>NW_012123487.1:948300-972400 GCF_000951035.1 Colobus angolensis palliatus
CAGTGTTTTCACCATTAAAATTTATGATCTTGGTCTTTCCTTCTTGCCTTTGTATAGGGCCAGAAGAGACACATTGGCTACTTTGACAACCTTAAAGCGGACTCCAGGAATATCACCAACAGCATGACCTTTGCGACCAAATCCAGCAACCAGAACTTCATCGTTTTCCTCAATAAAGTTCAAGCAACCGTCGTTGGGTACAAAGGCTGTGATCTTCTTGCCATTCTTGATCAGCTGGACCCTGACACACTTCCTAATGGCAGAATTTGGCTGTTTGGCTTCAACTCCTACTTTTTCCAGGACGATTCCTTTTGCATGAGAAGCACCTCCAAAAGGGTTGGCCTTCAGGGCTGTGCCCAAATGGGCTTTCTTGTACTGTTTATCATGCCACTTCTGGTCTCATCGGTGACTGCGGAGCTTCCTAGCAGTACGAAGTCCACGACACTTGCCCATCCTGTTGGCGCCACCGGCCTGACCGAAAAAGCGCCTCTTTCTACCTTAACACACCCTATAGTAACGGTGTGTTTATGTGCATCCCTTCCCATCCCCAGCTATACTTGACTTCTCTCCTGGTAGACTGTAAACTCCTTGGGGAAGAATCTAAATTTGGTTCATCTTTGCAGCCCTACCAAGCATACCTAGACCAATACCGCGCGTGAGTAGCCACTCATTCAAGCATTAAATTAAAATAGATGAGATTTATCAATTAACTGCATCATTGAAGACCAGACTTGGCAGAAATAATCTATGGAAAAGACAGAGCCCAAAACCATCATACAAAGAAGGGATCCACTTGGATTTGCTGAGGAAAAGAAGAAACACTGTTTGTTGAGCAGGGTTTTCCAGGACCCTAGATTGGTATTCTGGAAGACACTCTCCCTCTGCCTCTCTCATGAGCACATACTGGCCCTCCAAGCTTCATGCAGGAGATCCTCTAGCTCTATGCTGGCTTTGGGAACTCAAGAATTTCTGAAGTCAGGTATCTCAGGGCCCTTCGATTCTACTATTAATATATCTGGGATAGCTGGTCTTCTGGAAGACCAGTGACAGTTTCAAGGGAAACCTCAGACCCAGGCTCTACAACTTGCACAATTTTTCGACTCCCACATTCTCCATTCAGTTTTGGAATTAAAAATAATAATAATAGGCCAGGCACGGTGGCTCATGCTTGTAATCCCAGCACTTTGGGAGGCTGAGGCAGGCAGATCGTGAGGTCAGATCGAGATCATCCTGGCTAACACAGTGAAACCCCACTTCTACTAAAAATACAAAAAGTTAGCTGGGCATGGTGGTGGGCACCCAGTCCCAGCTACTTGGGAGGCTGAGGCAGGAGAATAGCGTGAACCCGGGAGGCAGAGCTTGCAGTGAGCCAAGATCGCGCCACTGCACTCCAGCTTGGGAGACAGAGCGAGACTCCATCTCAAAAAATAATAATAAATAATAATAGTAGTAGTAATAAAAGGCTATGTGTGTGTGTTGAGAATATGGAGGGGAAGGCTGGAAGTAAATTTATTGAGTAAATATCCTCCAATCTGCATAATTCATTGTAAGGAAAGTCATTAGACTCATATCAGGTCATCTTTGTGAAAGCCAGTTAAGTGAAATTGTTTGGACTTGCAACCAAGGCAAGAAATCCTATCTTTGGAAAGGAAACAGTTATTTCATTATGAGATAGGCCATCAATCTCAAAATAATTACTGATAGTCAAGGAAAGATTCAAACCAATTAGGTTTTTTGCTCAAGTTGATTCTGTCCCCGCTTCCAGTACTCTTGTGAAGTCTTTATATAATCCAGAGCAAGTCCCTCCTGACCACAGGAGGTCACAGATGAGAGGGGCAGCCTGACCCAGGTTTCATGCAGAGCAGATGTCCCCACTTCAAGCCAATTTGGAAACAGGAACTGTGCTCTCCAACTCTAGCCTCTCATTATCTGTTTATATGAAGTTCTATGTAACTGGAACTGCTTGGAAAACTAAGCCATGTGGAAGCCATTTAAAATCATTTCACTTCTAATTATAAACCAGATAGAGTCATTTTCATGCAAGGGCAGGAACACTTCAGAGACTGTCAGGGTTCAGAACATTCCTTGGGTGACAGGTGGCTGGAATATTTAAAGAACTCTCTGTGCCCAAGATAACCTTGACTAGAGGAGTAAGCAAGGGAATTTTAAAGATATATGAAGTTTGCATATGAAGTTGGAGCACGTGAAATACTTACTCAGACCTGATTTCAGAAAATGCATGGGACAAGTGGGACCACTGGGTTTCCCTGGGAGGCTACATAGTGGGAAGGATAGACTGGGCGTTGGTGCTAGACTGAGCTGGGCTAAGTAAATGAGCAAGTTATAAGTTTCTCAGAGCCTCAGGTTATTTATCTATAAAAGATGAGAAATATCTATTTGCAGGATTATTGTTCTAAAAACTAAATAAAGCTGGACGCAGTGGCTTACGTCTATAATGCCAGCACTTGAGGAGGCTGAGATGGGAGGATTGCTTGAGGCCATGAGTTCAACACCAGCCTGCACACCATAGCAAAACCCCATCTCTACAAAAATTAAAAAAAAAAAAAAATTAGTCAGGCATGGTGGCACATGCTTGTAGTCCTAGCTGCACAGGAAGCTAAGGCAGGAAGATCACTTGAGCCCAGGAGTTTGAGGCTGCAGTGAGCTATGATGGTGTCACCATGCTCCAACATGGGCCACAGAGCAAGACCCTGTCTCAAAAATAAATAAATAAAATATAAGTGAGACAATGTATGTGAAACCATCTAGCCCTGTGTTCAGCACATGGCTGCTCCATCACTACATGACAATTATCATCCTTCTTGTTATAAGTCCTACTTATTATAAGTCATAATTATACGTTTGGAATAGTAGGTCAGGACTGGCCTACCACATATGACTGGCTGTGCTTATGCAAGAAGTATTTACAATGGCCCAGGAAAAGCGAACGAAAGAAATACAATCTCCAACTTCAAAACTGTTACATAACTCCCAAAGCTTTTTCCCATCTTCCTCCCCATTCTCAGCCCTTGCAGACAGAGGGATACATCTGAGAAATTCAGTGTAGGATACAACATTCAGGACTAAGGACTCAATGTGACCTGGGGATCAACTTTCTTGATCTTGCAGGAAAGCACATGTACAACTCCACGAGAGCTGACCTAACAAGCTGAACCATCAGAGTCATGGAGGCCAGAACATGGCTGGACCAGAGGAACGTGTCCACTAGTCCGGACTCTAGGGAGAAATGGTTACAAGCAAGGGATGTTACTGACCTATGGTCCCAGGTATGATCAACCCTGGTTTGGTAATCTGCCCACTGGAAGTTTAATGGACTGTAAATAAAACAATTATTTCAACAGCACTCAGTTGCCTCATTTGATGAAGCCTGGGGGGTAGCTCCTTGTAAATCCACTGCATTTCACCAGTTGCCCATAAAGTTTAGACATGTCAGTGGTGTTTATTTTCATGGTTGGACAGGTCATCTTGGGTTACAGCTTGGTAATCCAACCTACATGTGAAGAAAAGAGTGCAGATGTAAGTCAGAAGCAATATTCAAAATATTCTGATAGCCAGGATGACACTAATACAGACCAATCAAGCATGAACTCTGTAGCAGGAAGGACACTGTCCCTTTCCACAAAACGGATCCAACAGCACCAGTGCATGTAGGCCGAGTTGCCTGAATTGAATTAATTTTTCTTCACACTGGTAGTCAGAATGCACATTTACCAGCTAGCACTAGCTTTATACAAAACTTGAAAGCCAAGTTTAATCCTGTGTGATTAAAAACGCTGAGCGCCACATTCCCTCCAATTGGGCTTAAACGCAGAACTCAACAGGCTTGTAATTACATGCAATGCCACTATCTGGCATGACTATAATACCATTTTACAATACAAAGGAGAACTATTGAGTCCTATTCACAAGAGAAAGTGCTACAGTGATTCATCTCTTGGTGGGATAGAAAGCATATGTCACAGCATATATTTTTTCTGCAATTAATTTTTATGAAACCAAGCATAAAAGATAATGCACCTGATTTCTGTATGTGTTTTAATGTACCCTGGGGAAGTTCTAACAAACTAGGAGAAGCAGGAACAATGATGGGACCCATCCGGATTTCAGCAACTGAGTAAGCAGATACCCCCGGTGTGAGAAGTAAACTTGTTTTGTTATCCTTGACTGCCTTTCCTCCTCCATCCCCTATCCCCCATTCCCTACCAGGCAAGACCACACAAAATCCAAAATCCACCTCCCAATGGATGAGACTTGCCTATTTCAAAGATCCCTAAGGAAAGCCCACTTGGTCTTCATCCCAGTGACTAACACACCTCATTATCAGAAAACTCTGCCTCACAACTAAGCCCTATGTTACTCACCCACATTTCCCCAGGGGGCACTTGCATGCTTCAGACTCCTTCCAAAGTATGGGCACTGGAGCCCCTCTCCCCGGCTGGGTTAGTGGATGTCATTGCCTGCAGAGCCCCCAAGAGAACCCTGGAGCAGAGCCTCAGTGGGTAGGAGGGACAAGCCAAGAATGAGGGACACAGGGACACACCAGGCCAGGCTAGGTGGATCCTCCGCCCCACTCTTGCCTCAGGTGCTGGCAGGATGCCAGGCATCACAGCTATTTCTCTGTGCTCCCTTCCTCCCTCACTTTGTGGACTGCAAGCCAGCCCTAGAATGCAGGGTCCAGGTGGGCTCAGCTTTCACTGCCTCATGGCCCCAGGGCCCCAGACACCATCTCTGCTCCAAGCATCCTCTGGAGAATTATTAGTCTCTCCTCCCAGACCCTGGTCCCAAAATGTCTGCTCACACCTCTTCTTCAGAAAAATAAAACTACCCGTCATCTTTCTCCATGTCTCCAGGAGTCCCAGACCTCCACACAGGAGCAGGAGACAGGGTACTTTCAGTCATTCAAAGATTTAATCTCCCTAAGAAACAAGGTGTCATCAGGCACGGTGACTCACGCCTGTAATCTCAGCACATTGGGAGGCTGAGGCAGGAGGGTCGCTTGAACCCAGGAGTTCAAGACCAGCCTGGGCAACATAGTAAGACCCTAAAACTACAAAAAATTTAAAAATTAGCCAGGCTGGCAGCATGGGCCTGTACTTGCAGCTACTCAGGAGGCAGAGGTGGGAGGGTCACTTGAGTCTGGGAGGTCAAGGCTGCAGTGAGCTTGGATTGCCACTGCCCTCCAGCCTGGGTGACAGGAGTGAGACCCTGTCTCAAAAAAAATAAAGCCAGGGGAAACAAGATATCTTTCCAAACCTTTCTTGCTAGAACAGGGAAGATACAGGTTTAATCTCCAATAGAGCACACTGCTACCTTTACAGTATACATTTATTTTCAGTTTTTCAATTCCCTCTATAGTAGATACAGAATAAAATTGATGAGTCCTCTCCATGCAGTCCTTGAAAATTATTGTAGTAAATCTCCCTATGATTCGTTTTTCTTCAGTTAGAACTTAGTTCATTTCCTTCACATGCCAGATAATTCAGATAAAATCCCACTAGAGCAAATACAATTAAGTGAATGTTCTACATAAAGCAATTGGCCATTTATTAAAAACTTCATTGTTAAATGCCAATGTGAAAACAGTAAATTTTTTATTTCAGCAGCTTTATATTTACACTGACTATGGATGCATGTCTCAGTTCAAATTGGTAGCAATTTACTAATTAATTAATTGCATTAAAGAGATTACAAGGTTAATAGGTGCTGTTTCTGATCATCGTTGCTCTTTCATGCAGGGCATTAAAAAGCAAAAACATACTAGTATTTATAGAATGTGTGTTTGCACCAAATAAATTCAATCTAATCCAAGAAGAAGGGTTCTTTCCAGTACAGGGAATATCAAATTTGGTGCAAAATCCAAAAAACTAGATTTGACTTTTGATTCCCCAAATTACTCCATCTCCTTTTTCTCTCCACTAAAAATATATTTGACAGACTTAGATTTCAAATGGGAAAAATGATACCCTAGTGGTAGCTATAAGTGGGTAACAAGATCTGCCCAAGTTCCCTGAACTTGGATGTCACTCCGCAGTCTCACTTTCCTATCTGCAATTGTCCTTTGCACCTGACCTTGGCATCTACATTTCTCTTTGGAAGCTGAGCTCTGTGCACTGTTGAGCCCATTCCATTCTTCTAAATATTAATACAAGCACAGAGTTGGACACACAAGCTTAGAGAAGCTGCATTGGAGGTAGAAGCTGCATTAGAATCAGCCATAGACCCCCTCAGACCCACTGAATCAGAAT
This sequence comes from Colobus angolensis palliatus, assembly GCF_000951035.1. Classification (NCBI taxonomy): domain Eukaryota; kingdom Metazoa; phylum Chordata; class Mammalia; order Primates; family Cercopithecidae; genus Colobus; species Colobus angolensis. The sequence goes on from NW_012123487.1 coordinate 954,567, forward strand.
TGCTAGGAGCAAAACCCAGCAATGAGCATTTAAACAGGCTCAGGCTGAAGCGCGTAAGCACACGAGGGACACCAAAGGAGATGATGATGCTGTAGACAAAAGGTCTCCTGCAAATGTCCATGCAGGAGGTTATTGGATTATTAGCCACAGTGCAAGGCTACAATACTGTGAGTGATAGTGTGTGTGGCCTACCTAAAGGGCAGATTCTTCCCAAAGCCAGTTGTCCTAGATCAGGACATTAAAACGTGGTGGGCGGGCTTGAGAAAAGAGATGGGGACTTCCTCTTCCTGGACATAGTTCTCCTAGACTGGACTCTAAGTATATAGAGATTCTCAGGGTGCCCCTGGGCAATGAGATGGAAAAATTGTCTTTGATGAGGGCCACAAGCTAGGGGCTGCCAAGAGAGGCCCCAGGGACAGAGCTGTTCCCATTGCAGCCACAGCTGGCTGCCCATACTCACTAGCTGTCTGTGGGGAGCCCCCTTTGCTGTTCCCCCAACAAGCCTGCAGAAACATCAGAACCACCCACCAGCCTGGTCTCAGCTGTACGGAAAGATCTACGTCTTCCCTTGGCCGGGGCGGTAATCAGAGAACAGAGTTAGAGCTAGTGAGTGAGGACAGCAGTAAACAGTCCCCCAGGAGGATGACAAACTTCCAGAGAAAAGAGTTGGAACCAGGAGTTCTGCTGGTGAGAGTCAAGTAGTGGGGAGAGGGCTGTGGCATTGGGGGAAGACTGAGGAGGGCCTTGAATGCTATGCTAGGAGCCCAGAAGGCCTGGGAGGCCTTTGAAGAGTTTTTAGCTGAAAGAGCATTATGATAAGATTTGTGTACAAGAAAAGTAACTGTAGCAGGCAGAATGGATTGCCTGGGGGAGGGCAGTGTGGAGGGGAGAAGGAAGCAGAGGGATGGATTAGGAAGACATTACAGTCATTAGGTACGGATGATGAGTGAAAGGGAGTACCTGTATCATTTTCTCCATCTGTCACTTCCAGACACGCCATCAGGCCCTCATCCTTGTCCCTTCTGCCCAGGACACCCCTCCTAGGAGATACTGTCTGGACAGCCCCACCTAGGACTGGCCAGAACCCTGTTAACTCCTGTCTCCCTCTCCTCCCCCAGCACCAGCTAAACTACTTAGAATGATTATTTTGTTTAAAACTAACTCTGTTCAGCTGTGGTTATTTATACCTTTCTTTGGTCCCTGGGAAGGCAAGGGCCTTTGGGAAGAAAACAACCCCTCCAGCTAATGCTACTGAAGACCCCTTTGCTGTTCCCCCAACAAGCCTACAGAAACGTCAGAACCACACACCAGCCTGGTCTCAGCTGTGCTTTAAGGAAAGATCTATGTTTTCCCTTGGTCAGAGCAATAATCAGAGAACTGAGTTCAGAGCTAGTGAGTAAGGACACCAGGAAACAGTCCCCCAAAAGGACAGCAAACCTGCAGAGACAAGAGTTGGAACTAGGAGTTCCAACTGCTGGGAGTTCCTTGTTGCAGTGAAGCTCACAGGCCCAGTCAACACAAATACTCCTTCGTGCTTCCTCACTGGTAGGGTTAGGGTTAGGGTGAGGGGTCAGGGTGAAGGTGCTCCTTGCATTGTTTTGTTCTTCATTTTAACTATAATCATATCCCTTTTGCTGTGCTGCTTTTTGCAGTGCATCTGGCTCAGCTCTCACCACTTACTATGCGGCAGCCATGGGAAGACACCTCACCTCACATGCCTGCAAATCTACGTGGATCATTCCCCAAGGGCCCCAGAGCCTGCACTCTGAGAACTATGTCACCTTCGCACTGAGGTCAACGACTGCGCAAAGCCCAGATGCCAAGGCAGGTCAGTCTGAGGCTGGTGGATGACTTTGGCTCTGAGACTCCCCAGCAGCCTTGCTTAACCTTGCTTTATTTGCAAAGCAGTCTAAGATGCTACCACCCAGCCTTCCCTCCCCGCTCCCTCCTGCATTGGGGTGGGGTGGTCACTCTTGCATCATACCCTGACAGCTCCCAGACCTTTTCCCAGCTCTCTCCCCATTTTCCCTCACCTAGGAGTTTCCTCTAATAAAATCCTTGCATGTCTAATCCTGTCTTGACCTCTGCTTCTCCAAGGACCCAGATAAACACAGCTGTCCAGAAAAGAGAGACAACAGTTGTGCATTTGGAACTGGGACCCTCTAGCCCCTTATTCTTTCATTTCTGAAACTTTCGTGGAGAGCTTAAGGAACTGCCAGCACTGGGGTGGGGGGTGGGAGAGCAGCACTCAGGTGGTGCTTCCAGGAAGAGGCAGGTTGGGGATAGGAGCTCCAAGTCAGGTCAGAATCTACCAGTCTGAACAGCACCCTGGACACTACCAAGAACTCAGCATGGCTCCATCTCAGACTCTAACAGAAGGAAAGATAGAAAGAAAACCCTTCCTTACACTGCCCTCTCTGGGAAATATTTCACATCCCTAATAGAATGACACAGTTGTGAAGAACACCTAGCCAGCTTGATTGACAGGACCCAAGTACAGGTAAGGCAGAAGAGGAGCCTGAAGGATTAGAAACCATATAGGAAACACTTCCCAGCAAAAACCCAAATGTGAAATCAAGCGATTAAAATGGCTTACTTGCAACAGGACCTCATGGTGGAAACACATAAAGTCGCTGCCAATCAGGTGCTCTTGGCGAAATTTTTTTAAAAATTCATTTAGACTTTTAATGAAAATGAATGCTGGGGCATGAGAAAATTTTGTTAACCCTCAATGTTGCCTAATCGTGGCTAACAAGGATTCTCATACTTCTACATGACTGGGGATTAAGCTGCTGACGGCAAGTTTATTAAATGAAGTCATTGTAATGAGGCAGCCAGGTAACTCTGCAGAGCTCTGCCCTGTGGTTCATGGTGGGTATCATTTAACCGGGAATCGTGAGTTGATGGACCTCAGTAATCACGTTAATCTGCCTTTTCGTTGTGATCTGGAGGATGTGACAAAAAGGAGTTTCAACACGATCTGCAGACAAGTTGGATCAGAGGAGTTGACAGAAGAATCTCTTTATCCCACCAAGAAAATCAAGGGACCTAAAAACTGTTAAGACTCCACACCTGTCACCCGGAGGTTAAACACCCTCAAAGAGCGTTCACAAAGACAGACCTGTGAGAGAGCTAACAGACAATAATGCGGAACTCGGCCAGCCTCGGCAAGCAGACTTTGCGTTGCAGTGTAGTCGGCTTACCCAGAGGCTGGGAGCCAAAGGAGTGTTTAAAGACATCCATCTAGGTGGGGGATTGTTGCTAGCAGAGCCAGCTGCAGGCACACTGTGAAGTGGCAACTCACTCTCCGCAGCTCCCACCTTTCCCTTTGCTTGTCCTGAAACGCTCTCTCCCTCTCTGTCCTAAAGATCCTGTTCCAGACCTAAGAGAGAGAGAAAGAGAAACTGTTCAGTGTTCCATTTAGTTATTCTATTTCCTGCATTACCACAAGCCCACTACAGTGGGGTTGGCTGATACATTTCTAACGGTAATGTTTAAATTGCATTTGTCCCCTGTCCTGCACCATAAGCACCCTCTAATATCTCCAGGCTTTTAGTGCAGACCTGCTCTGCCTGGGCCTTGTCATTACTGTATTGGAAGAATGAGGACTGGCGGTTTCTAACAGAGAGTGAAGCAGGAAAGTACGAAGTGAAGGCAGTCCCAGGAGATGGCATGAAGGTGAGGAGAGAACAACAATGAAGACAAAGGCCGGGACACAGGTCAACACAGGCACAGCAGAAGAACAATATCCTAGAGGAAGATGACCCTCGAAAGGAGAAGGCAGACACTTGGGAAACATGTATACACCTAGCTTTGTTTCTGCTTTTTAAAAATTTATTGCCATAAAAGACATGGAATCAACCTAGGTGCCCATCAATGTGGCCTGGATAAAGAAAATGTGATACACAGACACCGTGGAATACTATACAGCCATAAAAAAGAACAAAATCCTGTCCTTTGCAGCAACATGGCTGCAGCTTGAAGCCATTATCCCAAATGAATGAATGCAGGAACCAAAAACCAAATACCACATGTTCTTACTTATAAGTGGGAGCTAAACGTTGGGTACACATAGATGTAAAGATGGGAACAACAGACACTGGGGACTCCAAAAAGGGGTAGGGAGGGATAGCGGGAGACAAGGGTTGAAAACTATTGGATACCATGTTCACTATTTGGGTGACAGAATCAACAGAAGCTCAAACCTCAGCATCACACAATATTCCCATGGAAGAAACCTGCACATCTACCTCTTGAATATAAAATAATTTTTTTGTTTGTTTGTTTTTTGTTTTGTTTTTTGAGACAGAGTCTTACTCTCGCCCAGGCTGGAGTGCAGGGGCGCAATTTTGACTCACTGCAAGCTCCACCTTCCGTGTTCACGCCATTCTCCTGCCTTAGCCTCCTGTGTAGCTGGGACTACAGGGGTCCGCCACCACGCCTGGCTAATATTTTTTTGTACTTTTAGTAGAGATGGAGTTTCACCGTGTTAGCCAGGATGGTCTCGATCTCCTGACTTTGTGATCTCCCCGCCTCAGCCTCCCAAAGTGTTGGGATTACAGGCGTGAGCCACCGCACCCAGCCGAATATAAAATAATTTTTAAAAAGAAGTCAGATTTAAGTATAAAAAAATTAATGCCATAATGTACATAATTGAAATGAAGGCAGTTTTTGATGGTGTAGGCTTACCTGAAAGGTGGTACTGTCCTTACATTTTGGTTTATACATTCCAAAAATGTCTGACCTGCCCAAATATCGCCTATATAGTTTCTAAATACCATAGTGTTTGCTAAAAATCCATAGCATAAGAATTAAGACAACCTGATGGGAGAGCAAAGTATTCAAAGAATCTTAACCTTAAAAAGGGAAAGCTTTAGAATCGGGGGAGTGAAAGGGGCTGAAGACAAACGTAGCCTCAAATCAGGGATCAAGGCTCAGAGAGGTTAAGAGTCTCATTCAAGGTCACACAGTGGAGATGAAGCTCCCGGAGCCACGTCTTCATTTAACTAATGCTGGGTTCTTTCCACTATAGTCTGGCCTGAGAGTGTCCTTACTTGTCTTCTGAAGAAAAAAAAAATTAGTATTTCACTTTTGAGGTTCTCAATCATTTGAGACTAGAACTTCTGTACGACAGTAAAGCCTTGTTTAATGTTTTTTTAACCAAACTGTTTCCCCAGGAATCTGTTCTGGTCCTTTGCTTGTCGCTCCCTTTTCCATGTTTGATTCAAGCCTCTGGATTTATTTAGTCATGGCTGGAGTAAAGAGAGAGGGGAGGAGATGGCACAAGAACGTCTTTAATAACCATAAGATGGCTGGCCGCTAAATCCTTTTCAAGAATTGAAGCTTTTGCTGTCTCGCTGCTTTTCAGTCAAATTACAGGGAATAATGTCTTGGATGATTAGGTCTGTGATGAAACTGGTTATAGAAGCTATTTCAGAACCCACAGTGGTTCCCACTTAAATCTAAACACGAAGACCTGCCGCAGATACTCTATCTAAAACTATTTCAACGTGTTATGCTCTTCTGCACATGTCAATATTCTCTCCTTCGCAAAGGTAATCAATAACTAAGGAGAAGAAAAAAAGCAGATATTGGTGAAAAAACATATTTGGCAATACTTGGCTACGTAAAATACTGCTTCAGTGCGGCAACCTTCAGTTGTATTTGTTGGCTTTGTTATCTGTGTAAGCTGTCCTCTGAACTATTTTTGTTCTCTGTGTTTACTTTTGAAATTGAATTTTTTTCATTCTAAAGTGCACTGAGGATGCCACTGTAGACAATCCAAGCTCATGCAGCATAGAGTTAAGATTTGATAACCATCTGGTTTAGTTTGATCATTCGAGGCCATCACATCAGTTCTTTTAGTCGCAAATGACCATTTGTGGGTCTGAGGGCATCCCACATAGCTCTGAAAAATCAATCATGTTAACTGGATAATAGGCAAACTCCCAAAGCCCTGTGTAAGGTAAAGACCTCTCCTAGTTGTTGTTAACAGGCTTGAACTATTACCAATGAGTCGCCACCGACTTTTGTCTTAATTCATACCTTACTCTAAGAAGAGTTTTCCAAGGCAAACTTTACATGCTATGATGTGGATCACAACAACCAAACCAAATAACTAGGTCGGCTGGTATTTTCCTTTATTGAATATCAATGTGTTTTTTAATTTACCGTATGAAGAAAGCTACGGCAGGTACAGTATTTAGAAAATGCTAAGCAACTTGCTCCATAACGCTTGAAGCAACTGGTTTCTGCCCTCAATGTACGAGGGCTCTCCTTCCACACCCATGACCCCTGGGGAGAGAAACAAATTCAAAGGTAACCACATCCTACTTACTTTTGGCAAGTGGGATTACTCTCTACTGGAACCGTTAATAACCCCTTTCCAGGGTTTTTTTCCTGCCCTGAATTCACTGCAGAGTGGGTATAATAAAGAGGATAGGAAAGGGCAAGTAAACTCCTTTAATACCATGTCTGAGAGGCCGCTACACCCTGGAGAGCGAGCCAGTGTCTATGGTAACTAGCCCCCTCTCCAGCTGCGTGTGAATTGCTAGAAACAGAGAAATCTTTAGAAGTACGAAATAAGCTAAGAAATGTAGATGTGCTTTGTAAATGATAAAGCAGATAAATGTTTGTCGTCCCTGTTACTTTGATAAATGTAAATGCAAAAATTCTCAAATGCCCTTAGTGATGAACAAGACGTTCACTCACAGGAGACCTAAAATGAGACCCAGGAACTGCTAATGCTGTCCTCTACCTGCTCAGGTTTCAGTTCTTCCCATGAAAGCCTCAGTTTGCAGGGAAGTTTTTTCCCCCTTCTTTGGACATCCCCAGCTGCCTGAATGTGCTCACTTATAGGGCACTCTGTGACTGAGGGGAGCCAAAGATAAAAGGAAAAATGGTATTATCAAGGACACAGACCAAGAAGGAAAATCCACCAACTTCTACGTGACCAGTAAGAGAGTAGTGGGAATATGCCAATAGTGTGGTGGTAAATGGTTTTTGGTGGGTGTTTTGGGAGGCGGGGACAGAGTTTAATGGGTTTTTTTTTAATTTTTTATAAATATGCTAAAGATTCACGCAGTGCTGCCAGCAGTGGACGTCAGCCTGGGCCACGTGGCTGCATACTCCTTTGCAACTGGCCCTGTGATGGCAGAACTTTTCATCGCACCTTTATTGTTTACTACAACCCTAGTATTATCTTCAAAATAAAGAAACAAGCCATCTTTTCTCTGTCATGACTTCTGTTGTCACATGACCACTGCTGGATGCATCTTCCTTCTGAGCTCTGGCTTGCCTTACTGACCATGGCTATCACCACGTTACCCACACCAGCAGAAAGTTCTGCTGTCCCTTAGTCTCGTTCACAGAGATGACATACAGATTTTTCACTTGTGTGTGGTCTGCACACTTGATCACATTTCCTACAAGAAGACCCAGGGAAATCCAGAACTTCACATAGGAGGACCTACTACATCCTCACACTTCAACATCTTCAGAAAGAGCATTGGTAAATATTTAACAATTGCTCTCTGGGAAAAAATGAATGCATACATAGACATACAGCATGTAGATGTTTGATATAAATCTTACCAATATAAAGGATCTATAGCACCCAATTTACAGATAATAACAAATTATACTCTTTATTATAAACTCCATATAGCCAATAGATTCTCACACAAGGCTTTGTTAATTTTTGCAAAATTCTTGTATCTGTACTCAATCGATGGTTAGAATAGATAAATGAGTGTGGTTACAACATGAATGTTGGTTGATATTTTCCTTTACTTTAATAAGAAAAAAGAAAATGAGATAATAAAGATGTGTATCAGTATTTTCACTTGCTCTTCGATGACATGAGTGATTGCTTGCTGAATCAGATGACAATTTCAAATACCAGGAGAATTTCCAAAGCTTTTTTTACTATTCACAATGTAACAGTTATGGACATGACACAATTTTAGGTTTAATATGCATTATTCACATCTTCTCCATCACTTTCTTAAGTCTAGGTAATCAGTGAGACAATAAATCAAGCCCTGATTTGTACCATTTGCAGATTTCCAAAGTGTAAATGTTCCTACCAAGGTTGATTCCAAGCTACCATTTTGATGTCATGGACCACAGAATTGGGAAGAAATGTGCAACAGCACACCGTGATATACCGTTTCCACCATACTGATAAAATGGGTAGAAATAACCTCATGATCATAGAGAATAGTAAAAAGGTAGTAGAATAAATAGAAAGTAATGAGTTTTGAGAATTTATTGCCTTTTTCATGTAATTTACTTAATTGTAAGTTTACACAATTTAATTTTTAAGAAAGGCTGTGTTTAACGATTGGCTTGCAAATTTCCTGAAAATTTGACAATCAGCTCTCATGAGCTGGTATGAGCCACTCCAGGACACCACAGGAAAATGCCCAAAACATACCTGTGTGGGCTGGGAATTTTTGAGAGGCTGAGCATTTGAGGCATTCATATACCTGGATTTTAGATTTTAGGGAAGTGGCCTAATTATGAGCCTAAGTTCTTGAAGTGGTGGTTAGGATGTGGAGAAGCCCATCTGAGCTCCTGGCCAAGCTCCTGGCCAAGCTCTGAAGGCTCCTCCTAGATGTCATTGTTAATCTTCATGTATGATCTTTCTAGTCCAACTAATTATACCTATTTTGTTTTGTTCTGAATATCACCCATTTGACAAGTAGGTTTACCAAACCTAGCCTTCTCCAAAGCACATTCTGTGCCTGAAGTCTGATAAGCTTGGCTCCACCATGAACCAACCGTCAGCTGATAAATCACAGGAAGATGACTGGCCAGGGGAAGGCTGAAGGATACCTGAATAATTTCATGATAATCATCTGGAAGATACATTCCAGATCTAGGAAGAGGAGGCAGGAAAAGAAAGATTGCTGGACCATGTTTGCATGCAATAGTATGCCTTGTAAGAAGAGGGAGGAGACAGTGAGCAGTCACATGGGCTGGTATCCAGACCCTTAATTTAGGGTTTGGTGAAATCTTGCTACCACTCCTTTGCCCCTATTGCTTAGGGGAAATCCAAACATCAAAATCACCTAAAGTCAGAGATATCTTATTTGGTGCACTTGAAGGTTGACATGGTTCTCCTGTAAGGTCCAATCACCCTTGGGTCAGAAAAGCGTTGAAGTAGAGGGCTAGTTGCACACACAACTTGGGGAAATCCTCCTGATACTTCCTACAACTTCAAAGAATGATGGACATCTGAACACCCAACAAGAGGGAAAGAAGAATCATGATGAAAAGTCTGCTAAGACTAAGTAGAGCCAGAGAGATCAGGGTTAAAATCTCTGCTTCCCCACTTACTAGCTGTGTGACCTTCAGGGAGCTTCCTTAATGGTAACATGGGAATAATCATTTTACTTGCATTTTAGCATCATCTGCAGATTACATTTAAAGCCTCTAGCAAATAGTAAATATATAATACATTAGCTTTAAAAAATATAAAAAGAGGAACACCTATAGTTGTTTTTAAAAGCAGAAAAATACAAATTTATTTTCATTTCTGTAGTATATCAGGAAAAATGGCCACAATATTTTGCAGCTTTCTCTCATCAAGTGGTAAAATCCATTTATCCAATCCTCAAATATGGGCTTGGCATGTAACTGGCTTTGGCCAGTGGAATATTAGCAAATGTGATACAAGCAAAGACTTGATAAGTACTTGCACGAGTTCTTGAGAATTACTTCCCTTCTTGCTGATGGGAATGCTTTTGCTGTCATGTGACCGGCCCACTGGATAATGGGAGGCAGGTGGTCATCATCCCAGTTGTCACCACATCAGCTGCCACACATGTGAGTGAGGTTATCCTAAACTATCCAGTACCTGCTTAGATGACCAGAACAGAAGAACCACCTAGTTGACTCCAAGAATCATGAACAAATAAAATGGTTCTTGTTATAAGCCACTAAATTTGAGGGTTGTTTGTTTTGCAGCAACAGCTAACTGATACAGTTCTGACTGCAGCTATATAAAGATACTTATGCTTTGGAACAAGATTTAAGGGATACTGAGCTAAAAGCCTCTTGCCCTCAACTGCTCACAATCATTTAAGTTAGAGAGACAAGACATAGAAAGAGATAATACAGTTCAGCACAGTAGTTGCCAATGGGTTCAGGGTGGTATTAATTTTTTAAATGTTCTCTTAATATTATGATCAGTTTGTTCATACAGTTTTTAAATTGAATTAAAAGAAGTGACCTAAGACTGTTAAGCTAGCATCTGCCTGGAGTGGAAGTTATAGAAGACAGAAAGAAGATGTCAAGTTTTCCCATGTGTACCCTCCTGACTCTAAAGGAGAGAGCCAGCCCGGCCAAATCATTTTCATTACCTTGAACAACCCCATATCAAAGTCAGGATGTGTGGATTTACCCAAAGTTATCTACCTTATCATTTCAATTAAACATATGCTTGAGGAATCTAATGAAGAAGGCTTGAGTGATGGCCACAGAATCAATAAAGTCTTTCTAGACTTATCGATTTAGCATTCTCCATGCAGTAGAATTGATTTATGTCCTCAGATTTATTTTGATAACTCAATGATAACTCCACTATTCCTAAATTAATGTCATCTTTTCCTCAGGCTAAACTTTTTTCTAGACAAGAAAAAATCTTATATCAAGCCAAACTGATTTTGCTAAGTAATTCCATGGCTAACAGACTGCCATAAATCAAAGAGAACCATGTACTACTACAATTGTAAATCATCCTTGTCATGGAAAAGTACAACGGCATTTATTTTTCAGTATTGTGATTGTATCATGCAGGGCCTCTTTCCTGTCAAAATTCACATCTTCCAATACAAATTCTATCATTTAATTGCAATTTAATAAATTCAATAGATTGCTTAAAAACTACATTAATTTCCATCTCCTACAGCTTAAATTTCCAGAACATGTGAGATGGATAGGTCCTAATTTCTAATTAGCACAATCTTATTGAATGAGATAAGCCATCATCTTTGCATGAGACATATTCATCTTGGGCCTACACAAGCAAGACAGTGCCACATAAATGGGTATATTTGCAAATGCTTTCTGGGAAAAGTATTTTCCAACCATATCTACAAAGCAAAAGGAAAAATAGAGAAATTTTTCAATTAAAAAATATCAGAATGAGATAGTCCAATTAATTGCCAAGTCTGTGAGTCCACCTCCTACACAACTCTGAAATCTACCCAATTTTCTCTATTGGCCCAGCCACCATCAGGACAAAGAGAGCATCACTGCTTGCTGGATGCTGTGATAGACTCCTTGCTTCTCTTGCTGTCACCACTGCCGCTTTTTCCAATTCATTTTCTACATTGCAGCAAGAGGGCTTGTTTTCAAAAATGCAAATCTTATTATAACATTACTGCCTACTCCTTCCCCTAGCTCTCAGAATAAAGAAAAATAAGCTATCAAAGCCGTCTGCAAGACCCTGCCTGCCTCTCCTAACTCATTTGTCCAGGCCCCTGCACTCTCTATTCCAGCCAGGCTGGGCTTCTCTCAACACCTCTGACACGCCCCTGGAGTCCCACACACACGCTAGTCTCCCGACCTACAGCACACCTACACCCTCTCTTTGCCAAGCTAATCCCCACCATCTGATAGCTCTGGGCTCAAACACCACTTGATATGATTTGGCTGTGTCCTCACTCAAATCTCAAATTGTAGCTCCCATAATTCCCACGTGTCATGAAAGGGACCCAGCTGGAGGTATTTGAATCATGGGGGCAGGTCTTTCTTGTGTTGTTCTCATGATAGTGAGTAAGTCTCATGAGATCTGATAGTTTTATAAAGGGGAGTTCCCCCGCACATACTCTCTCTCTTGCCTGCTGCCATGTAAGATGTGACTTTGCTCCTCGTTTGCCTTCCACCACGATTGTGAGGGCTCTCCAGTCACATGGAACTGTGAGTTCATTAAACCTATTTTTCTTTATTAATTAGCCAGTCTCACCAGGTGTGAGTCTGACAGGCTCACGCCTATAATCCCAGCACTTTGGGAGGCCAAGGAGGGCAGATCACCTGAGGTCGGGAGTTTGAGACCAGCCTGACCAACCTGGAGAAACCCTGTCTCTACTAAAAACACAAAATTAGCCAGGCATGGTGGCACATGCCTGTAACCCCAGCTGCTCAGGAGGCTGAGGCAGGAGAATCCCTTGAACCCAGGAGGCAGAGGTTACCATGAGCTGAGATCATGAGATTATACTCCAGCCTGGGCAACAAGAAAAAAAAAAAAAAATTAGCTAGTCTCGGGTTTGTCTTTATTAGCAATGTGAGAACAGACTAATATACCACTTCTCCCAAGAAGGGTTCCCTGAGCCTCGAGTGGGTTAGACCCTTCCACAACCTGTACTTCTCCTTTACAGTCTTTTGTACTTCTCCGCTTAGTTTCTGTCTTCTCTGTTAGACTGTAGCGTCCTGAGGATAAGGGCAATGTCTGCTTACTCCCCACTGCCCTGTCATACTGGTGCTTAGCCCATGTTTGATTACTTCTTGACTGAGATGGGGCAGGCAAGCAGGGACAGGGACCAAAAGAGCAGGAGCATTCACTGGGACAGGGCTGATGTAAATCCAAGTACACACCAAAGGGCCGGTGGGGGAAGGCGGGCCAGGCCAGCAGTGTACAAATGGCAGGTGCTGCTGTGACTGAATGTTGACCCACCTCCTTAATTAATGGACCTTTTCATTTTCAAAGAACTTCAAACCAACAGAAAAGCTGCAAAAATAGTGTAACCAAACCACCATATATCCTTCACCCAGATTCACACATTCAAATTTTACCAACTTAATTTGTGTATTTAAACCTCTTAAACAGTTATCAATTGGAGACAGCTAAAATACTTAGTCTGGCCAACTAGGTGAAACCTTGTCTCTGAAGTTTTCCAGAGGTGGCAAATTATTAAAACCCAGTAAAACCCCAAAACCAGGAAAGTTTCAGGTAAAGTAAAATTCCTAGATTTTCTCTGAGCAAATGCAAACCGCCTCTAAGCACAATTCCAGGATCAGTCTGGCCTCTAAAAATCCTCCAGAGGCAACCCCTTTGGGCTTATAAAACTTTAAATCAGATCAAATCCATCTTTAATGCATTGCTGGGTAGGTCAATAGCCAAGCACAAGCACAAGTGCCACCTCTCCCGACTGGACCAAAGTGAGATACAGAAACAGAGTTAATAAGGGCAGGGACAGGGGCTGGTCACAGAACAAGCACAGCCAGGGGACATTCAGTAAATTAAATGGCCCATGGGAGGCAGTTCACACTCAAAAGAGCAATTTAAACTATTTATGATCGTTGATGGGCCCTGAATTAGTTATAACTTCCTAAGAAAAAAATCTTGAAATTGTCACAAAGCCAGCACTGAGTATGGCTGCACAACGCTCACTGGAGGTCAGGAAGGAGAATGAGCTATTAGTCTGTATTAAGGAGCGAACACCACGGTAATGGCGAACTAGTGTGTAATACAAATGCGGGCGGCCCGACCTTGACTGCCGTTCAGTGCTGGGCACTCCATCTCAAAAGGAAATAGACGAGGCCACAGGAGGCCCAGAGGGTGATTAGTGCATCGGTGAGGGCTCAGAACCTCTCAATGAGGAAAGGTTTAATTATACAGGCAGCTAATTAGGAAGAAGAAAGGAGAAAATGGACAGAGGTGTGTACATGAAAAGATGAGGATTCGTGGGTGACTAAGTGAGGCCCCAAAGGTTCTAAATGAGACTTTCACAAAACACATCCATGAGGTTGCTTTTGAAGGAAAATTTTCAGTGGATCAACAAATTCTTTGGAGGAAATAAAGGGCTGGGCTCCACAGAGCAGTTCTAAATATCTAAATAAATATGTGCCTGTCTGGAATTGACCAGACATTTTAACCAGGTATGAACTGTGTTTTATCCAGGAAACTGGATAGAATAGAGTCATGAATTCAGTTGTTTGTGATTGTTAGAAAAGACTGCCATAGCTACAAAGAAATGATGGGATACTCAGACGAGGGTCAGCAAACCATGGCCCTCGGGCCACTTCCAGCCTGTTGTCTGTTTTTATACTGTCGGCAAGTTAAGAATGATTTTTCCTTTTTAAAGCGGTTGAAAAAACTCAAAAGGAGAGTACTATTTCATGACACATGAAAATTATATTCATGTTCATGAAAATTTTTTGGAACACAGTCACACCGTTTCACTTTCACACCATGACAGCAGAACTGAGGAGCCGCGACAGAGACTATATTGAGCCACAAGTCTAAAATATTTACTTTCTAGGCAGGGCACGGTGACTCACGCCTCTAATCCCAGCACTTTGGGAGGCTGAGGTGGGCGGATCACCTGAGGTCAGGAGTTCGAGACCAGCCTGGCCAACATGGAGAAACCCTGTCTCTATTAAAAATACAAAAATTGGCCAGGAGTGCTGGTGCACGCCTGTAGTCCCAACTACTTGGGAGGTTGAGGCAGAAGGATTGCTTGGGAGGTGGAGGTTGCAGTGAGCCGAGATTGCACCACTGTACTCCAGCCTGGGCAACAAAACCAGACTCTGTCTCTAAATAAATTGATTAATTAATTTAATCAAATATTTACTTTCTGGTCCTTTTCAGAGAAAAAAATCTGCCCACCTCCACTCTAAGGAGTTGTGTGTTAAATATTTCCACTGTGACCAGGGGCCCACACAATCAGCAAGTGCTACCGTTCCCATGCCTGGTATCAGGGGACCATGTAAACCTATGGCTAGGGTCCCCCGCCTGGGCCCCAGGGTGGAGATACTCAAAGGAATGCAGGTGAAGCTACCGGAGGAAGCTACTGCACCAGCAAAGAGGGCCACATACCACAGCAGATCCCAGTCGGGGTCGCCCAGAGGCCTGCTGGCCTCCTAGAGAGGCTCCCTAGCAACCTGGAGTCAGCCTGCTTGGAACCTTTGACTTCACAGAAGCATTTGGTGAGTGTTCAAGGGCTTTTTGTGCACCAGAGCCAGTAAAATGCCATGTTTGCCAGCATGTGAAATGCCGAGGGATATCAGATACATCTCAATTTTTCAGAAAGTATTTTGGAAAAATAAAAACTAAGCTGTAAGGGAAATATTTTAATCCTATAAATATAGTACACTGCATTGTGACTCGGTTAAATATATATATATGGTTTTAAAAAAAAACAAACAAACAAAAACAGTCTATTATCCCTAAAAACAAGAACAAAATCACCAAGCTAAAAAGAAATATCTTGGTATTTATGAATATGAGTTGCAGCGAGAAAACACTTAAATTCATAACATAGCGGAATTACTCAAATTCTATATTCATCTGTGTGGTCTCTGGTTTTCGTTTCTGTTTTGTTTTTTGGTAAGAGGATGAAAAGCACTCGCCTTTACAGAAATGTATGTTGCCATCCTCTGCCACTAGGGGGTAGCATGCCCCATTATTTTACCTCTGTCTCAGCCTTCCAGCTGTCCCTGATACCAACGTATTTAAGACTGACAAGAAAACTCCTGTATATAATAAACAATTAGACATTGTATAATGCCATATATTTGATAGATATGTTATGTGTATAGTATTATACAATATGTAATATATCTCATGTTGTAACATATACATTATTCATATATAAAGTATAAAATTTTATTTTGCATATATAATACATCATTTGGGGAAAGTGGGGAATGTATCCTATACACCAGTAAACACAGCAAGCCTCACTGGAGCACAAAAAAATCCAGTCAGAGTTCACCTGCTTCTATTAAAAGAATGAGGGCAGCTCTGCTTGATGTTAAAGAAGGGATTAGGCCTATCAGGGTCTTCCCAGCAGAAAGCTTCAGAAGGTATGGATCACCTAGAAGGCTGCATGGTCACTGACCAGCTTGTGGAAGGAGAGGGAGGACGGGAGTCATGGGATGTACAGACTCAGTAGCCAAGGAATCTCAGAGATGCCCAATCTAACTCAGAAGCCAAGAGGCCAAGGGACAACAAAACCAAGAGGCCAGAGCATCGCAAGGACACAGGGAGCCCTGGAGCCTGAGGGAGAGTCCAGAGCTGCAGGCAAAGCCGGGTCAAGAGTCCAGGCTTAGAAACAGACGCAAACCAGCACTGCAAATAGCTCAGTGCGTCACATAGTCAGAATCTCAAAAATGTGACTTTAAGTTCATTTCCAAAATAAGACAAGGAGTGGCAGAAGGGAGATTCAAATTCCAACCTGTTCAGACATTCTGAAACATAAAACGCTGAATGTTTGGGGGCAATTAATCCAGAAAACATCTCAGTCAGCTTCTAACATCTGCCTCTGGAGCAAGGACGGAAAGCACTGGAAATGAAGGGCTTTCCTGGATCTGGGAATCTGGGTGCACAGGCCAGTTCCAAACATTCATGTGAACATCCCTTTTCTGCAGTCAGGACTAAAGCTGCCTTCTGCATGATCCACGTACATGAGGTCCGCACACATGAAATGTCTTTGTGCTGCTTCTCAGCATACATCATACTTTTCCCATGAAACATTTCATTTAAGACCAAAAAAAAAGACCTATGAGATAGGTATTAATATCATACCTACTGTACAGATGAAGAAACAGACACAGAGAGCTTAAGCAACTTGCCCAAGCTCACAATAGTGAGTGACGGTGCCGGGACTTAAAACAGAAAACTCTTTGTATTAGTCCTTTCATACTGCTATAAAGAACTTCCAGAGAATGAGTAATTTACAAAGGAAAGAGGTTTAATTGACTCACCACACAGCATGGCTGGGGAGGCCTCTGGAAATTTACAATCATGGCAGAAGGCGAAGGGGAAGCAAGACACCTTCTTCACAAGGTGGCAGGAAGGAGAAGTGCCAAATGAAGGAGGAAGAGCCCCTTATGAAATCATCAGATCTCGTGAGAACTCACTCACTGTCACGAGAGCAGCACAGGGAAAACCACTCCATGGTTCAATTACCTCCACCTGGTCTCTCTCTTGACGTGTGAGGGTGACGGGGATTACAATTCAAGATGAGATTTGGGTGGGAACACAAAGCCTAACCATATCACTCTTCTTGCTTCAAAATTGCCTGTTCTTTCTGCTACATTTGCTGCCTCCAAAAAAAAGTATTTCTCTGAGCCAGGAAGCGTATAAAAAGGCAAGCTTCAATGAGCACAATAGATTGGTACACATCAGAGGCACTTGAACCAGAGTGACTCCATCTTGAACAGTGGCTGGGTGAAATGAGGCTGAGACCTGCTGGGCTGCATTCCCGAGAGGTTAGGTATTCTCAGTCACAGGACGACATAGGAGGTTGGGCCTGATACAGTGGCTCACGCCTGTAATCCCAGCACTTTGGGAAGCCAAGGTGGGCGGATCACGAGGTCAGACGATCAAGATCACTCTGGCTAACACGGTGAAACCCCGTCTCTACTAAAAGTACAAAAAATTAGCCCGGCGTGGTGGCGGGTGCCTGTAGTCCCAGCTACTAGGGAGGCTGAAGCAGGAGAATGGCATGAACCCAGGAGGCAGAGCTTGCAGTGAGCCAAGATAGCGCCACTGCACTCCAGTCTAGACAAAAGTGCAAGACTCCATCTCAAAAAAAAAAAAAAAAAAAAAAAAAGAGGAGGTTGGCAGGACCATTATCACAAGATACAGGTCACAAAAACCCTACTGATAAAACAGGATGCAGTAAAGAAGCCAGACAAAACTTGCCAAAATCAAGATGGTGACAAAAGTGGCCTCTGGTCTTCATCACTGCTCATTGTACACTAATTATAATGCATTAGCATGCTAAAAGACACTCCCACCAGCACCATGACAGTTTATAAATGCCATGGCAAACTCTGGAAGTTACCCTAAATGGTCTAAAAGGAAAGGAATCCTTAGT
>NW_012123487.1:972551-973913 GCF_000951035.1 Colobus angolensis palliatus
TCTATGGAGCAGCCATTCTTTTATTCTTTTACTTTCTTGTAAACTTGCTTTCACTTTACTCTGTGGATTTGCCTCAAATTCTTTCTTGTGTGAGATCCAAGATCCTTCTCTTGGGGTCTGGATTGGGACCCCTTTCTGGTAACATATACATTAAAAAGAAAAAAACAAACAGGCAAACATAATAGAATTTTGCCAAAGGCTAATGGGTAGCCAGAGGCCATGAGAGAAAAAGAACAGGAATTAGGGAAGAAAGAAGGAAAGGATTCGAATCACAAGATAGGAAGATGGGGACTAACCTCAGAAGTATATTTTCAGAGCAAGCATAAGAGGTGCCTGCTGGCCTGCGCAGTGGCTCACGCCTGTAATCCCAGCACTTTGGGAGGCCAAGGCAGGTGGATCACGAGGTCAGGAATTCGAGACCAGCCTGGCCAATATGGTGAAACCCCATCTCTACTAAAGATACAAAAATTAGCCGGGCGTGGTAGTGCTCACCTATAGCCCCAGCTACTCAGGAGGCTGAGGTAGAAGAATCACTTGAACCCAGGAGGCAGAGGTTGCAGTGAGCCAGGACGACAGAGTGAGACTCCATTTCAAAAAAAAAAAAAAAAGTGCCTGCTGCAAGTTCTGAGGAAGTCTCTGGCGGAATAATGGAATCAGGAAAGGTGCCTGGTATGTAAAAGGAGCTGAATCAACAGCAGTAGAAGGAATGCAGGAAAAAGGCAGATTTCTGCCTGGTCTAATGGCAAAGGACAGCAGTGGAAGCAAGGGCACTCCAGGGACTGAGCAGAAACAAAGACTCTAAGAGCAACTGCACAAAGCCACATTCTTTGCCTAATTACTTAAGCCTGAGTGTGTTCACCTGCAAGGTTCCCGCTGGTCAGAGGAAGCAGTTTTGTTTCTGTTGTTGATGTCTTGGTTGAGGGAGGGGCTCCGGGTGATTCTAGAAGATAGACAGGGCAGGACAACAGGGAGCAGGGAATGTGGCACACCGGATGCCACGATTCCACACACCACAAGTGGTTCTATTTCAGCCCAGAAATGATGAGACCAGCCTGGGATTTGCTACTTTTCCCATTCCTCCTGCTATGTTCTTTGCTTTAATGAGAGAGAAAAAGGGAGAGAAGGAGAGAGAGAGATAAAGAGAGAGAGAGAGAGAGTGAATATGTGTCTCTAACAGTAAGAAAATAGCCATGTATCCATCCAACAGGAAGGCAGGTAAAGAAAGGGGGAAGGCCGGGCATGGTGACTCACGCCTGTAATCCCACCACTTTGGGAGACTGAGGCAGGCAGATTGCCTGAGGTCAGGAGTTCGAGACCAGTCTGGCCAATGTGGTGAAACTCTGTCTCTACTAAAAATACAAA
>NW_012123487.1:974228-1003166 GCF_000951035.1 Colobus angolensis palliatus
AGGAAGGAAGGAAGGAAGGAAGGAAGGAAGAGAGAAAGAAGAAAGAGAGAGAGGGAGGGAGGGAAAGGAAAAGAAAGGGGGGAAATAGTCATTGAGAAATTTCCAGCAAAGACTGGCCTCATGGAAACCCTGGCATGTCCCTGGAGGGGCTGTAGATCAGGTGAGGCTGAGTCAAGCACTCAGGGGCAGATCTAGTGTCTGCCGTAACCTCTTCTAGTTGTGTTGTAGGACTTTCTCCTTAGTTCAGCTAAAAACAGAGTCCTTGTCACATAGCCAGGAGAGATTAGGCTCACAGCCACTTTGAAGGGTGAGAAAAATTGAATTTATTGGGCAAAATGGAAAAAAAAGGAAACAAGAACTTTCAGTGAAAGTCTGGGAATTGGAGGGATCCCCAAGGAAGCAGAGGCCAAGGGATATGGTCATTTTTCTCTACCTTCACTGGATTTCCATCTTTTGGAAGTGGATTTTCTTCTTTTGATACAGGATTTATTTCAGTCAGGTCACTAGGTCACAGGGGGCCTTACTTCATTCTCTTCCATGTCCTTTGGGGGTAGTGGGATGGGCAACTTCAAATTGATATCAAATTCTACTAAAATGGTTAACAGCAGAAAAACCACAATGAAGAGAATTGTCAAGAAAGGGTAGAAGTTGAAGATGACAGCCAGTTAAATAAAGTCCTTAACAATACATGGTGAGGAGCAGGCAGCAGCTGTGCTTGGATAACAAGCAATTCAATGCACGCATTTAACAGAAATGTTCAACTACAACAAGCACTATTTGAAGACTAACAGGAACAATTTTTTGATGATTTCAAACAAACTTGCCTTTCAGCATAGTTGCACCTAATTTAAAGTATTTAAAAACAGCTCATCAGAGCCCCTGTTTGTCATAGACTTTTGAGTTTATTTGGGACTGTATTAGTCCATTTTCATGCTGCTGATAAAGACATACCTGAGACCGGGCAATTTACAAAAGAAAGAAAAGAAAGAGGTTTAATTGGACTTATAGTTCCACATGGCTGGGGAAGCCTCACAATCATGGCAGAAGGCAAGGAAGAGCAAGTCATATCTTACATGGACGGCAGCAGGCAAAGAGAGAGAGCTTGTGCAGCGAGACTCCCATTTTTAAAACCATCAGATCTCATGAGATCCATTCACTATCACAAGAATGGCATGGGAAAGACCCACCCCTATGATTCAATCATCTCCCACCAGGTCCCTCCCACAACATGTGGGAATTATGGGAGCTACAAGATGAGACTTGCGTGGGAACACAGAGTCAAAACAGAACAGGGACCATTTTTTTTATCTTTAAAATTGCTGTAAATCTCTGTATGCACTTTGCTTTTTTATTAAACTTACTCCAAGGTGAGCCTTGACTCTTTAGTGGTAGGACAAGATCATACACTAATACCAGCATGGACCTGTTTTTCCATTGTGTCTGAAATGTGAGTCAAGTAGTATCAGCCTGCTATGACATTAACATTGCCAGGATAAATCTTTTACAGAAATCATTTCGATTTTATTCAGTATTTAGTAGTGAAAGATATTCATGCTTTAATGGTAATACATTTCTGGTTTAATATAAATTAAGGATGTTTTTCAGTTGTGCACAAATGCTGGTGGCTTAGTTTTGACAATTGTTTATGTATTGTCATGTTAAGCTTGGGTTTAAAAAAGTAAAGCCAGTAAACTAGGTCTTTGTTATTTGCTTTAAAAAAAAAGAAAATAAATGTGAATGTGTTTGGTGCATTAAAAACAAACAAACAAAAAAAAACAGTCCAGACTTCTCATTCCACACACGTCTCTAAGCTGGAAGGATGTGGGTCTGACACCACTACTGGTCATCTTATCTGCCGCTCAAAGGCAGCTCTTCAAGGACAAAGGCAGAAAGAAGAGCTGAAAAGGCAACAAACTCCCAACGATAAAATGTATGTTCTTGGATACAAACATGTCCGAAGTGAGTCCATTCTTGGGCTTCCCAATCACACGAGTATTTGTTGTTCTGTCAGGCTTGGGTTTCGTTTCTACAACATGCTCACCTCTTTTCCCCAGCGGTTCTTGCTTCCCACATGAGCCTCTGCCCACGCCATGGCTTACTCTCCTCCCATCTCTACATATTTAACCCTGAAGTCTTTAAAGTCTCCACTCAAATGCCACGACCTCCCACATGAAGTCTTTCCTTACTGTCCTGTGCCAACTCACCTGTCCCACCTAGACAGCCCCCTGACACTTATCTGTACTTTTCTCTGTCTGTATCAGGATGACATTAAGCCTCAGGGCTCAGAAAACTACAGCAGCTTAGATAAATAGGGATTTGTTTTTCTCACATAAGAGGTCGTCTCATGGAAGGCAGCTGCCAGCTTTGCTTTGAGGGCCTGACAATGTCAGGGACAACATCTCCACAGTGGCCTTTATCTGGTACAGTCCCCAAATGGACTTGGAAGACCCAGTTCCTACCCCCTTCCTTCCTGCATGTAGTTCTCAGAATAACTTTAGAATGTGCTGGAGTGCAACATCCTGAGATAGGACTGCCTGAAAGAGCTTGGCTCTTTTCCTGTTCCTCCTTGGGTATGTAAGATCTTGAGTTAGAGGGAACTTTTCAGGACAGCCCACACTTTGTTCTTCTCTTCCCTGGAAGCAGGATGTCCTTCCAAGCTTGGCTCAGTGAGTCATGGAACCCCTGAGGCTTTTAACTGGAAATGAGCTATCTTTTAGGGGCCCTCAGCTGCCATGAAAGTGGGGCACAAGCAGTGGAAACTCCATCCACACTGGGCAGCTTTCTTGAACACATTCACATTCCTTAGGGGACTGACTCACAATGGATCCCAGTCTCCTTTGTCCCTTGCTGACTGTCAGTGAGTAATAAATCCATTTCCTGTAACTTGCTGCATGTGAGTATGTTCCATCTCACAGGACTCAGGCAATTGGTAAAACTACAGCCTGCAATGCAATGGGCAGAAGTGTTCAGACTTCTAGTCATGGTGGTTGGCATAGTGATGGTCTTTGCTGTCCTCCAAGCACTGGGGATCCTCTCTTGTGATTGGTTATTGGTGAACCCGTTTCTCAGCCTCATGGCTGCAAGACGGCTGCCACACATCCAGGCATCATATTTGCTTTCCAGGTAAGAATAAAGGAGAAGTAGGAGGACCAGTTGCTTACTCCTCTTTTATCCGGAGAACAAAGGTTTTCCTGGAACCCACTACCAGACTTCCACTTAAAATTCATGACCCCAAACCACATCATCACTGACTAGTTACAACGGAGGGCAGGAAATGAGGATTTAAGTCCCCTAGAGTAGACAAAGAAAACAAGAAGGAGATTGGGAATGGCTATTAAGTCAGCCTAAGAATAGTCACTGCCCTGCTTGATCAAGGCCCTGGTCACAGTTGTATCTTTTATTACAGTTTTTTGCATGCTAAAATCTAAGCTCCCTCTGGGAAGGGGCTAAGTTCTCAATCACTACACCCTTCAAAGAGCCTAGCACATGAGACTTTGATAAATCTATGCCTGGTGACTGTGGCACTGCTACTTGCTCAGGTTCGTGGGGCCTCCTGGCAGACTGAGCAGATTGTGGCTGCAGTGGGGTAATTAAATGTGCATCCTTCTTTGATCTCTAAGCTCTCCTGTTTGAAATTCATCTGAATGGAGTGGAAAGATACTGGGGACGTGGACTACCCTGCCTTGTCTAATCATCCAGAAAGGGTTAAACCATTTCTATTTCGGGTCTCTTGTGATCAAGAAAGCTCTGCTGGCAGGAGTGCCTATTTGGTGCCTTAAAGGCAAGCAATTGTGGGAATTAAGAATTAGCTCTCACCCTGACTATTCTCTAGACATAGTTAGAATAAAAGCAGCAGTGACATTGCCAATGACCCAGATGTTGGAGAACCTTGTATTAAGCCACAGAGGCCCTTGCCTCCAAATCCTATAATATTGCATTAACACAGGCTCAACCTGCAGAATTGGATTTAAATCCAGCCCTCGAATGCTCACCCTACTCCAGCCCCTTCCCCACACCTAATCTCATTTTGTCCTCAGAGTGCTGAAAATAATGGTAATGTAGTTGCCGTGGAAAGTGACTGTGTGAGCATATTTTACATTAGAAAGGCTCTTAATAAAGTAAAAGTGTTTTAAATGCAGAAGTCTCTCCCTTTACATCCCTTCTGCCTGGCTAATAAATGATTTGTTACGGTTTCAAACTTCCGTGGCCTGCTGGGTCAGGGGGCTAGGGACAACCAAGCAGCCCTGTCCTGGGCACAAGGTACTCATGTGTGCTGGGATGTTGGGTCCAGACCTACATGAAACACAGGACAGGGAACGAGTCAAGACAGGGACCGCTTTATGGCCAGAGGCTCTCCTCCACTTTTACTCATACGTGTCAACAAAGTAATAATAATAATAATAATAGCAGTTACCATTTGTTGAGTACTTATGTGAAGAGCATTGCACACATTGTCTCATTCAATTTCTTCAGCCTACCTAGAGGCTGGGTGCTATCATTGTCCCCATTTTACAGATGAGGAAACTGAGGCCTGAAGAGGTCAAGTCACTTCCAGGATCACACAGATAGTGGGTGGGAGAGCTGGGACTCATGCCCATGAAAAGCCCCATGCTGCCTACTCTACCTCTATGTTGGAGTGGGGCAGTGGTTCTCAGTCAGGGGTGGTGGGATACAACCACCTGGCAAGTTTTAGGGGCCCCACTCAGAGCAATTAAATCTTAACCTCTGGATACGGGGCCAGAGCATGCTGAGGCTTTAAGCTCTCGGCTGCATGCTGGTGCTGTGGTCTGAATCCTTGTGTCCCTCCAAATTCCTGTGTTGAAACCTAATCCCCAGTGTGATGGTTTTACAAGGTGGGACCTTTAGAAGGTGATTAGGTCATGAGGGCAGAGCCTCCCTGAATGGAATTAGTACCCTCATGAAAGAGGTTCCAGAGAGCTCCTCCACCCCTTGTACCACGTGAGGACACAGCGAGAAGGCACCACCTATGATCCAGAAGGTGAGTCCTCACCAGGTACAAATCTGCCTTGATCTTGACTTCCCAGGCTTCAGAACTGTGAGAAATCAATTCCTGTGATTTATAAGGTACCAAGTCAACGGTATTTTGTTATAGCAGCCCTCAGGGACAAAGGCATCCAGGTAAAGTGGAAAAGGCACCTTCCCTGGAGTCAGGCCTCTGGAGTGGCGTTCTGGCTGTGAGCCTCACTAGCTGCCCTGCCCTGCCCACTTCCCAAGGTGTTTGCAAACACCCTGTGTGAACACTAAAGGGTTCAGTGAATATGACAACACAGACAGGCCAGGGCCCGGGCAACAAGGTCCAAAACCAGCTCTGAGAAGTGCACCCAGGAGCCATGATTCTGTGATTCATCCTTCACCATTGATTTTCTCTATTCATTCAATAAGCATTCACTAAGCTATTTTGGGGGGGGGGGTGGCGTTGGAGTTTTGCTGTTGCTGCCCAGGCTGGGGTGCAATGGCACGATCTTGGCTCACAGCAACCTCCCCTTCCCAGGTTCAAGCGATTCTCCTGCCTCAGCCTCCCTAGTACCTGGGATTACAGGCATGTGCCACCACGCCCAGCTAATTTTGTATTTTTAGTAGAGACGGGGTTCTCCATGTTGGTCAGGCTGGTCTCAAACTCCCAACCTCAGGTAATCTGCCCGCCTCGGCCTCCCAAAGGGCTGGGATTACAGGCGTGAGCCACCGCACCCGGCCACACTAAGCACTTATTATGTCCAAGGCTTTCAGCTGCAAAGGGAGGAAGACAGAATTCCTTCCATCCACAGGAATCATCTTGCCATTCCCTCCCTTCAATCTATTTATGATCTAACTGAGGACAGCAGCTGGCATAAAATAAAGCACAACATCCACATGTACATCAAGTGCCAGATGAGTGGCACAGCGAGGAGGGCTTTAAGGGTTCTCACAGGGAGTCATCTCCAAAGTCAAGGAGCTTCATAGGAGGGGAGAGTTAGGGCAGGGCTTTGGAATGCCAGCATAGCCTTCCTGCTGGGCAGTAGAGCCTACATGTTCCCGCTGGTCCAGGGAAACCCTTCCCATCCTAGGTCAGTTCTGGCCCGAGCAGGACTCCTGGTAGCCGGTCCTGGAGTCTGCAACTCGTTGCCCACCATGGCAGGAGGGCAGGATGGTGGAGAGAAAGAGCAAATCAGGTTCTCTTTGGCAGTGGGGTGACAGCAGGACAGCAGGCATCTCCTGCCCCATCAGAACACCTCAGCAGACTTGAAGGCAGGTTTTCTCGGCTGATAAACCAAGGCAACAGTACCTTCGCACAGCGCCAATGGGAAGATCAACCATTACAATGACCTGTTGTATGGTGCCCTCTCCAAGGGCCGAACACAGTGCTCACCACGTCATTCACTTTAGGATCTCAGGGAATCCTCCCAACAATCATGGGAAGGGCACCATTATTATACCCTGTTATCCAGAGAAGGAAACCAATTCTCAGAGAGGTTAAGCAATTTTCTCAAGGTCGCATAACGAATCAATAACACAGCTGACTCAAACTCAGACCTGTCTGATTCTAAAGCCCACGCCCATACCATGACACACCATACAACAGGAGTTTGTAACCTGGAGTCCATGGATAGGATTTAGGTATCTTTGATCTTAAATGGGGAAACAATAATACCAGAATTACATCTCTGTTCAGTGGCATACGGGGGTGAGGGAGGGAAGCAATGGGAACCTTTGGCCCCTGCAGGGATGTATTTTGTCACTGACCATCTTGTTTTTTTTTTTTTTTTTGGCAGAGTTTTGCTCTTGTTGCCCAGGCTGGAGTACAATGGTGCGATTTCGGCTCACCACAACCTCCGCCTCCTGGGTTCAAGTGATTCTCCTGCCTCAGCCTCCCGAGTAGCTGGGATTACAGGCATGCACCACCGCACCCAGCTAATTTTGTATTTTTAGTGCAGATGGGGTTTCTCCATGATGGTCAGGTTGGTCTCGAACTCCGAACCTCAGGTGATCCTCCAGCCTCTGTCTCCCCAAGTGCTGGAATTACAGGCGTGAGCCACCACACCTGGCCACTGACAATATTTAAAGCCCATGGTACACACCGATAATAAAATAAAGACTGGCCAGACACAGTGGCTCACACCTGTAATCCCAGCACTTTTGGAGGCTGAGCAGGAGGATCACTTGAGCCCAGGAGTTCAAAACCAGCCTGGGCAACATGGTGAAACCCTGTCTCTACAAAAAATACAAAAATTAGCTAGGCATGGTCGCATGTGCCTGTAGTTCCAGCTACTGGGGAGGCTGAGGTGGGAGGGTCGCTTGAGCCTCAGAGGCTGAGGTTGCAGTGAGCCGAGATTGCACCATTGCACTCCAGCCTAGGTGACAAAGTGAGACTCTGTCTCAAAAAAATAAAAAATAAAAAACGGCAAGATCAACTTCAATTTTTTCATTGTTTTTAAATTTATTACAAACCATGCACCCCTTTGTGCCTGCATTAACCTCTCTTTAAAATTTAACATTTCTTTCAATTATGAATGTAGGCACTCACATGGAGGTATTAACATACCTGTGACTTTGTCACCAACAGAACCACAGATATTTCATATCACACTACAGTTGTTACAGTGTCTAAAATAAACAGTTTATACTCATAACTACTTCAATATTAGGGTGATTATAAAACTATTGCTAGGTTTTATTATTTAATGGACTAATACAAAAGATAAACTGTTACTACATTCACAAATTTGATTTTGTTTTGTTTTTTAGTGCTTGACAGCCATATTACAATACGATCCACTTCCTTTATAATCTTACGTATTATAAAAGAGGTCCCTGGCCAGGCACGGTGGCTCACGCCTGTAATCCCAGAACTTTGGGAGGCTGAGGCAGGTGGATCACAAGGTCAGGAGTTCAAGACCAGCCTGGCCAAGATGGTGAAACCCTGTCTCTACTAAAAATACAAAAAAAAAAATTAGCCGGGTGTGGGGGCAAGCACCTGTAATCCCAGCTACTCAGGAAGTTGAGGCAGAGAATTGCTTGAACCCAGGAGGCAGAGGTTGCGGTGAGCCGAGATCACGCCACTGCACTCCAGCCTGGGCGACACAGCCAGACTCCGTCTCAAAAAAAAAAGAGGTCCCTAACCTCCAACAGACAGTCACACACAGAAAATGAACAGTACTCGCTACCCATTCTCTTAGGTGAAAGTGCTATATAAATGCTGGAAATATTACAATCTTTGTATTATTTTACTTTACATGTTTGTGTCTTATTTCCCCCAAATAAATTGCCAGCTCTTGAGAGAATGGACTGAGTCATATAGTTCTTCCTTTCCTCCACAGGCCTTTAAAAAGCATAACTCACCACTGCTTATTGATTCCCTGGCTGGTGGAAATCCCTCAAGCTTCCATAAACTCAGTATCACATGACCGGGAGATAAACAATATGGCAGGAGGAAGAAAGGTATTGAGATCAAACCTTCCGGAGAGTTGGCATACCCTGTGGATGGGGTGCTGGAACTTGCTCCTTAGAGACTAAATACATCTGTAGAGAAAAAAGTCCATTGGAATTTTCCATCAAGGCTGATAGGGTAGGGCAGAGTGCCCAAATGTCATGGGAAGTGAAGTGGACTCCAAGCTGGGAAAACACTCCTGGACAAGATGGCATCATTTTTATATGCATTGGAAGCCCTTATGAGATAACATCAGATGTCCCGGGATCCCAGTTTCCTACAAAGAACCCCACTCTATCCAGAACATCACACAACTCCTGGCTCCCTGGCACTAGAAAACTGAAGGGGGTTCTGGGACCCTCGGTTGTAGCCGACATCAAGAGACTCTGACTGTTTCCATCATCTTTGTTGTATTCCCAAGACTTTGCGACAGAAAACAATCACCATTTTATTTTGCTCCGAATTCCTGTGGGGATTCAGGTACAGTGGCGACGGCTCTTCTCTTCTCCACGATGTCTGGGGCTTCCAAGGTGGCTTCTGCACTCACAGGTCTGGTGCCTGGGCTGTGATGGCCAAAGGACTGGCCAGAACACCTATACATGGCCTCTCCATGTGGGTTGGGCTTTTCACAACATGGCAGTTGAGTTAGAGAGAAGTCTTTCTAAGAACGGGTCTCTAGAAAGCAAACACTTTCAGAGCACCAAGTGGAAGCCACGTGGCCTCTTCAGTCTTAGCCCTTCCACCACACTCTATTGGCCAAAGTGGAATCGAGGGAAGGTCATAGACTCATCCCAGATAGGAAAAGTGCCAAAGAATCTAAGAATTGCGTTTTACAACCACAGTACTGGCCAAACGAATTCCTTGCTTCCAAGCTTAGAGATAATATCTAGACTCCCCAGGGGGCTAAACACGGACTGGTCTCGAACTTGGGTGGGAGAAGAGTGGGTGCTGGGGGCCCCAGCAAACTCCTCAAAGTTGATTCTCAAGAGTGTGTTCGCCCTGCCCCAAGAGAGATGCCCAGAGGAGGCTCAGTCTACAGGCAGCCCTTCACAAATGAAAAGAACCCTCGTGTCGCTATTACCCACAACCCCACCTTCATTGTTATTCCTCCTGAACATCTTTTCACCTCCAAATTACCCTCCAGCAAAAAACCTGCTCCCACAAAGCACGCTGTGCATGCCAGTGTGTCTCATTGTTCCTTTATTAAGACACATCATTCACAAACACTACGCTTCTTAAAAGATACCCTCAGCTGTCACTTACATAACAGAACTTGGCAAAAACAGATGGAGCACGCCAGTGGTGTCTTTGCCTGGGGCAGTATATGCTAATATCTTGGCACAGGCACCTTGAGCTGCTTTTTTTTTCCCAGCAAAGTTCCATCAGCTGGAAAGTTCGAAGGGGCGAGCAAGATCATGGAAAAGTCAGTAGAGGAAGCTGTTCCTTGTTTTCCTCTGGAAAATAAAACCACCTTTTCATCAATCAAATAGTGGGAAAAATCTGTAGAGCTACTCCTGAAAACGCAGCAGAAAGGAGGAAGCTTGATGCGATCTAAAGAAAGATACGACACGCAAAAGGAAGGGACACGCGACCCAGGATGTAGGAGAAAAGAGCATTTCGGAGAGAAGGAAAGACAGGCACAAAGATAGGGAGGCAGGAATGTGCCTGACTTGTTCCCAGAGCATTTAAATAGCTGGTCTACCTGGAGTGGAGGGTTTGGGCTTGGGAGTTGTAAGGGCCATTTATTATTTCGCCTTCCCAGAACAACACCCCGGCTTCTTTTGGGAAACAGCTCTACTTCCATTTGGTTCTCTATAGCCCTGGCTGGGCTAATCCTAGAGACTGGTTCCTTTGACATCAGTAATTGACCCAGGGATAGGCAAACGACTGGGCCAGTTAGAGCCCATTCCAGCCCAACTGGAGTGAATGGGAAGAGCTCTTTTCTCTCTGCTCTCAAGAGGAGAGGCAGGAGAATGCACAGGGCTAAGAGCAGAACCCAAAGCTCTTTACCAGCTTTGTGAACTTTGGAAGGTTCCTCACTGAGGCTCCGTTTCTTCATCTGTAAAATGGAGATAACAAGACCCACCTCATAGGTTCATGCCATGGATTAAATGAGATAAGCAATTCAGGTGCTTAGAATTAAGATGCAGCCCCAGAGGTGCCCACACCATGGTTCCAGCTTTAGGATACTGGCCAGCCTGTGAGTTAAGTCAGTCCTCAAAGGAAGCAGGGATGAGAGGAAGTTAAGCAACAACCTAGCCTTCCTGCAGCTTGGTGATAGGAGTCAATGAATTTGCCATTTCCAAATGTAAGCTGACTTCAGTTTTATTTCTGTTCATGGCACCTAAAAGTGCTTGAGTTGTATTTTTTAATGCAAAAATATACTTAGAAATACATCCACAATGTATTTCTCTAATTATAAAATCCATCCATTGAAATAATCCTAGAGTTTTGTAACCATTCCTTTCTTCTTTTTCCTTTCCCTAAAATCAACTTTGCTAAGCTCCCAAGACTACAAGTCAAGCTGGAGGAAGCACCAGGAAGGAGCAGGGACGATGGGACAGGGATTTCAGTTGTGGACATGGAGGAGAGGATTAGATAGTCCACCAGCCTTGTGGGCCCCCAATTCTAAGGATCCCCTGAGCCCCTGACCTTCACTCCCCAGAACCAATGAGAGCCCAGGTCAGAACTCAGGTTCAATATCCCAAATCATAACAAAATCAGAGAAGCAGAATCCTCAGAAGAAACCAAATGGAAAACCCAAGAAGACAGGAGAAGATGTCCATGCTCAGCACTGGAACTCACCATTGCTGTGGGAGAATAAAAGTATAAACATAACAGAGAAGATAATATTATAATTATTTGCAACTAGTTTTGACTCTACACCTGGAAAACCAAAGAGAATAGAGTTAAAACAAAAACAAAACTGTTAAAATCAATAGGATAATTCAATAAGATGGCTAGCTATAAAAATGTATATATAAAAGTCAATAGCTTGCTACATACACACAACTGATTGGAAAATATAATGAAAAAAAAATCCCATTAAAAAGCAGCAATCAGCTGGGCTCTGTGGCTCACACCTGTAATCCCAGCACTTTGGGAGGCTGAGGTGGGCAGATCACCTGAGGTCAGGAGTTTAAGACCAGCGTGGCCAACGTGGCAAAACCCCGTCTCTACTAAAAATACAAAAATTAGCTAGGCATGGTGGCAGACACCTGTAATCCCAGCTACTCGAAAGCCTGAGGCATGAGAATCGCTTGAACACAGAAGGTGGAGGATGCAGTGAGCCAAGATCATACCACTGCACTCCAGCCTCGGCAACGAAGCAAGACTGTCTAAAAAAAACAAACAAAAAAAAAAGGTAGCAATTCAAAAAGTAAAAACAAACCAAAAGGCTACATACAGATATACCTAATAAGAAATTTACGGAATCTACATGAAGAAAAAATGTTTAATTTTTTTTTTTCTCCGAGACAGGGTCTTATTTTGTCACCCAGGCTGGAATACAGAGGCATGATCTCAGCTCACTGCAGCCCTTACTTCCCAGGTTCAAGTGATCCTCCCACCTCAGCCTCCTGCATAACTGGGACTATACTATATGTGCATGCCACCATGCCCAGGTAATTTTTGTATTTTTTGTAGAGACAGGGTTTTGCCATGTTGCCCAGACTGGTCTCAAACTCCTGGGCTCAAGCAATTCGCCCACCTCTGCCTCCCAAAGTGCTGGGATTACAGGCGTGCACCACCACACCCAGCAGAAAAAATGTTAAATTCTAATGAGGGCCTTATATAAATTTTTAAAGGCCAGCAGCTGATAAGGCAGAGTGGGAGAATAGACATATGGTACTGGAGAATAGAGATCAGAGGAACCAGATAAAAGAGAAGCATGGAAGAGAGGCAGAAAGACAAAATCTGTCATTTTTCTGGGGCCAGCAAGAGGGGGGCTGCAGGTGCTTTCCCAGAGGACCCATGTTCTGTGCACTAGTGGGGAGGAACTGACCTGCATGGCCACCATGAATCCCTGAGGCACCCCTCCTCCCCTGGGGTCATGTTGCACTCCAGGCCACCAAAATTTAGGGGCAGACTGGAGACTGAGTAAGCCAGCCAAGGTGGCCACTGGGCAGCAGAAGCGTTGCTGTTGGCAAAAGCAGTATCCCATCCCAGCTGATGAAAATCAGAACCCCCATCTCAGATCCCAATTTACAGAACATTTGCACTTTCATGAGCCTATATCTTGCTCCCAACTTCCGTGAGAGAGGAGAAACCCGGGGCAAATGTCCCTGTGCCTAGCTTCCTGAAGATCAACTTGGATTTTTTATTAGTCCGTTCCCACACTGCTATAAAAAACTACCTGAAACTGGGTAATTTATAAAGAAAAGAGGTTTGACTCACAGTTCCGCATGGCTAGGGAGGCCTCAGAAAACTTACAATCATGGAGGAAGGAGAAGAGGAAGCAGGCACCTTTTTCACAAGCCGGCAGGAGAGAGAGACCAATGGGGGAAGTGCCACACTTTCAAACCATCAGATCTCATGAGAACTTACTCACTATCACCAGAACAGCATGGGGGAAGTCTGCGCCCATGATCCGATCATCTGCCTGATCAAGTCCCTCCCCTGACAAGTGGGGATTACAATTCGATGAGATTTGGGTGGGGACACAGCAAAGCCACATCAGATACCCAGGTCACATGTGGTTCATCGGGTGGCAGACCCTTTCAAATTAATAATTGTATGACTTTCAACTATGTTCATACTGCTTGAATATCACATTTTTTAAAAAAAAAAAATTGTATTTCAGTAGTGTTAGGGGTACAAGTGGTTTTGGATTACATGGATGAATCGTATTCAAGCTGTTTTAAATGAGAGCAGGACAAGAATTAGAATCTTACAATCCATGGCAGTCCTTTCTCCACAAAACTCAGTAGATACCTTGATATATACATACCTACTTGTTTGATATGAAACATGTAAGGGGAAGACAGGAGAGGAATCTCTCATTCTGATTCAGTTGTCTGAAAATCCTCGCCTTAGCTCATTCCTTTAAGCCAAAGGTATTGAAGCCCTCCTTTAAAATGCAAATATCATCTAGGAAGAGTGACACATGAATCATTGTCTTTCATTAGTCCCACAGACCAGAGCAGTTTATCAATCACTAATTTTTCTCCATGCTACTCAGAGAACGCTAACGTGGAACGTGTCTAGACTCACTGAGTGGGGTGGGGTTGCAGCTGGCAGGACACCTGTGTTCTGGCCTCTGTGTTTTCACTTGCGAAACAAGTGGGGATGGATTTGATGATCTTTGAAATACTGAGGCTCAATACCCCCTGCTATAGCTTGAATGTGTCCTTGCAAAGTTCATAGGTTGAAAGTTAATCTACAATGTGATGTGTTAAGAGATGGGGCCTGTTTAGGGGGAGATTAAGCTCTCATGGGTGGGATTGGTGGCCTTATAAAAGAGGTATGAGGAAGCAGTTCACCCTTCCATTGATCTCAGATTTCTCAACCTCGGGAACTGTGAAAAATAAATTTCTGTTGTTTATAGGTTACGCATCCCAAGGAATCTTGTCATAGCAACCCAAGTGAACTAAGAGACCCCCACATCCATCAGAAGGTAAACTCTACCTCGTACATGTGTCTTGGGGATGCTGGCACAATAGCGTCTCGCCTCGTCCCATCTCTGTTTGGCATCTGAATCCAAATCTCTTTGTTCTGTTAGGCAACTGTTTGGGGCTTTTTATTCATTTGACAGGTGGATCTTTTTGAAGTTCTCATTTAAAACAATTTGATATTCAAGCTGTATGTGTGTGGTTGAAAGTCATAAAATTATTCATCTGAAAGACCTCTCCTTTTCTCTCGGATACCAATTGAAGTGTGCAGCGGTTCCCCCGAGCAAAGCTCACTGCCTGGAAAGCTCTTTTTCAGCAGCGCTCTGCCATTATCACTAAATTGAGTTATTCCAACAGCCTTTGATGCTCTGTTTTTTTTTCCTAAGTGTGCGTATGAAAGCTGAACAGCAACATAATTTAATTCTTCAAGATTTACTTTTTAATCACCAGGGTGATTCTTGTGGGGTACAGAGAGTTGACCCCATTTTCTCAAGTTGAAATTGATTTGGGTCAAATAATTCTTGGAATTTGAATTAGATATTTTTCTGCTTATCGGCAAGCCCTTCAAGTTTCATTTTCCAGCAGCTGGGAACATCTGTGCTACCTATGAATTACAGATGATATGAGAAAACTAAATGTGGGCAAAGAAGATAGTCACAACTCACTGAATTCTATCAGCAGAATTCTTCATAATGAGCTGAATTGGTGTCAAGGTACAATTGTGTTAGGTGTCTGAGTTCCTTTTATGCAAGAAAAATGAGACAATTACCAAGGACTAAGAATGTAATCAAAATAATACAACCACTTTACTGTCGAATAAGAAATCTTTCTATAAACAATATGGCATATTATTCCAGAATAAAAATATTTACCATGAGGGGATTCTATTGAAAACTGTACCATGGAAAGTTAAGAGGCTTCTTCCCCTTAACTCAAATGTGCACCCACAGCATTATTATCTGATTATGCAGTCAATGAACAAGGAACAAATATATGTATCTAGAATAAAGCACCCTGTTTACATCAAGGTATTTCTTCATACAGGGATTGAATTTGAATACATAAATATGTCCATATGATTTGTTAATTACCTTTAGTAATAAACGTACTTAGATCCTCCCAATGCAAAAAGAGTCTCTGAAAAGTCAACTGATTAAAGATAAAAAGCAGGGGATAGATTAACTTGAAGATCAAAGAAGTAAGACAAGGCATCTTGGGTGAGCAACCAATAACTCCACTCCTCAGCTGCTTGCAGACTCATACTTTCATTTATTTGACCATCTGGGCATTCAATGAATTCAAGTCCACAGCTGTCCAGCCCTCCTCTCATACTCCCAGTTTAGGAGTTTTTAGGAAGATAGGGCAGGGCGATGGATCCCCAGGCCTGAGGCCCATAAGGATGTCAATTTCAGGGAAGTTCTAGGGATTCCCACTAGACCAGGGTTTCGTGAGAGCTTTGATGTCCCCACTAAACCAACAAAAACATCTGCAGCAGGACAGAGAAGACTGAGACACCCTTATATCAATTCAGTAAATACTTCCTGAGCACTGATTACGCTTAACCCTATGGCGGCTCCAGATCAAGGATTCGGGCACAAGGTGACACAAGTCGAGTTCCAACACACATTGGGCACCCGATATTTACTGAATGAAGTGTGGGCTGAAGAAGAGGGTGGTGTGAATGGAGAACAGGACAATGAACTCATAGTAATTGCACAGAAAACATTTGAGGACTTAATAACTGTCTGGGTGGAGAAATGAAAGAGAAGGGAAATTGAACTGTGGCCCCAAAAGTTTCTCACCCAGGGACCAATGTAACAGGAATACCAAAGGTGCAAATACGGACATTGGAGGAAAGAAGGATATTCTGATGGAGACTGCAGCCTACCTGTCCTCAGAGAGGACTTGTTCAGAGCTGGCACAAACCGCTCCAGGATGGCTTCCCTTGGAGAGCTGAAATTGGAGGTCCAAGACACAGAATTGTAGAAACAGATTATCCAGCTGGGGGTCTCATTAAAGGCCTATATTTCAACCACCCATATGATCCATTAATTTCTGGCTTATGCTGCCCAGATCTTCCTTACATGGGCCCCAAAGCTGTTTCTCTTTGTTACTCAGATTAAAATTTTCAGAATTTAACATTTCCATCTTTTTCAATTTATTTGCCCATGGTGCTTAAAAACACGTTCTCCAGGCCTTTATGATCTCATCTAATTTCACCCAGTCTCCTCCCTCCATAGAAATAGTTACTGACATTCGCTTTGCCTTCCTGAGACTTGGCAGACCTGCTTTCTTTCTCATTCAGGAGGCATGAAGGTATCTGATGCCAGGAAAGGGAAGCCAGTCATGGGTTCAGGCCTAACCAAACTGCATCCGTTGTGTATAACTGGTCTAAATGATCTAAATTGCTCTGATGTTGTGTGACTCCCCAGATGCCATGCACTGATTAAGAGTCTGCCTGTTTCTTCTGGGAACCCCCATCCCAGAGTCAGAGGGTTGCAGTATCATGGGGCAGGGAGCGTGTGGCCATGGGATGGGGCAGTCACTCAACTGGCCCAGAGACTCATCTCTGTGGCCATGCACAGATGGAAAAGCAAAAGGAAGCTGGGCGGAAGCCAGAGGACGCTTCCTGCTGAAGCTTCTTCCTGAATATAAAAATGCCCAGGGGTATCCTCATTCGAAAGATGCTTGGCCAGGCGCGGTGGCTCACACCTGTAATCCCAGTACTTTGGGAGGCTGAGGCGGGCAGATCACGAGGTCAGGAGATTGAGACCATCCTGGCTAACATGGTGAAACCTCATCTATACTAAATAAAATACAAAAAATTAGCTGGGTGTGGGGGCAGGCACCTGTAGTCCCAGCTACATGGGAGGCTGAGGCAGGAGAATGGCGTGAACCCGGGAGGTGGAACTTGCAGTGAGTGGAGATCACACCACTATACTCCAGCCTGGGAGACAGAGCAAGACTCCGTCTCAAAGGAAAAAAAAAAAAAAAAAAAAAACCAGAAAGATGCTTGTGCTAGAAGTTCCTTCAAGTGAGATTGGGAGTCCACTGCTTCCCAAACTTCTGTCACCTGGGTCCCACCTTCAGAATTTTTGCCTTTATTATATCACACTTATATTTATAATTTTCTTAATACTTTTTGCTTAAGTCAACTCACACTGTATTTAAATAAAGTTACTTTCTAAAAAAAAAACTTTTTGTCACTGTTATAAAAGGGAAAACCAATTTCACTTGCCGTATAAGTGCAAAATGTGAGATAACCATAAAAATAAATGTAATGAAAAACTCTCACAAATTAATCCCTGTTCTCTGTTAAAAGGAGATTAGCAAGTGCTAAGAGAAGTTGTTGAAAACATATTAGCACCAAACTGAGACCTTCTCTTTATTAAATCAGAATTAGAAGTAAATTAATCATTATAACAAGAAACATACAGAACTCTCTGCCAGGCACAACTCTCATGACAACCCTAGAAGGCAGGTATCAATCTTATTACCTTGAGAAATGTGGAAACTGAGGCACAGAGAGATTAAGTAACTTGCCCATGGTCACTTACATACTAAATGGTAAGGCCAAGATTCAAACCCAGCCAGTTTGGCACCAAACAGAATCCTTTGGCCAGGCGTGGTGGCTCATGCCTGTAATACCAACTACTTGGGAGGCTGAGGCTGAGGTGGGCGGATCACTTGAGCCCAGGAGTTTGAGACCAGCCTGGCCAACATGGTGAAACCCGTCTCTACTAAAAATACAAACATCAGCCGGGCTTGGTGGCAGGCGCCTAGAATCCCAGCTACTCGGGAGGCTAAGGCAGGAGAATTACTTGAATCCAGGAGGCGGAGGTTGCGGTGAGCTGAGATCGAGCCACTGCACTCCAGCCTGGGAGACAGAGCGAGACCCTGCTTAAGAAAAAAAAAAAAGGAATCCCTTTCTCAGGATGTTGCTTAACATTGTGCATCCATCACCTACAATCCCCACCCCCCACCCCAGCTCTTTAGCCACCACTTATCATGAGCAGCCTGAATCAGAAGGGAGATGTGTCAGGCCAAGCTCACATATTCAGAGTCAGGACTAGTATTCACTGCACCGTGACCTGGATCAGAACAAATCCTGCTCTCAAGGCCTATCTGCGTTATTAACTTGTTACCTTCAACAAGTATTTCCTTTACAACTCACTTATCATCTCTGTTTCTAGGTGAACTCTGCCTGTTGCTCTGCTTCCTGTTGTTCAAATAATATGGTCCTTTTTTTTTTTTTTTTTTTAGACAAGGTCTCACTCTGTCATCCAGGCTGGAGTGCAGTGGCGTGATCACAGCTCAGTGCAGCCTCAACCTCCTGGGCTCAAGCCATCCTCCCACCTCAGCCTCGGCCTCCCAAGTAGCTGGGACTATAGACACACACCAACATGCCCGGCTAATTTTTAAAAAATTGTAGAGATAAAATCTCACTCTACTGTCCAAGCTGGTCTTGAACTCCTGGGCTCAAGCAATCCTCCTGCCTCAGACTCCTCAAGTGCTGGGATTACAGGTGTATGACACCACACCCGGCCAACATGGTACTTATTAAAAGAACTGGACACATTTCAAGAAACTTGAACATTTAACACTTACTTTTCAGCCTCACCATCTTCAGGCTTCAAACTAATCACATTGTTCCTGGGGCGGGAGGAGCAAGGGAGACATCTCACCCAGGCCCCTGCAAGTCCTTCAGGAAAAAGCGAGACGCAGCCTCTCCAAGCTTGAGATCTGATTAAAGAGGTTCCAACCATTTTAGAATTATTGACTGAAGAGAAGACTTCGGTAATTGTTCAAGCCAGAGTTGGTGACTTAATATACTCATGTTTGGATTAGTTAATATTTCAATTCCAAGAGGATATGACTGTAAATCCCAGGACTGCTGGCTTAGCTTCAACGTGCAGCTCAGGACAGTCTGTGAAGTTGCCATTTACCGTCAATTTTCTCTGAGGCAGAGGGAGAAGAAAATGGAAAGAGGGAATATTTGAATATCAAGTGAGTGCTTTTAATGCCAATGTTAGCCCCTAGAGAATCCTGGTGAAGTTGATAGTACAAGTTGACGACCACACAGTGAAGCTGACAGTAGACAGGCTGGGACCATATGTCACCCCCTTTGGAGTGGCACATTCATTCCTCAAAACCTAGGGGGTCAGCCAGGCGCAGTGGCTCATGCCTGTAATCCCAGCACTTCGGGAGGCCAAGGCAGGTGGATCACAAGGTCAGGAGTTTGAGAGCAGCCTGGCCAATATGGTAAAACCCCGTCTCTACTAAAAATACAAAAACTAGCTAGGCATGGTGGCGCACACATGTAGTCCTAGCTACTTGGGAGGCTGAGGCAGTGAATCGCTTGAACCTGAAAGGCGGAGGTTGCAGTGAGCCAAGATCACGCCACTGCGCTCCAGCCTGGGTGACAGAGCAAGACTCCATCTCAAAAAAAAAAAAAAAAAAAAAAAACAACACCTACAGGGTCATGATGGTAGAAAATACATGGACTTGAGTCCCCTCTCCCCACCCATGACTTCAGTGTCATCCCCTCTCCTCCACCACCTGGTTTGTCTCTCTGCCCCTCCTGGCTGAAGCCATCCTATCGAAACCTCTCAATTAATGTTTCTAAAGCCACCCTGATTGTGCCCCATCTTAAGGATAGGCCAGAACACATTGCTGGCAGGTTGGCCCTGCCAGCCCAAATGGTGATCTAGGAAAAGACCTGTTTATAGAAACTCATATTTAGCTTTGAACCTGATAAATTACTTACATTAAAAAAAAAAAAAAAAACTCCAGGGCTTTGCTGAGGCAGAAGCCAGGTCACTCCCTGATTGGACCTTATTTACAAAATGTGTGCAGAACAGGCTAAAATAAGTATGAAGCCAGCAAAGCGAAAGGAGCTGGGAGCACTCACCACAGCCGATGACAGCCTATCCCCTGGAGCCCAGCCAGGAAAACACCAGCTCCTCTTTCGGCAGGCAGTTCACATGTCTCAGTTTACAGCAGTGGGGTCCTAACTGGACTCAAACACTGCAGAGACCTCTACCCACCACCTTGCCCTTTAATAAACCACTACTTTCCTAAATGAGGCAGATGGAGTTTTCTTGCCCTTTCCAAGCTACAGTGATAGAAAAGCCACCCCAAGGCTTTGGTGGGGTGGCAAAAAGAAAGTTCAGGAGCATATTAACATGTTAGGCTTTTTTTTGACACGGAGTCTTGCTCTGTCACCCAGGCTGGTGTGATCTTGGCTCACTGCAACCTCCGCCCCCCCAGGTTCAAGTGATTTTCGTGCCTCAGCCTCCCAAGTAACTGGGATTACAGATATGCACCACCGCACCCAGCTAACTTTTGTATTTTTAGTAGAGGCAGGTTTTCACCATGTTAGCCAGGGTGGTCTCGAACTCCTGACCTCAAGTGATCCGCCCACCTTGGCCTCCCAAAGTGCTGGGATTACAGGTATGAGCCACTGCATCCTGTCCAATGCATTTGACTTTTGCTCCGAGGGGGGCTCAGGGTTAGCAAGAGAAAGATGGTTATCTTATAGACTTTCCCCCTTGGGTGGCTAGAAAAGCCAGTCCCAGGCCCAGAAGAAGGTTAGGTTTTCTGAGAAGCTAATGAGGGCCCCCCCCTGAGTTCCGGGTAGGGTGAGGCATGACTCACCTGGTCAATGGTTTTGTAAAATTTGCAGAAGTAAGACATTTTTATATGCTTTTTCTCGAAGAAGACCTCTATGTATAAACTTCAGGCTCCACAAAATTCGAATCTACCCCTGCCAGACCTGCGACTGTGCCCATACCTCCCTCCTCCTTTTGCACAGCATGAAGTTTCCCTGCTGATATGGTTAGCCTGTGTCCCCACCAAAATCTCAACTTGAACTGTATCTCCCATAATTCCCATTTGTTGTGGGAGGGACCCAAGGGGAGGTAATTGAATCATGGGGGCCAGTCTTTCCCATGCTATTCTCATGATAGTGGATAAGTCTCATGAGATCTGATGGGTTTGTCAGTGTTTTCCTCTTTTGCTTCCTCCTCATTCTCCCTTGCCGCTGCCATATAAGAAGTGCCTTTCACCTCCTGCCATGATTCTGAGGCCTCCCCAGCCATGTGGAACTATAAGTCCAATTAAACCTCTTTTTCTTCCCAGTCTCAGATATGTCTTTGTCAGCAGCATGAAAACAGGCTAATACACCTGCCGACACTAACTGGTTGACACACTAACCACAGAAACCATAAGGTAAAAGAAGGAGTGATGGGACCCATGAAGGGGACAGAGTCAGAGAGGAGAAAGAAAGTGCCAGGAAGGAAGAGCCACGAAGGCCTCCAAGGGGACTGGTGAGGAGCAAGGTGGAGAACCGCTTTCCAAGGTCTTTTAGACTCAGGATAGTCAAGGCAGCCTTGTGTAGGGCAATCAGACTGCCGGGGTTCAATATGGACTCTACCACTTATTGGCTGGGTGATCTTAGGCAAGTTACTTGACCTCTCTGTGCCACGGTCCCCTCCTTGGCCAAGTAATAAAGAGTAGGTGTCTCATTGGATTGTGAGGATCAAATGAGCATTGCATATAAAATACTTAGACCAGTGTGTGACACATAGAAAGCACGAGCAGGTGACAGTACCTTCCTGCTTTATCAAACATGAAATGCACAGTTAAGATATTCTTTACAACAGGGATCCCCCAACCCCCAGGCCAAGGACTAGTACTGGTCC
Source organism: Colobus angolensis palliatus (assembly GCF_000951035.1). Classification (NCBI taxonomy): domain Eukaryota; kingdom Metazoa; phylum Chordata; class Mammalia; order Primates; family Cercopithecidae; genus Colobus; species Colobus angolensis. The sequence goes on from NW_012123487.1 coordinate 995,966, forward strand.
GTGGCCTGTTAGGAACCCGGCTGCACAGCAGGAGATGAGCAGCTGGCCCAGCGAGCATTACCAACTGAGCTCCACCTCCTGTCAGATCAGTAGCGACATTAGATTCTCCTAGGAGAGTAAACCCTATTGTGAACTGTGCGTGTGAGGGATCTAGGTTGCATGCTCCTTATGAGAATCTAACTAATGCCTGATGATCTGAGGTGGAACAGTTTCATCCAGAAACTATTCCCCCATCCATGGAAAAATTGTCTTCCACGAAACTGGTCGCTGGTGCCAAAAAGGTTGGGGACCGCTGCTTTACACAATGCCAAGCACACTGTATATTTTGTCACTCCAATAGCTTGCAAGTGGTAACACTGTCTTCCTTAAAAGCACTCAGAGACCAGCTCCCCTTGCCTACTGTGTATTTCGTACACCAGCAGTAGAGACCTGTCCCAGGCAAGACCTACACCACCTTCCAGTATACTCCCCACTTCCTTTCACACAAACTGCCCATTCTGGCTGGGCACCTCTTTCTCTCCCCAGGTCAAGTCATGCTCCTCCCAGCCTCAAGCCTTTGCTTTACCCCATCAGGAATGCCTTTCATCCTCCTTTCTAAATCTAGATCTCTGAATTCCTGTGACATTCAGGTATTTCCTTCTTCATTCTTGCACTTAATGATTGCCCTCTGGCTCAACAAAGAAAGCATGGCTTTGTGTTCACGCCAAAGATCATCTGAGCTCCCGCCAAAGAATGAGAACATGAAGGAGAACAGGCATGGGGGAGAGTGGCAGGGAGGGGGTTTATACTTGTCCCTTCATTTATTCATTTATTCATTCATTCAAGCAATCATTATGGAGTGCTCACCAGTGCTTATATCCTATAGAGGGATACAGGACACATCAGAATTACCTGGAGGGCTTGGGAAAACATAGATTCTCAGGGCTTGAATTGGCTTATGAATTTGCATTTCTAACAAGATCCCAGATGATGCAGTGCTGCTGGTTCAAGACTACAGTTCAGGTAGCACTGCCGCAAAAGGCAGCCACCACTTGGCGACTGATCTGTGATGATTCTGATTCACCAGTCATCTCTGAGCAGCATTCCCTCACCCATGCATGCGTTCCTGGCTGCATCAGGGTCTCCACACACAGAGTATTTCCTCTGGAATACTCTTCAATACTTGTACTTTCCTTACAGAGCTTCCCTGACTTCATCAGAGCCTCCCTACGCAGCCCCCACCCCGCCACATGAACACACGCACACTTCCCTACTTCTGCTCCTTGTTTGTTTCTTTCATAGGACTTTCCAGAAATAAGTATTTGTTTGCTTGTTTCTCCCACTAGAATAAAAACTCCGCAAAGGTGGGAACAATTTCTCTTTAATTTTTCTGTGAATCCCCATGAGGTGGGAAAAATTAAAGAAAGAAAGAAAAATAGAAATTTAAAAAGAGAAAAAACAAGCTGCCTGTGTTAGGCTGACTCATTACAAAGGCAGTAACAGGCAACGTTTTGATAATGTTATTTAAGGGCCAGAGTTCAAAGGAATGTGCTCTGAAGACTCTCCTAGTACTCCTCAACATAAGGATGTGAAGAGATAAGTTTTCATGTCTCCCCTTTAGTGTAAGTAAACTCCCTCCTTGAATCCCATCCCCTGTGCTATGTAACGATACCTTTCTCCTTGCTCTGTAAATTTTGTGAGTTCCTGTTTTTCCTATAGTTAATGATTGTAGGTTCCTGCTTCTTCATCTAAGCAGTATAGCAAAGGTTACCAGACATGCCCGAGCAGGTCTAGCTTGCAACCAGCTAGACGTCATGGTGGGGGTCACAAGATGAGTCTTTGTGAAACTCCTTTGAACTAACCAGATGACCATCTGGGCTTCATAGTGAGGAGTATACTAAACCTGAGTTATGAGCCTGCCTTAGTTTGATTAATGGCCTTTGTCTTGCCTCTGTACATTCGTGTTTGTGCCACCTAAGAGTAGGTATGTAAGAAAAACCTTGTCTTTGTTTGAGGCCCAGTCTTTGGATGTTGGGTCTGCTGGGTCTGAGTGCACTCAATAAAAGATCCTCCTGTGTACCCTGAGGTCTCTCTTGCCCTCCTGATTTTCTGTAATACCCAGTGTCTAGCAAAGCACTTGGAAGATAGCAGGTGCCCAATAAATGTGTTGATCCGTTAACTAACTCTTCTGACAATATTTGATGAGTGCCCACTCTGTGCCAGGAACTGTTCTAGGTGCCGGGGATACAACAGTAGACAAAATTGACCCAAAATACCCTCAGTTAGTGGATAATACATTTTCACAGGGGTGAGCCTGATAGTAACCAGGGAGTGTGATAAATGATTATATTGTATAACACACTATAAGGTGTTAAGTCCTGTAGAAAAAAGTGAGCAGAGCAAGGGAGCAGGAATGCTTGCAATGGGGAGCTGAGCTGTGGGTTGAGATTTTAAATTGAGTGATCAGTGTGGCCTCATGGAAATGGTGACATTTGAGCCAAGATTCAGGAGCTGAGGGAGTTTGCCAAGAGGATATCTTTGGAAGGAGCTCTCCACAGTTTAAAGTCCTTAAGGCAGCACTGCATGATGGAACTTTCTGGAATGATGTTTTCTACCTGTGCTGTGCAATACAATAGCTACAGGCCACCTGTGGCAATTGAGCACTTGAAACACGGCTAGTGCAACTGAGGGACTCAACTTCCTTCCTTTCTTTCTTTCTTTCTTTCTTTCTTTCTTTCTTTCTTTCTTTCTTTCTTTCTTTCTTTCTTTCTTTCTCTTTCTTTCTGTCCTTCCTTCCTTCTTTCTTTTGAGAAAGGCTAGAATGCAGTGGCGTGATCATGGCTCACTGCAACCTCAAATTACTGGGCTCAAGCGATCCTCCCACCTCAGCCTGCCCTCCTACCTTTTTGAGGGAAAGAGGTTTAATTGACTTACGGTAGCTAGGACCACAGGCACACACCACCACACTCAGCTAATTTTTAAATTTTTTGTAGAGACAGGGTCTTGCTGATATGATTCGCCTCTGTGTCCCCACCCAAATCTCATCTCGAATTGTAATCCGCGTGTGTCAAGAGAGGGACCTGGTGGGAGGTGATCAGATCATGGGGGCCATTTCCCCCATGCTCTTCTCATGATGGTGAGTGAGTTCTCACAAGATCTGGTGGTTGAAAGTGTTTGGCAGTTCCCCTCCCCCCCACTCTCTTTTTCCTGCCACCCTGTAAAGAAGGTGCTTGCTTCTCCTTCGCCTTCCACTGTGATTGTAAGTTTCCTGAGGCCTCCCCAGCCATGCAGAACTGTGAGTCAATTAAATCTCTTTCCTTCATAAATTAACCAGCCTCAGGTAGTTCTCTATAGTAGTGTGAAAATGGACTAATACAGTTGCCCAGGTTGGTCTCAAACTCGTGAGCTCAACCAGTCCTCTCACCTTGGCCTCCCAAAATGCTGGGATTACAGGTGTGAGCTACCGCACCCAGCCTTCAACTTGTTCTTTTTCTTTTTTTTTTTTCAGATGGAGTCTTGCTCTGTTGCCCAGGCTGGAGTGCAATGGCATGATTTCAGCTCACTGCAACCTCTGCCTCCTGGGTTCAAGCAATTCTCCTGCCTCAACCTCCTGAGTAGCTGGGATTACAGGCATGCGCCATCACGCCTGGCTAATTTTTGTATTTTTAGTAGAGACAGGGTTTCACCATGTTGGCCAGGATGGTCTCGATCTCTTGACCTTGTGATCCACCTGCCTTGGCCTCCCAAAGTGCTGGGATTACAGAGGTGAGCCACAACGCCCAGCCTCAACTTTTATTTTAGTTGATTTTAAGTAGCTACACGTGGCTAGTGGAAATGAATCAAGCAGTGCAGCCCTAAAGCATGAACAGGTGAAGGAATTAAGTGTGGCACAATGGAGGGGGCTGGGGGATAGTGGGAGATGAACTCAGATAGGCACAACAGGATGGAGAAGGACTTTGTTGGTCATTGCAAGGACTCTGGCTTTTATCCCAAGTGAGATGGGAGCCATTGGAGGGTTCTGAGAAGAGCAGGGATATGATATGATTTCTGCTTTTAAAGGATTCCTTTAGCTGTGGTTTGAAAGTAAACACAGAGGGGCTGAGGGTAGATGGAAAGAGACCAGTTGGGAGGCTGGGAGAGGCAGCTAGGTGAAAGACAGTGGTGGATCAGACCAGGATGCAGCAGTAAATGAGATGCTAAGTGTCAGGTTAGAGATAGATTTTGAAGGTTGAGCCCACAGGATTTCCTGGCAGATGCTGATTAAAGCATATATTAAGCTCCCAATACATGCCAGGCACTAGCTATGAACTACTTCTTATCCAGATTTGCCAGAGAAATGTCACCCAGACTTTGACTGGTACCAGCTATTCCTAAGACTGATTGCACCACTGGGCAATTCTCACTCGCAATGTCCCACAATTTGGTCTTCAAACATTGCCTCTTCAGATCAGGGCCAATATAGCCTGCTGGCACTGTGAAATTTGTTGTTATTCTTATTATTATTCACCCAGCATCACTGCATGGTATCTACATTAAGAAAATAGATGACTTGACTCCTCCATAAATCCTTCATTCTCCTGCTTTATTTCCCTGTCCATCACCTCCTCATTTATTCTTAATATTCAGGCTTTTGCATTCAAGGCCAGGCCAGCTCTCTCGAGGACTTCCATCTTCTTCCTTGCACATCTGCCCTGTCCTCCTGAGACTCACACAGCCTGAGGATGGGAAATTGAGTCATCTGTCTTCTGTAACCATATGGATAAGATGTAGTCATTACCGTTCTCAGCATTGTTGTGCTTTGGAAGCTAATTAAGACAATTAGCTACTAAATACCAAAAACAATTAAGCTAATTGAAATAAACCATATGCAGTTTACACCCTTGCATAGACAAAAAATTAACATGTGGCTGAATGGTAGCACTACAGACACTCCAATGCCAAAATAAATCAGGGACTATGGGAACCAAAGATGGAGATGTCTTAGCACCCAATCCGTTTACCGCCACAAAATGTTTCTCAAAAACATTCGGCTTGATTTTTGGAGGTTTCTTGTATTCTGAAAAAGAAAAAAGTGCATTCCTGTCCAAATGTTTCTTTCAGGCTGTAAAACAGCAGAATCATGTTGTTTCCCTGCCTCTGACTCAACTCTGTGGCTGGATGCAGCACAGAGGAGAAAGGGAGCCTTCTCAGGGGACCTCAAAGCCTGTCTTTCAAAGTTAACCAGATCTCTAGGTGGAAAGGAGATGTCCCATGGTTTTAGGTTGAGACTGGAAGTTTTAGATCACATTTATAGTTTCCAGAGCAGAGCCAGAGGAGAAAAGAGAGACTACACAGATGAGGGGTGCTCTGTAAGGAGTGTGTTTATCTGGAATTTTTTCAGCTGCAAGCACCAAAGAACTCAACTAGAATTTGCCTAAACCGAAAATGGAATTTAGCTAGGGAGGACAACCTGCAGGGACCAGGAACTCAAAGGCTCCCAGGGACTCAGCCAAAAAAAGACTCTGTCTGTCTGTCTGTCTGTCTCTTATCTCTGCCCAGTTCTGTGTTGGCCACACTCTGGCTATAGAGAGGTCCTCCCTCTCTGTGAGGCAAGGACCACGGATGCTGCCAGTGCCAGTTTCATAACTCTAGTGGGTGAAGAGAACTCCTTATAACCAATGACCACGTATCCCCTTGTCTATACAGACCTGACCTTTGGACCTTTCACCATAGCTGTAATATAGGATAGGATGGTTCATCTGATCCACAGGCCCATCTCTTCCCGCTTCCATCTCATTTATGGCCAATTAGACACACAAGGGATGGAAAAGCTTGCAGAAGAGCAAAGCTAATAACTAGCTACATGGTCCCTAGATCGAGAAGCTAACGAAAGGATCTGACTTTGATGGAGAGAGATTAGAAATGGCAGTGCCTAGGGAAAAGTGTAAAAGAGATCTAAGCATTCATAAAACTGCATTTTTGTAGTTTTACCATCCTGCCATTTCTATGCTCGATATTAAAGAAATGAGATTGGAAACAGCCAGGATTCCATTCCTCCAGCATCTACTTCAATCACAGTCCACAACAGCCTTCTGTAAAATGAGGGAAGCAATGAGGTAGAGAGGAAATCCCCTTAGGAAGAGCCAGCTTTTTCCTCCTCTATAACATTATCCATTTTTTGATTGACATTTGCTATTTGGGAGGTGGAGTCATCCAGTATCTAAACCCACTTCCTATGTATGAGAAATTCCCTACCTTAAAAGCAATCCTGGTAAAAGTTTAACAACCAGCTATGAGGAAAAGGAGGGGAGGACCTAATTTATAGTGTCTGCTAATTTCTCTGGTGTAAATATTCCCACGATGGCCAATTGCAAGCTATTAGTGTGATGTCTGATGTCACTGAATTGGGAAGAAATATGCCATAGCACATCACTATAGAATATTTCCACCATACAGATATAACAGACATAAATAACTTCCAGAATATAGGCAATAGTAAAAGTAACAAAATAATTGGGAAGTCATGAATTTTGAGTATTTAGTACCTTTATTTTTAATATAATGTATTTGCCTGTGTTTGAATATAATGTATTTATTTTTTAATTATACATTTTATTGAATTAGTGTCACAACCAGAATATTGACATGGACAGTACAAAATTAAAGAACATTTCAATCACAATAATGATCCCCCAAGTTGCCTTTTTATAGCTGTCCCCTCCCTAACCTCTGGAAACCACTAACCTGTTCTCTATTTGTACAACGTTGTCACTATAAGAATATTGTATAAATGGAATCATACAGTGTGTAACCTTTTGAGATTGGCTTTTTCAATTCAATGTTATTTTCTGGAGATACACAGTTTACTGTGTTGTGTGTGTCAAAAGTTTATTCTTTATCACTGCACCATTAACCATTCACCCATTAAAGGACATCTGCATTGTCTCAGTTTTTGGCTATTGCAAATAAAACTGCTATAAAATTTGTTTAGCTTATTGTGTGAATATAAGTCTTCATTTCTTTGTGATAAATGCCCATGAGAGCAATTGCTGAGTCATATGGTAGTTGTATGTCTAGGTTTTTAAGAAACTGCCAAACTGTTTTCCAGAGTGGTTGTCCCATTTTACCTTTCCACCAGTAATGTATGAGTAATCCAGTTTCTCCACATCCTGGCCAGCATTTGATGATATCACTATTTTTCATGTTTCTCTGTCTCTCTTTCTCTCTCTCTGTCTCTCTCTCT
>NW_012123487.1:1007517-1034755 GCF_000951035.1 Colobus angolensis palliatus
CCTCTTAACAAGGTCTTTTGCAGCACAAAATTTTAAAATTTTAGTAAAGTCTATTTAATCAATTTTTTCTTTCCTTTTATGCTTTTGTTGTCAAGTCAAAGAACTCTTTGCCTAACCCTAACCCCAAACATGTTATCCTATTTTCTTCTAAAAATGTTTAGAGTTTCAAGTTTTACATTTAATTCTATGATGTATTTTAATTACTGTATAAGGTATGAGACTTGCATCAGAGTTTTGTTTGTGTTTACCAATGGATGTTCTTCTGCTACATCATCATTTGTTGAAAAGGATATTTTTTCTCCAATGAATTACTTTTGCACCTTTTGTCAAAAATTGGTTAAGTATATTTATGTTGGTCTATTTCTAGGTTTTTAAATTCTGTTCTATCAGTCTTTGCATCTATCCCTCCACCAATACCACACAGTCTTGATTATTGTAGCTATACAATAATTAGCTATTCTGGTTTCTATGCCTTTCCATATAAATTCTAAAATAATTTTGTCTATCTACAAAAAAGCTTTGCTTAGATTTCAATAAAAATTGCATTAAACCTATATATCAGTTTAGGACAAATTGACAACTTTACAATGCTGAATCTTCCAATCCACGAACATAGTATATCTCTCCATTTATTTAGATCTTCATTGATTTCTTTCATCAACCTTGAGTAGTTGATACAGTTTGGATATTTGTCCTTTTCAAATCTCATGTCACCTCAATGTTAGAGGTGGGGCTTAGTGGGAGGTGTTTGGGTCCTGGGGGTAGATACCTCAAGAATGGGTTGGTGTCATCCTCATGGTAATGAGTGAGTTCTCATTTATTAGTTACCACAAGATCTGGTTTTTAAACAGTGTGGCACCTCCCCACCCCCTTGCTTTCTCTCTCACCATATGATACACCTGCTCATCCCTCACCTTCCACTATGATTGTAAGGTACCTGAGGGCTTCACCAGAAGCAGATGCTGGCACCATGCTTCTTGCACAGCCTGCAGCATCATGAGCCAAACAAATCTCCTTTCTTTATAAATTATCCAGTTTCAGGTATTTCTTTATAGCAACACAAAATAGAGTAATACAGAAGTTTTCAGCATATAGATTCTGTAAATTTTTATTAGATTTGTAAAAAACTATTTCATTTTTTAAGTGGACTGCATATGGTATTGTACTGTTAATTTTGGTATACATGTGTTTACTGCTAATATATAGAAATGTAATCGATTTTTGTATATTTATCTTGTATCCTATGATTCATGTTGAACTAAATCACTTGTTCCAAAAGTTTTTTGTTTCGTTTTCATTTTTATAGATTTCTTAGGATTTTCTATGTAGATAGTTATGTTATCTGCAAACACGGACAATTTTTTTTCTGACCTATATGTCTTTTGTTTCTTTTTCTTGCCTGTTGCACTAGCTAAAACTTCCAGCATTGAATTGAATAAGAGTGGTAAGAGAGGATATCTTTACCTTGTTCCCAATCTTAGGGGAAGTGCAATCAATCTCTCACCATTAAGTACAATATTAGCTGTAGATTTTGTGTAGACACCCTTTATCAAGTTGAGGAAACCCCCCTACACTTCTATTTTCCTAAGAGTTATTAACATAAATGGGTGTTGAATTTTGTCAGACACATTTTCTGTGTCAATTGATAGGATCAAGTGATTTTTTTTAACTTGTTAGCATGGTGGATTACAGTAATTGATTTTTAAATACTGAAACAGCTTTTCATCTCTAATAAATTCCACATGATCATGATATATAATTTTTTCTATATTGATGAATTATACTTGCTAACATTTTGTTAAAGATTTCTTGCATCTATATTCAGGAGAGATGCTAGTCTTTAGATTTCTTTTTGGGGGATTATTTTTGTCTGGTCTTGATATCAGAGGAATACTAGCTTCATAAATTTCATTAGGAAGTAATCCCTCCTCTTCTATTTCTGGAAGAGGTTGTGTAAAATTGGTAGCAATTCTTATTTAAATGTTTAGTAAACTTCTTTAGTCAAACCATCTTAGCCTGGAAATTTGGGGGTGGGGGTGGTAAGGAGGAGTTTTAAAGTAAGAAATTAGCTTTCTTAATCTTTACAGGGCTATTCAAATTGTCTCTGTTATTTTTAAGAGATGGGGTCTCACTCTGTCACCCAGACTAGAGTGCAGTGGCTTGATTACAACTCACTGCAGCCTTAAGCTCCTAGACTGCAGTGATCCTCCCACCTCAGCCTCCTGAACAGCAGGGATTACAGGCATAAGCCATGGTGCCCAGCTTCAAATTAACTCTTTCATAGAGTGAGTTGTGGTCATTTGTGTTTTTTTAAGAAATGGTCTATTTCATCTGGGTTGCCAAATTTATGTGTGCAAACTTATTCATAGTATTCACTTATTAGTCTCTTGATGTACGCAAGGTCTTCAGTGATATCTCATTTCTTTCTTTTTTTTTTTTTTTTGAGACGGAGTCTCACTCTGTCACTGAAACCTCTGTGTCCCAGGTTTAAGCAATTCTCGTGCCTCAGCCTCCCGCGTAGCTGAGATTACAGGCATGCACTACCACACCCAGCTAATTTTTGTATTTTTAGTAGAGATGGGATTTCACCACTTGGCCAGGCTGGTCTTGAACTCCTGACCTCAGGTGATCCACCTGCCTCAGCCTCCCAAAGTGCTGGGATTACAGGCATGAGCTACCACACCCAGCCTGTTTCATTCTTGATATTGGCAATGGGTGTCTTCCTTTTTGTGAGTCTTGCTAGAGATTTGTCAATTTTATTGACTTTTTCAAAGAACATATTCTTTGTTTCATTGATTTTCCCTATTGTTTTTCTGTTTTCAATTTTGTTCGTATCTACTCTTATCTTTATTATTTCCTTCCTTCCATTCACTTTGGGTTTAGTTTGCTTATCTTTTCTAGGTTCTTGAGGTAGGAGCTTAGATTATTAGTTTGAAACTTCTCCTCTTTTCTAATGTACACATTTAATGCATATATTACTTCCCTCTCAGCATTGCTTTGGCTGTGTCCCACAAATTTTGATGTGCTATATTTTAGTTTTCGTTTAGTTCAATAATTTTAATTTTCCTTGAGTCTTCCTTTTTGACTCATTAATTACTTAAAATATGTTGTTTAGTTTCTAAGTGTCTAGAGATTTTCCTATTATTTTTCTGTTATTCTAGCTTAATTCCATTGTGGTCAGAAAACTCTATATTATTTTAATTCTCTTAAGTTTGTTGCAATTTGTTTTATAGCCCAGAATAGGATTTATCTTGGTATATGTTCCATGACCACGCAAAAAGAATGTGTATTCTGATGGTTTAGGCTTAGTGTTCTATAAATGTCAGTTAAATCCTCTCAGTTGATGTTGAGTTCTTCTATATCCTTGCTGACTTTAGCTATCAATTGTTCTAGAAATTGTTGAGAGAGGGGTGTTGAAGTCTCCGTTATAATTGGGATTTGTCTGTTTCTCCTTTCAGTTCAACTGGTTCTTGCTTCTCCTATTTTGCAGCTCTGTTGCTTGGTACATGTACATTTAGGATTGATATGTCTTCTTGGTGAATTGACTATTTTATCATTATATAGTGTCCCTCTCTGCCTCTTACTGCTGAGTGATTACAAAGGTTCTGACTCCCCACTAGGCATCCTCTGGCACCATCCAGTGGGAAGGAGGAAGGGTGCCTTATTACTGTGAGGTGGGGCTGAAAGTCCAGGTTCTACTTGGTCTCCTATGACATCACTCCATCATGAGTATTGAGCTGCCTTGACAGTTCTCAAGGTTGGAAGTATAAGCTGCCAATTTAAGCTTTGTTGGCCTGAGTTGGGATGGGGAGATCATAGATTTTTCTGCTGCGTTTGGCCGTTAGTGTCTGAAAGTTTTGCTCTGTTTCTTCTTTCCTACTCCTTTGACTAGAGAGAGCAGACTTTGGTTGGGGCTTTTTTGCCTACGCCTATTGGCATTTCTGCATTGCCAGTTTCTTCAGCTCCAAGTCTGGGATATATGACACAAAAAGAAAATACAAGGAACTCAGTAATGTATTATTCCTTGGGTCCCAACGTCCCTAGCTGATCTGCCTTCTTCTTGCCTCCATTCAGAGTCTTATATTTCTTTTATACTTTGCAAGAGGAATAGAGACAGTATATCTACTATAATTTACTTTTTAATAATGACTATGTTTAACTACCAGTTCACAAGTCCCTGAAATTTTTACAAGCAGCTCTTGCAAACTAGCTCCAACACATCGCTACTGAGTGTCAGAGCCAGAGCTGCCTCCCACCACAGAAGCTGAAATGCCACAAACCTCTTTCCCAGCCTTCTACAACTTGGACACAGGCACATGACATAAGTCAGTCAGGCACATTCGCCTGAAATCTTGTGATGGATGCAGGTAGTAGTGATGGATGCAGAGAAGAGGGACAGTGCAGAATCCTCCTGGTGGCCATTCCGGGGGTGATATCCCCCACCAGGGGCTCAACTGTGGCATCTCATGTTCCACAGCAACGATCACATTGCCACCGGCTGTTTTCTGTGGCATGTCTGTGACCATGCTTCTGACCATCACTGCTTCTCAGTTGGACTCTCCTACCTTCCCAGTGATTCTGTGAATGGCTTTTCAACAGCTCTGTTTCTGCTTAAATCAGCTGGAGCTGGCTTTGTTTGGTGCAAATAAGAATTTTAACTGATACACATTCCCACTGGCTCTCAGCAGCAAACCCCCTGGGAAAAAAAAAACCTCAGCCTCTACCACAGAATGTCCTTATTCTTGCTCAGGGGAAATTATCTGAGGAATAATTAACAGCAAACGGAACAGCAGAATGTAACTTAGAAGGGCTTACTGAGACGGACTGCTAAGACCCCAAAGCCATCACGACTTAACCTGCTTCCTTAGTTGCCAAATACCCTCCTCAGCAATTCTGATCCCCCGCACAGTGAACGTGTGTTTAATTACAGTCTCCTGTGAGATGAGCAATTTGGCATGGTGCAGAATATACCATCTAGCCTGACCTTGGGAACAAGACAATCCAATGACACTAAAATCTTACTTTCCTTTCTCCCTTTCCCACTTCCGCTCTCTCCCCCTGCACTGCTGGAGACTCACTGGTTAGGAAAGTCTTTTATGTCCTTGAGGGTGGCTTTTGTGCACTGAAAAGACCACTCTAAGATTTACTTGGGTTTTGAAAATTGGTATTCAATTTATTAAATTTATAGATTTAGAAATTTATAGCTCTTCCTTACGCTTTTAAAATCACCTTAGGAATCTTATTATCCTATTTATAAGTCTAGCAAATATTAACAATCACTTTGAGAGGGTCTTGATTAATGCTTAGCCCCATTTACACACTTAGTTAATTAAACATCTTTAAAATTTTAAATGGCATTTAATAAATTTAATAAATTCAATTCCTTTTTAAGTAATTCATCTGACTGACAAACCTTCCCAAGTACAAAAGTAATTCTTACAGACTTAATAAATTCAGCATACAAGACAGAGTGAACCTTAAATTCTCTTAAATGTCCAAATTATATGTAAACTTGGAAATGTTTCAACTTATCACAAATTTCAATTAGTTATTCAAGTACATACATTAAAATGTAATATTGAAGGTGGTCTAATATTCCAATAGGCCAAATTCTCCAAAATTATGCCTACACAAATATTATATGTGCACAAATTCTTTAACCTGAAAATATGAAAAGTATAGTTTTGATTCCCTTAAATATTTGTGTGCTTAATTTTAAATTTTCCCAGGGCTAAAATAATTAAATGAAATGAAAATAAATTTTCCCAGGGCTACTAAAATGTCTACCCACAAGAGAGGTATTCCCTTCTCAGCCACCTGAGGTTGCTAATCAACCAGAGATTCTGGGTAGGATGCTAACTGCATCCTAGCTGCTGACTCTACGGACCTATCAAGCCCCATTTCCAGTTTCTAACTTTCTAATTTAAAGATGGAGGTGGCTGAGTAGACTAGTCCCTTGATTACAAGTGATGAGTTACTAACGGTCAAGCCACCATAACTCCCTATCCAGGTTCTATACCTGACTGTGTATTTATGTGACCCTTAAGGCTTATAACTATATATTTGTCCATCTATCTCTACAGAATCCTGCATCGTTTTCATGTGCTTCTTATCTCATAGGACCACACACCTCTTACAGATGTTTAAACGTCACCTAATTGAATTCTGGTGATCTCTCACAGCTTTGTCCAACATCCTGAGATCATTCTCCAAGTCACTGCTCACCCCTACCCCTCACCCTACCCATCCTGCCCTCTGTGGTCTCTGAGTTCCTGATTCCCCTAGGAATGCAAAAATGGACTCCCCCAGGATCTACGTACCTTTTGACCTGGTGAAACTAAAGGAGAAAGTTCCTAAGCCTAGTAATTCTGCTGAGAGATTATTTGGGGGTTCCTATAGCACTACAGCCACTGCTTCCCCACTCCTGAACCCCCTGCTTCCTGAGCAAGCACTGCAGTGATCAGGGTCTGTTGAAAGAACAAGGTCTATGAAGGAGGTGCTGGAGCCAAATTCCTAATCTCTCAGAAAGACGAGGCAACTTAGCCAAAGTCCAGTTAGTGACTGAGTGAGGCCAGAACCAAGGATTCCCAACTGCCAGTCCCCATGTTCTGGCCACCCAAATGCAATGCCATCAACAACAGCAAAGCCAGCAAAGCAAGAGAGGTGCTCACAGATCACAGCCCCAACCAAGCAGCCTAAACATTAGAATGTGCTACATGCAGCCTTTTCTTTTTTTTTTTTAACTTTAAGTTTCAGAATTCATGTGTAGAACGTGCAGGTCTGTTACATAGGTATACGTGTGTCATAGTGGTTTGCTGCACCTATCAACCCGTCACCTAATGCATTAGCTATTCGTCCTGATACTCTCCCTCCCCTCACCCACTACCAACCTGACAGGCCCGGTGTGTGTTGTTCCCCTCCCTAAGTCCATGCGTTTATGTACAGCCCTTTCTGTTGGTTGATAAACAGAATAGAAATAGGCATGGGTCCTGCCCTCAAGCTTGCTTTCTAAAATAAATATGCATACTGTGCATTTGCATTTCCATATCAAGGAGAAGCAATAATAAGAAATAACTTTCAACCACAGTGGAAATCATGGTGGAAATCAACCATAGGAAAGAATATATTGGTTTAGGACAATGATTCTCAAACCCTGACTCCATATTAGAATCTCTGGGGCTTTGAGGGAAAGGCAGGGGGAGGGGAATGTTAAATAAAATACCAGTGTGAGCCTGACACGGTGGCTCACACCTATAATCCCTGCACTTTGGGGGGCCAAGGCTGGAGAATCAGTTGAGCTCAGTTCAAGACCAGCCTGGACAACATAGTGAGACCCTATTTCTACAAAAAATAAAAATTAATTAATGTAATTTAATACCAGTGTGAACCTGTAGAGATGAGATTCAGACACTGATATGTTTTGAAACACTCCAGGTGATTCCAGTGCTTAGCCAGAGCTAAGATCCTCTGGCTTGAAGCAATGATTTCTGATATTTTAGTCCTTTCCCTGGCATTGTCACAATTTCTTGCTGTGTATGCTACATTAGTCCATTCTTGCACTGCTATAAAGAAATACCTAAAACTGGGGCCAGGTGCAGTGGCTCATGCCTGTAATCTTAGCACTTTGGGAGGCCAAGGTGGGTGGATCACCTGAGGTCAGGAGTTCGAAACCAGCCTAGCCATCACGGCAAAATTCCATCTTTACTAAAAATACAAAAATTAGCCGGGCACGGTGGCACGCACCTGTAATCCCAGCTACTCGGGTGGCTGAGACACGAGAATTGCTTGAACCCAGGAGGCAGAGGTTGCAGTGAGCGTGTGCCGAGTTTGCGCCTCTGCACTCCAGCCTGGGCAAAACTGCATCTCAAAAAAAAAAAAAAGAAATATTTTTTACTAATCCATTTTTTGTTGCTATAAAAAAAAACCTGGAACTGGGTAATTTATAAAGAAAAGAGGTTTAATTGGCTCACGATTCTGCAGGTTGTTACAGAAAAAAAACAGCCTCTACTTCTGGGGAGGCCTCAGGAAACGTACAGCCATAGTAGAAAAGGTGAAGGAGAAGCAGACATGTCTTACATGACCAGAGCAGGCGCAAGAGAGAGAGGGGAGGTGCAACAAACTTTTAAATGACCAGATCTCATGAAACCTCATTCACTATCACAAGAGCACCAAGGGGCAATCTGCTGCCATCATCCAATAACCTCTCACTAGGCCCCACCTCCAACACTGGGGATTGCAATTCAACAAGAGATTTGCGCAGGAACACAGATCCAAACCATATCATATGCCTACTAACTGGGCAGTTATAAACTTAGTACTTTTTCTTTAAATCAATTCACTATTTTTAACATATATATTTAGACTTATCCTACACAATACTGTCTGCAAAATTATGGGGCTCAAGTACTCATTATGTTTTTTTCTAAAACACATGAAAATATATAACTGTGACAGCTAAACTATCAAAACCCCATCTACAATCATCTCACGCACCACTACTGGTCTTCTTCCCCACTTGGGGAAACACTGCCTGGGGACTCCTTTGATCTCAGAGAAATGTTCTCCAGTTCTGGGCTCTTTTCAGTAGTTTTGAGGAATTGCTGCTTTGTATTTGTTGACACAACTTGGTTATTTTAAAATGTTGTTTGCTGATTGGGTACCGTGTATATTGCTCGGGTGATGGGTGCACTAAAAGCTCAGGAATCACCACTCAAGAAGTTATCCATGTAACCAAACACCACCTGTTCCCCAAAACCTACTGGAATAAAAATAATTTTAAAAATTAAGTTAAAAATGTTGTTTGCTGTGTGGGCCACATTCGTAGGAAAATTCCACCTATCTTAAGAGCCTGATATCCTGACCAGCTGCTCTAGGCCTTACAGTCTAGGCAGGATGTCCCTGGAAGAGACACCACTTCCTGAGAGTGTCTCCTTCCTAAGCTCCCCCAACCCACCTGCTCTCTCCCAAGCCTGGAAAAGCTGCATGAGCTTCCTGGTGGCCCTAGAGCGCAAGGACCGCTATGGTCTCTCTTCCGATAACCAGTTATCACAGACGAGGATGCACTGCTCACTGGATCTAAATGTGGTGGAGTCTGCGACCTCTTGGTCCTTCTTTCTCTGCCACCAGCTCACCCCCTTGCCCTCCATGCACCCCTGTGACCAGGCACTGTAGGAGGCATTAGGAGTATAAAGGAGACTCGGGCCAGGTCTCTGCCCATCTCACAGCCTAGAAGGAGACAGACAAGAACACGCAATGGGCATGCAGTGAGAGAGCAGGCGTGGCAGGGGATGCTTAGGGACTCGCAAATGGAAGTCTGGTTTTGTACCCTCCTCCATGCTCCCCTCACCCCCACCTTCCTACCAGCTCTGAGCCCTTGCTCCCAGCCCCTTCCTCATCTCCAGCTGTGCCCCACCTCCTCTTTGTCCCTCCTCTCCCATGGTACTAAGCCCTGTCCCTGGAATTGCAGGCATTAAAGAGTTCCCTGCTCCTCCTCTCCATCTCCCAAATTCAACTGTGACTCATCCACCATCCAGAGAACATCCCAGTGGCTGTCCGCTTAGTCAGCACTTAATAAAGCATTGTTCAGTAAAAAGAAACAGTTCCAACAAAATTAAAAATAATCTCAGCAGCACACTGAAATATTAAATCTTCCTTCCAGAACATAAATCCTACAAACACTGGAGTCTGCTCTTTGCACAAGTGGTGAATCACAATTATATAATTTATTTATCTGAAAACTACATTCCTCACTTTGCATTTCCTTTTTTGCCACACTGGATTCAATCCACCACTCCCTGCTTGCCCAAAATCTGTTTTATTGTTGTTTTCGGCAATGGCTTAATCGCAAGCTGCACGGGCAGTGCTCGGCGCAGGTGCCCTTGAGTTCTGTGTCACCTTTCCTTTGCTGCTCAGAATTCCCTTTGAGAGCTCCAAGTGTCAACAGGCATGATCATTATTTGAGTCACCTGATAAGATACAAGAAGAAATGTCACACAGGCTGCCAAATGGGACACATTATTGCCACGTTCGGTGCCCTAAAGGAGGGGCCCAGGGCAATCCCAGCAGATGGTCTATGAGCTCTGACAGTCAGACGCTGTCACAAGGGCATCAGACATCTTGAGTGAGCCGAATCCTCAGCATGAACAAGAAAGTGACAGCCGCCCTCTGCCCAAAGTAAAAGAATGAGCTAGCACTCCTCAGGGCCTGAAGTGGGCCTGAACTTGTCCGGGGATAATGAAAGCTTTAGGCAGCTGCCCAAGATGTGGCCATAACCCCCCTCAGAAAGCAGTAAGGGGCGGGGGAAATGACAACAGGCTGGATGTCCTTACTGAAGGGCTGGTGCACGTGCACATTCCCAAAGCCACTTCCAGTCCAGAGCAGATGGCAGAGAGGCCGGATGTTCAAAAATACAATGGCCTTTGTCCCCTTTTTAGTAACTGTCCTGTCCTACCCCCCAGTGCTGGACCATCAGGGCCGGCTGGGGCTCCCCTCCACTAACTTTCCTCTGCACCTTGAAGAGGGCCGGAGTTGAGGGCCCCAGCACTCCAAGAAGGGAAGGTCAGAGGCCCGGTGAAGAGAAAGTCAGAGGAGGAAACACCAGGCTACAAAGGGCTTCAGGACAAACTCTAAATGTCCCCAAATGACATGCTCTCTGACCAGCCAAGCCCCAGGCCAGGCCCATTGCCTTTCTATGGGTTTGCCGTGTGTCTGGTGTCCCCCGTGTCACACACCCAAGCTGGGTCTCTCTTTCCTCTCCTATCCCCTTGGGTCTGCATCCCTGGCAGCCATTTTGGTTGCTGCAGCGTCCTAGGTCTTCTCAATCCTCCATGGTCCCCCTGAGTATGTTGGCTGTGTTGGGTGAGCTCAGAATGTTAGCTAACCCTGGCCTCCTGCCCTTCCTAAGCGACGGCTGCCCTCCCTTGGTATGGATGTGGTCATCTTTAAATGAGTAACGCTGCCAGGGTGACAAGCAGTTATCACTGGCTGTCATTGAAGCTTTTTCGCCTATTGCTCCGAGGCCTCAAGCCCCAGCTTTGCTGGAGTCCACCGGGACCCACCAGCCGGGACCAGGACTCATTCCCCGTGTCAGAAGGCCCCGCCCCTCTTCATTTTGCAGTGGAGGAACACGCACAGTTTGCAGCTATTTGCCAAGCAGAGATGACAGACACCATCTGTGTCCAGTGAGGAATCCAGCTTTCTAGACCCACACTGACATTTCCTTACAGGGGCTGGAAGAAGTACAGTTCCTTCCTGTGGGGTCTAGGAATCCCCGAGACCAAACAGGGGAACCTGACCGCATCCAGGCTGGCAAGGAGAAGCAGGACTCTGGGAAGGAACCAGGGTTCTCACGTGCAAAGCCTCTCAACCAAACTTGTCTGAGTGGCCCCCTGCCATCTGTGTTTAGAATCTTCTCTGCAATGGTCCCTTCTAGGTTTTGCGTTTGACCTTGACTTCGTTCCTTGGCAAAGTTCTTTTGAAATTCCACCCAGCCTTGGCCAATCTAAACGAAAAGGAATCTTGTCCTCATATACACCAGGGGAGAGGCTAAACGTAGTTAGAGGCTACATGGCACCAGAGACCCAGGGAGCCTAGGTGGACAGGAATAAAACGCTTACACCCAGACAATAATCCAGGGCATCTGGAGGGCTCTTCTCTTCCTTCGGAACACAACAAACAGCCTCACGGTGGCCTGTCCCTTCTCTCCTGACCAGTTTCGGGGCACCAGCTGTTGGCCTGAACCTGGGAGTGTATGATAACGGCATCTGACCGCAGGAACTTAAGCACAGCCTGAGAATGGCCCTGTGTGGCAGGCGCACCTGAATGTATGTTCCAAGCTAGGGAATCTAGGAGTCGCCAACCTGGAGATTCCTTCCTTGTCTATGAGAAACATCTGAGCCCCCGGGCTGCGGAACATGAGCCATAAAGGTAAAGGTCCAGGCCCAAGTCTGGGTTAACTGAAGATCCCCAGGTGGAGGTTGTTAGGGGGGAGGTGCTAAGTGGAAATGCTATAGAAACTGCTTTTTGCAAGCGGTTGTGGTTCCTCCTGCCCCCGCCCACCACCGCTGGACTCTCTCCCCTGTATGTAAGACCCAGTAAAACCCCATGTCTCGTTTGCTAGTCTGAGTCTCTTTTTCCACCTCTTGAGCCTGGTGCCTTCACCACTGGAGTTGATAGGGGTTCAGCACATCGGGGAGCAAAATTGGAAAAAGAGAAGAAAGCAGCAGCACAAGCTCCGGAGGAAATTACTAGGGAGAGGGATCCCCGGCCTCAGAAGCTCTGAGCTGCCCAGAGCTGCAGAACACGGAACCTGCCTGACTGGGCTGGTCTCCCCGGGAGGAACTAGATGCGCTTGAATGGGTTCTCTGAGCTCCGCGGATCCACCAGGTGGCAGTGCTGCTATTCCTCAGTCGGGACAGAGCCTGCAGCACGCGAGAGTAGCCACCAGAGGGCAACGGGGGACGATGCGCTCCTTCAGGCTGGGGGTTGCCTAGCAACTATGACGCAATGGGCTCCCGCTCCCCTCAAGTCTCCCGGGTTATTTCTGGCAAAACTGAGACTGTTGCACAAGGAGTGGCCTCAGGAATCCCAGAACTGCCTCTCTAAAACAGCAGAATCTAAAATGGTCCAGGGTCCCCAAATCCGGCACCACCCTGGCGTCTAGGGGATTGGGCTGCTATCTCTGCTCCTCGGAAGGCCAGAGATCAAGAAAAGAAGAGAGACATTTTCCATTCCCTCTGTGGCCCCACAGCCTCTGATTTCCCCAGTGGCTACACGAGAGCAACTTTCTCCCTCTCCCCTCCCCGGTTCTCCCTCTTGCTAAGCAGGAGCTGGATTCATGGGCATGTGACCTTGAGCAGACCTTGAGTGCCCCCACCCCCACTGCCCGCTCCTCGGTCGCACTTGAGGGGGCCTGGGGGGTGATGATAAGGCCCAGCTCTGGCCTTCTGTAGTCTTGATTCTCTCTTTTCCTCCCAAGGACTCTGTCCTTGACTCAAACCTCTCCCTGGTTTTGATGACCCTGAAAATAGAATTCTTCCAATTCCAAATGGATAAGTATGACCTGAGAAACCAAAGATGGAACCAAGAAAGTGAGGCAGACACGAGACAAGGAGTGTGGTTATAATGAGCTCAAAGCCTGTGCCGGTCTGGTCTGTGAAAGGTGAGGCGAGGTCAAAGCCCCGGGCAGAAGTCATGGGGGCCACTCTAGCCATGGCATCAGGAGTGGTTCCAGGCACATCTCTGGGTCCTGAGGAGCCCCCCGGCCCGGGGCTGGGCTCTACCTGAGGCCCAGGTGTCAATCTCTAAGGTCTTGGGGTCTCTGAGGGACACTGTCTTCCAGGGTCACACTGGCATGTGCAGCTCATTGTACTCATCCTGGCCATCCTCATCGAAGTTTGGTTCAGCATCTTCTGAGTCCAGCTGCAGAGGGAACAGAAAGTTGGGGCAGGCAGGGAAGCATGCTCATCCCCTCCCATTCTCCAGCTCCTCCAACCTGCAGTCCTCCCTTCTCCCCGACCTTTCCTGAGCCTCTCTGCAAGTACCATGACCCTGGGTGGTAGCATTGCCCTTGGCCAAAGCCTTCAGGTCACCTCCCAGACCAGATACCTGGCCCCTCCTGGTGATAATGATTATTACAAAGCTCTTTCCTGAGGCTACTTCTAGCTGCTGTGGGACCTTTGTACACCATGTTTGAGTATGGATAAGTTGCAAAAAGATGTCTTTTCCTCTAGTTGACAAAAACAGGGCTCAGGGTGAACGCCAGTGCCACATCAACCCTGCAGCCTCTCAGCTGGGTGTTTCTGGTCAGGCGCCACCCGCACAGCTGTGTGCAGCAGCCCCGTGCCTACTCCCGTACAAAACCACCATCCTGAGGCCTTCACCTGGACTAGCACTCGACCCTCCCAACAGTCCTATAAGGTAGGATCTACGATTACCTCTATAATACAGGTGAAAATAAGATTTCGGAAGGTGAGGGCTGGGCGTGGTGGCTCAAGCCTGTAATCCCAGCACTTTGGGAGGCCGAGACGGGCGGATCACGAGGTCAGGAGATCGAGACCATCCTGGCTAACACGGTGAAACCCCGTCTCTACTAAAAAATACAAAAAACTAGCCGGGCGAGGTGGCGGGCGCCTGTAGTCCCAGCTACTTGGGAGGCTGAGGCAGGAGAATGGAGTGAACCCGGGAGGCGGAGCTTGCAGTGAGCTGAGATCCGGCCACTGCACTCCAGCCTGGGCGACAGAGCGAGACTCCATCTCAAAAAAAAAAAAAAAAAAAGATTTCGGAAGGTGAGATAACTTCCAACACAAGTTTCACAACTAACACAACTAGTGGGTGGTGGCCAGAGCTTGGAACCCAGTGCCCATTCACCCTCATACTGTTTCCCCAGACCACCACCCCCTTACCGCCTGCAGCTCCCTGTCCTGGAAGAGCCGGGGCAGAAGGCAATGCCTCAGAGGCACCGTGAGCAGCAGCAGGAAGGGAAAGGCGAGTGAGGCCGCCGTGGACTTGACCACCCAGAGCAGTGCAATGCAGCCCAGCTGGATGCAGGTGAACAGGTGCATCCGCCACGTCTTCACCTGAGGGAGCAGCCGGTGGGCCTCAGTGCACAGCATCCCAGCCTGCTCCCACCCACATCGTGGGGAATTTGGCTCCCAGGTCCCACTTTCTCCTTCATATTCATCCCATCCATCGATGCTCCCAGATCCCTCTGGATCCCCTTCCTATCACCGCACTGCCCCACCCCCATGCTTCCTGGCCCTACCTTGGTCACATAGGGCTGCTCAGGATGGTGCTTTGCTGGCATGAGGATGAGCAACAGACGCTGGGACAGCTGGATACCAGACAGGGACGTGACCCCCATGTACAGGAAGATCCCAAAGAGCACAGCCAACGGGATCCGACGCAGCACAGCCCCCATGACGATGGACAAGCCTGGAGGAGGTGACACAGACCCGCGTGACTCTCAGACAGCCCCCGTGAGGATGGACAGGCCTGGAAGAGGTGACACGGATCTGCCTGACCCCTCAGACAGCCCCCAGGAGGATGGACAGGCCTGAAGGAGGTGACACAGACCCGCCTGACCCCTCAGACAGTCACCAGAAAGAGGGACAGGCCTGGTGGGGAGGCGACATGGACCCACTGGACCAATCAGCTTGGCTTTATCACCATGAACAAGAGAAGCGGGGGCAGGACAGAGAGCCTTCCGGGAGGAAGCAGCTAGGGGAGTGTTGGGAAGCAGGTTTGGGAGTCAGATCGAGGGCAACACACAGCACATTGGGAGATTCAGAGTCAAGCCTGGGATAGAGAGGATGTAAGGCCATGGGGCCCAAGGAAGGGGGTGTGCAGGGTGGAGGCAGGCTCTCACCCACGAGGCTGGCGATGAGCACACCAGTGACCCGCTGCTCCCGCACCTCCTGGATCTGGGGCTTGTCACCAGGCGCGATGGCAGTACGCATCACTGTCAACGCATTGACATGGGTGACAGAGCGGACCGTGGCAGCCGTGAGCCAGGGCAACCCAAACAGCCCACAGAGCCCCCCAAGGGAGCCAATGAGGAGCAGGTCCAGGTGGAAACCAGAGCCCTTGAGCAGCCTCCGCGCCTTCTGGCTGACGATAAGCCTGCAGGGAGAAGGTGGCAAGGGGGTGTGGCTGGCCCGGCAGGGGCAGGGGACAGAGACAGGCACACACAGAGACGAGATGGTAGGGGGAGGACGTGCAGACAACAGTTCTCCCCAGGACTGCCAGCTGCTTCTTTCAAGTTCCCAAATTGAAGTTCTCACATTGAAGCAAATGTGAGCCAAATTCTCATACTGTGAATATTTAAAACACCACAAAAGCCAGATGCCAGATCTTACCACGTTATTGTGGTTTAACCAAAATTAGATACATGTGAGCATCCTTGAGTGCAAGCTTAGACTGCTAGAGTGTTCTGAGCACTGTCAAGTGCCACCCTGCAAAGAGTGGTGGCAACAGATAGATGTCACGTCAAACCATCACGGGGAAACCATGCCCCTGCCCCGGATGCCACTGCTCTCCGCTCCTCCCCCACCTCCTCCTCACCCCTGCCAGCTTCTCCACATACACTCTCTTCCTCAAGGCTTGCCACTAGCTCCCACCCTCCCGGCACCCTGATACCGATAATGATGTCCCCGCCATAACCCTGAAACCAAGCCAAGGAGCCAAGGAGCCTGGCCTCGTCCCTCCCACCTCCTCCTCCCATCTCTCTCACGCCGTGATCTGTGTCTCCATGAAGATCAGGATGAGGACGAGGAGGGCGGGGACAGCGGCTGCCACCATCATCCAGGGCGGGAAAGGACGGGCACTGCCCAGGGGTGGGATGAACCATGAGCGCTTATCGGGAGAGGTCACTGAGAGCCCTGTGGGCACAGTCAGCTTCTACATGGCAGGAAAACAGGGTTCAGGGCCACAGCCTCCCCATGCTGGGAAGCCCACCAGGCTGCGTTCCCAATACCAGGACTTCAGGGAGTTGGGGCGTGAACAGGTTAGGGGGAAATTAGTTTTGCATCCTCCAAAACTCACTGTCCTTCCAAGTATCCAATAGAGGGCAGGGAAATGAAGTGCCTCCTCCCTGAGCCCCAGAGCTTCAGGGGACCTGTGTGGGATACCTGTCACTCTGCTCCCAGCCCCACACCTGCTTCTCCTGGATTCTTCACTCAGGCTCCCTGGGGAAGGCCCTCAGCCAGAAGCCCCAGCCCTACCCCACAGGGCAGCCACTCCACTGGGAAAGCTGAGTTCAGGCCTGATCCCAACCCCAGGGCCCACGGAGGTGTGTCGTTGGCTCCCTTTCCTGGCCTTGGGGTGAGAGCAGCTGCCACAGGCTGGGGCTCCCTCACCTGCGTGTAGGTGTCTGTGATGGAGTAATCCACCAGGACCATCACCAGGATGGAGATAGGGATGCCAAAGTCCCCGATGATGCGGCGAGCCTTGAGAGGGGCCGGTCGGGGAAGGGAGCAAAAGGTGGAGGCAAGGTCAGCAGACTAACATGAGGCTTGCCATCTCTGGCTCTGCCTGGGTCCAAGCTGGAGCCAGAAGACCTCCCCACCTGCCTCTCAACCCCATAGGTGCCAGCGCAGCCTGGGAGGCTATTGTCTTGATTAGACTTCTCTGAGCAAAGGGCAAGACGACACCCAGGGAAGAGGCTTCCAAAGGGGTGAGGGGCTGCCTGGGCTGGGTTTTGGTCCACAGGCTGATCGGGGAAGGGGTGCAGCCTCTCTGGGGAGCTGAGCCGGGCACAAAAAGCAGGAATTGTGGGACTCTTGGGGACTCCACACCCAGCAGCCACGCACCTTGCCCCCCAGGAAGCGGCTGTTCCTGAACTTGCGAAGGAAGAAGGCGATGAAGAAGGTCCCGAGCATGAGGATGAGTGACAGCAGTGCCGTATTGGGCTGGTTCCTCGGGCTGGGTGGGCCCTCGGTGGGGGGCAGGGCACTGCCATTCGGCTCCAGACCAGCATCCAGGGACCCCTCCAGGGCCCCCTCAGGGGGGTAGAATGGCAGCAGTGGGTGCTCTGTGAACACCTGTGTGTGGATAACAAGGACACCTTGTCACTCACCTGGCAGGTGACCTGATTTCATCGTCATCAGCATACCTGTGAGGGAGAGGGTGGCCCCTCAATACCTGGTCAGACAACAGTAATGCACGGACATCCAGCTGCACCACACACACACACACACACACACACAACACACATAACACACACATACAACACATAACACACACATAACACACACAAAAAACACAACATACCACATCCACACCACACACACAACATGCACACACAGGCACACACACAACACACACACAACATACCACACACCACACAAACACAACACACAACGCATCATACTCACACCACACACACTCTCACACACACTCATACACACTCCTCTACAAAAGATGACCTAAGGACAACCAGCCCCTTAGCACTGACAGCTCCCTCCCCATCACATACCTGTGCAGGTGAGTCCTTATTACCTATTACTAAGCCTCCAACCAGGTGCCTGGAGTCGTGACCTGGCACCCACCCTCTGGGTCTGACTCCCTCCCCTTCAGTTCAGACCTAGCCTAGGATGTCCCTACAACCCCTCACTCCCAACACAGTCCCTCTCCTTGTCCCCCAGTTTTCCGTACCTCCCCCTCCATGCTGTCCTCCCCAGGGCAACATCCACCCCCATCTCTGCCACCCCTAAGACCTCTCTGGACCTCCACCTTGTAGAGCTTGTAGAAGGTCTCATAGATGAAAATGAGTGAGATGAGGAAGGCAAAGATCTCCTGCGTGAAAGGCGAGATGTAGCGGACCAGGAAGCTGCCTTCGGCGGCCACTAGGGCAAGGACGAAGACCACCAGCCAGAGGCCAACCCACACCCGGCCAGTGAGGTACTCCAGGTCCTGGGCTCGGCAGAACTAGTGGGGGTGGAAGCGGTCATTACCCACAGGTGGCCTGCCCTGGGTGTCCGTGCCCGCTGGAATAGGCAGTGGATGAACTCGGAGGAAGAGGGAGAATGCAGGGACCCATCCCCTCGGTAAGGAAGAGTGTGGGCCAGGATGGATGGAGCAGGGCAAGGCTTCACCTCACCTTGAAGAAGGCTTCCTCAAACACGAGCAGCGGCCCAGAGAAGCCAACCACGAGCAGGGGCTGAGCCCCCAGCAGAGAGAAGAGGACGCCGAGCACAGCGGTGGACACGATCAGCTCGGACACGCCCATCAGCCCCTCGGTCTTCTCTCCTGCGGCAGCACGGGCAGGATGGCCCTAGCCTGGCTCTGTCTATCTGTCCCCTTCCTCATCTAGCTTGTCCTAAACTGGGGCCCCCAACAAAAGCAGAGCAGCCCCTTAGAATGACAGGCAGGGCCCCTTCCATACCCCATTGCTCCCAGACCCTCCCCACTAGCCCCCAAAGGTGATCACTGGATCCCGCATCCCTTACACCTCTCCCACACCCTCTCACTTCGTAGCCCCCCAAAGGTGATCTCTGGGATTCCCTGATCCAGCATCTCTATAAGGTGCTCACACCTTTGCTAGCGCATCTAACCATTGGCCCCTAATGCAATCACACCCAGACCCAGAATCCTGCAAGTGAGACTACGACCAAAAGTGACTAGAGGAGCCCCTCAATTCCCCAAGCCCCAGTCCCTTACCCAGCAGCCCCCCAAAGGTGATAGCAGGGCTGAGGGCTGCGAAGTAGATGAAGAGCACAGCGGCCACACACTGGGAGTGCAGCGCATCTCGCAGGTCACTGGGGTAGTGCGGGTACCGGCGCCTCACATCCCGCACAAGCCCCCCGAATACCGAGCCCGTCCGCAGCAAGGGGTCATCTTCAGGGGTCACCTCAGAGCCCCCCAACTCCAAAGACAGTTCTGGGGGGACAAGGAGCTGCTGGGACACAGACCACTCCCTCTGGCTTGGAGCCCCGGGCTGTTGGGATTAGGGATGCAAAGGACTCCAGGAGTCAGGACGGGGCTGGGGTCACAGCCTTAGGGCCCTGGGATGGGGGAGTGTGTATTGGGGGCACTCAGCCCCCCGCAAGGGTCTGACCTTTCCCAGGGGCCGTGTAGCCACCCCGTGTGGTCATCTCAACTTTGGTCTGTTCACGCTCCCGCCGCTTCCTAAGCAGCTCTCGCTGGAAGGCAGCCACGGAGCGTAGCAGGTCGCGGCCCTCCACCTCGGACGGGGGGATCACGATGCTGCCATCCAGGAACTCGCTGATGGCGCTCAGGAGGTCTTGCCGGTCGTCTGCCTGGTAGGCAGCCTCATGAAACAGCTGGGGGCAGAGAGGGCCAGGACCCTCAGGGACGGCCAAGGGAGCCTCCAGGAGGGAGTCTTGAGGCAGGTGTTGGGTCACTGAGCTACAGGCAGGGTGGACATTCCGCCATAGATACTGGGCCAGTCCAATAGTGTTGGCTGTTGGAACACTGACACCCATCCCAGCAGGCCAGCAAGCCACTGCCCCAAAGCCCCAGGTGCCCCCCATTCCCCCAGGAGATGCCAGACTTCCACATGCAGCAACTAAAGGGACAACGCCTGGCTGAGGAGAGGCTTCCAGAGCCATTCCAACGGGATCAGCCACACCTTACAGGCTGATAAATATTGTGAACATTGCCCCTGGCTAAAGGACTCTCCTATCTAATCCCAGGAGAAGCCACAGCAGAGACCAGCGCATCCAGCCCTCCTGATCAAGTCTCACGTCACATCCAAAGCTCTGGGGTCTGGGCTTTTCCCCTTATGTCGCCAGCCCCACCCACAGCCACAGCTCAGGGCTCTCTCTTTTCCCCTGGGCCAACAGCTCCCCCTACCACCCTCCAGGGCATGGCCTCCACCCAGGGGCCTCTAGCACCCTTGCCTCTATGGGTACCACTGTAGACAATGAGAGGGACAGGGGTAAGCAGGGCCTAGGAGAAGAGGCCTTGAGAGCCAGCATGCGCCCAACCTTGTCAGACATAAGGGTGGCAATGGAGCGCCCAAGCTCATGATAGTCAGTGCTGGTGTGGCTGGGCCCCAGCATCACGAAGAGGAAGCGGACCGGGACAGGGACCTCAAGCACAGACTCCAGGAGTACAGCCTCATTCAGCCGCACAAAGGCTGCTGCAGGCTGCTCCAAGAAAGGCACACAACCTAGGGGAAGAGGAAAGCATAGGGCGCTGGGCAAAGGGGAGCAGTCAAGGCAGGCCCTGGGGCAGCTATCTAGGGCTATCATGGACAGTTGAGCAGGTTGTAAACTGCACAAAGAAACCCCAGTCTAAAGGGGCACTATTCACTTGTGTGTCTATACACTGATTACAATTCACCAACAGATGGAAACTCAGGGTATTAAAGAAGGGTTGCTTTTTTTTCTAATTCCAAGTCCAAGATAGCAGAAAACTGGACAGAAAGCAGGCAGGGGACTACAAAAGAAAGGGCTGGGCTAAGACAGGTTGTGAGGAAGAGCAGGGGCCAGGTGGGAGCCTGGAGGGAGATGGAAGAGGTGGCCTCCAGGCCAGAGCTCAGACAAGCAGGCCCCCAGGAGAGGCACACACACGCTGAAGACCCTGCCCGCAGCGCCTGACCCTCCTCACCCACAAGCACAACGGTGGCCTCAGCATCTTCAGGGATCTTCTCCAGCAGCTTCAGGCTTTTCCCCCGGTGACCATCTCCCCCAGGCATGTGGAGGGGCTTCTGAGGACGCAGAACTGGAATAGGGCTGGGACCCAGACCGGAGGCCATGGCAGGCCCTCCCAGCCCTGGCTCCAGCCCTGGCTCTGAGACCTGCTTCCCTCTCCCAGAGTGGGCAGGTACTGCCCTGTGGCCCCACACTGGGAGCCACCAGCTGGGATGTGAACCCTGCCTCGACGCCCCCCACTACCATCTCAGCCTTATCTCATTTAAACAGCTCCTGTGGGTCTGCCACATCATCACACTCAAAGCTCCTGCGTCTCAGGGCAGGGACCCCTCATGCGGGTCTCCACTAGGTCCCCCAATGCCCAGCATGATGCCAGTAACCCAACCTTCCCAACCCGCTCAGTGAAGTCATTGATGACCTCAACTGAAACTGGACACCCTCTCAGTCCCCTGGCCCAAGCGAGAGCAAGGGCACTGACCTCCTTGGCGTCAGGGTCATGTGGCCAGAGTGGGGCTGGCTCCCCCAGGTCATCAGCCATGGTAGGCACCGCCCCATCAGGGCCATGGCTGGGGGTTGGGTGATGATTCCCCAGAACCGAGTTCATGCTGGAGCTCGATGGGTTTCGGGGAAAGAAGCCACTGTCCTTGTCATCGTTGGGATGGCTGGAAGGGGCAGGGTGAGGCAGGTGAGGAGGAGAGGCTCATGGTAGACTGAGGTCATGAGGTGAGTAGTGGAGGGTCAGGGCCTCCATCCCTCTGCCTCATGTAAGAAGAAACTTTCTAATGATTGAAAGTGTCAAAAGATAGAAATGAGCTCTCTGTCACTTGTGGTATTCAAGCAGAGGCGGGGAGCCACTCAGAAGAGGCTGTGCTCCTGGAAGGGCAGCTGAGCTGGGCAGGCCCCTCCCAGGCACCCAACCCCGGCACCTGTGTTTCAGTAGCAGGGTACGTAGGACACTGGCCCTGTCCTCCGGCCGGATCTGGTCAGACACAATCATGGTCTCCACCACGAGGTGTGCAATGCCTGGCAGGGTGGTTTGCTCCAGGTCCAGGAGGGCAGCTCCTAGGGGGACAGTCAGGCACAGAGAGGGCACACAGTCCCATCAGACAGGAGAAATCTCCTCCCACTCTGCCTTGCCCCCCAAAAGCATGGGAATGTGCTGGAAGGGCAAAGCGCCCAACGTACCCAGGCGGATACACAGCTCCATATTGCCACAGGTCAGCCACAGAGGGGCTGTGAAAATGGAGCATGGGAACGAGGGCACGGCCCCTCCCCACCAAGGAAGGGGAAACCACTTGTTGACTGACTGCTTGCACCAGATACAGCCCTGCCCCCTGGGGCTCACGGGCTGCCCAACCAAATGGACCCCATAGTCCCAGGTGGCAGCTGGATCTTGCCTGTGCCCAGGACTCCAGGGAGTGTCCCTGGGAGCTGAGCAGCCTGGCACAGACTGAAGAGGGCATGCAGCCTCGGGTCAGGCCTGGGGGTCCCTACCATGGGCGATGGTCCTCCTGAGCTCCAGAAGGCTACGGAAGGAGAGCGAGGCAACGTGGGGCTTCCCCCAGCGCTCTGTCTCCTCCTCCACGTCCTCCTCAAACTTGATCCAGCGGGCCGTCTCCCGCCAGTGGGGCTCCTGGCTGCGGTCCAGCATCAGCTCGTTCAGCTCCACGAACACCTGGGGGACGTGCCAAAGGTGAGGGCCCGGGGACCAACAGGTGTGGGGAACACGGCGACGGGGCAAGGCAGGAGGGCAAGGAGAGGAAGGCTCCAGGGCCGAGGGGCATGAGGAAGCCACAGGCCCACCCACTCAGCATTCTGACCTCATGAGGCCTCCGGTCCAGCTTTTTCTTCTTCTTCTTCCTGCGAAGGATGGGGGCCAGGCCACTGGGACTGCCCCTCCCGCCCTGTGTCCGGGATGGCTTTTTCACTAAGTGTCGCCGCACACCAGGGTTGTCCTCCAGTCGGTGACCTGCAGAGAAGATGGGCTTAGGGGTCCCACAGGTCCAGCTGGGGGACACGGGGTCACGGCCCAGCTCCTTCTGTCCAACCCATCTACTTAGTGAGCTCTAGAGTCACCTACAGGCCATGCCGAAGGGAACCACATAATCCCATGTGGCCGCTTCACTGATAAGAAGACTGAAGCTCAGAAAGAGGGAAGGACCTCCCCATGTCACCTGGGACCACCGGCCAAGGTGCAATCCAAAGGTAGACCCAGCTCAGTCCACAGCCCCAGCCAGACCCTCCAGTCCCTGCCATGGCCACTGCCCCTCCCTGTCTGGGTCCCATGACTGGCACTGAGTCAGAGTCCCAAGGCACTGAGCCCCCAACACTCCCATGCACCCCCTCTCAACACCCATGTCCCCTCCCCGAAGGTACACAGCCCAGCAGACTCAGGCAGGGCTTCGCTCCCTTCCTCCTGCCTGCCCCACCCAGGCCAGCAGCAGTCAGGGAAAGGCCAGCAGCCCCGTTACTCACAAGTTGGTGGCCATGCCATGGGGCCCAGCTGGCCCCTGACGGACTCCCACAGGCCACCATCCTCAAAGTCCAGCACAAACATCTCTAAGTCTTCTGAGGCCAGTGAGTCTCGAGGACTGCGGGCTGGATCCCTCCCAAAGCCCCGGCTATTGGCGTACCCAGACCCAGGGCTCAGTGCCCCATTGGGCTCAGGGTCCTCCTCCAGTGGGCTTGTCATTCTCCTGCTGGCCGAAACCTCAGCCACC
This sequence comes from Colobus angolensis palliatus, assembly GCF_000951035.1. Classification (NCBI taxonomy): domain Eukaryota; kingdom Metazoa; phylum Chordata; class Mammalia; order Primates; family Cercopithecidae; genus Colobus; species Colobus angolensis. The sequence continues at coordinate 1,031,351 of NW_012123487.1, forward strand.
GCTCCCTGCCAGACCCCTTGGCTCTCCTACAGGGTGGCAGCCTGGACGGGGTGGCTTCTGTCCAACCAGAGCTGAAGGTGGCACAGCCTCCCGACCCCAACTCCCCACGTCCACAAGCCTACTCCTTGCGGCATCCAGCCCCCACCCTGGGTCTGTAAACACGCCCTCCCCCCGCCCCATCCCGCTGCTACTGCTGCCATCGGATTGTTCCTGTCCCTGTCCTCAGGCCCTGGCAACTTTCCATGACGTATTGAGCTTAAAGCCCTACCCTTCCCCCCACCCCGCCCACACACTGTGGCTCCGAGGAGGAGGAGGGATCAGTGATGCCCCTGGCCTGGGCACAGAGCCCCATGGGTGATGACAGGTGGCACAGAAACCAGGGCACTGATAAGATGGAAGGAATGTGCCGAGATCACAGCCAGGCCCAGCCAAGGGTAGTGGGATGGGAGTGAGGGGTCCTGCCACAGGGAGAGGCAGGGGTCCAGAGCAATGACTCAGACTCAGGGCCTGGGTTTGGAGGGGATCAAAGAGCTAGGAGACAAAGAGTTCACCCTGAGAAGAGGGGTCTTGGGGAGGGATACAATGATGTGAAAAAGAGAGCTGCCTTTCTCTAGGGGTGACTCAGAGGACAGAATCAGGACTGAGGCGTGAAGTGTCAGGAAAGGAAATCTCAGCTCTGGCCATCAGAGAGGGTGGCTGGGTGAGGTAGTGAGCTCCCCATCACTGGCCACATCCCAGCAGACAGGGATTCAGAGAGGACTCAGCCCTGAGTGGAGGACAGCTCAGAGCCTCTCCAAGGTCACTCGGAGGCCGGGAGTCCGTCACAGTGAACCATGGGGGCTGCCACAAGGTCTCACTCACTCTTCATGTCATCCAGGTCTGCAGAACCCAGCATCTGGGCCTCCGCCTCATCTGTGGGCACCTGCTGCTCTGGACCACCTGGGTTGCCCAGGGCACTGCCTGGGCACAGTCGCTCCCGCAGGTCATAACTGGCCGATGGGCTCCAGGGCCGGCTTTTCTCCCCAGCGAGTCGGGAGGCCCGGGCCCGGGGGCTGGGGGAGCTGGGGAGGCAACACAGCAGCCTTGGACTTGACAGGGCCAGGTCAGTGGTTCCGTCACCGTCCCTCAGCTCAGAGCAGGGCCTGGAGTAGACCCTGAGCATGAGACCCAGGCCCCTCCTGGGCAGAAAGGACGCTAACCCGGGCCCCCCTTCCCATCCCATGGCTCCCCCTTTCCTCCACCTTTCTCCTCATCCTCTCTACTCTGTCACTGTCTCCCGGGGAACTCCTAACCTCTTCACTCTGCTCGTCTCTTATTTTCTCTCCCCTTGTTCTCTCATCCTTGTAAATCACGAGGACAGAGAAGGATCCCCAACCCCCTCCCTACCCTGCTTCTCTTCTCTCAGGGTCAGAACTGGGGACACTCGCCAGGGTCAGGAAGGAGGTGACTGCCAGGAGCTCGGGACCCTGCGGCTCTGGGCTGGGCCCTGCTGAGTAGAGGCTGCAGCCAGTACCTGCTGGAGTGCTGGGGGCTCTTGTCAGTGCGTGGGCCCACCGAGGGCAGGGCCTTGGCGACAGCAGCCCTCCCAGGGAGGCCTGGACTATCATCCTCATCACTTCCAATGGAGAACTGCAGACACAGAATGTGCCCTGGGGCCCTGCCCCAACCTACCATGCAGCCCCCAACCCTACCCAGCCTCACACAAGCCCCAACATGTGCTCCTCCCCTCCTCTCTGCACCCCTCCCTGACCCCTGACCTGCCACCCCTCCAAAGGGAAGCCCCTACCTTTGCCTTCTGTGGGGTCCCTGAGGGTGGGGGCTCCACAGGTTCTGCCTCAGATTCTCCTTCCTCTTCCTCCTCTTCTTCCTCTTCCTCATCCACTCCAGCTCCCCCCTCCTCCTGGATGGGAGGGGTCCCCTCGGAGGGGGGAGCAGAGGTTTTCTCCTTCTTCCTCTTTCTCCTGGTGTGCCGGGCAGAGGTGGGGGGCAGCCGCCGCAGCTTGTGGGTTGGAGGCAGGCGCGCTGAGAGCGGGTGGTGGGTGTGGTGGGATGTGTGCCGGTGAACTGGAGGTGTAGGAGATCCGGTTGAGGCCCCCACAGCAGAAACGGGGGCCCTCCCCACCGGAGGGCACACACCTTCCAGTTCAAGGCTGCAAACAAGGGCACCCTAGTCCTTCCTCCAGGGCCATGACCCCCCAACACCTGTGTCCACGTGCCTGTCATTGATGAGGTCTGGTGGAGTGGGAGGAGAGGGCGGATGGACAGGGAAGGTCATGAAGGGGGCTGGGAGGGGAGACGTGATATAGCAAGGAGGGGAAAGGCGGAATTGGAGGAGCTGAGGTGGGCCAAGGAGGGAGTGAGGAGGGGAAGGTCACCGTGGAAGGGCCCAGGCCCAACTCCCTAGATCTCCCCTGGTCTGGGGCCCACCTCCCCTGGCAGGCGGACAGGCGATGGGTGGGGGAGGCAGGATGACTGAACACGGCATGTGGCCCAGCACAGAGTCCAGCACAGTGTCCGGCACAGGATGGCACTGGGTGACCAAGCCCAGAGGTGAGCGCAGTGATGGTGGCGATGAAGGTGATGGTGGCGAGGGCAGCCGCACTAGGGGTCCCCAGGCTACCCACACTCAAAGTCCCGCTCGCTGTAGCTGCGGCTGGGCTTCTCAGGGTCCCAGGCCGGGGGCTTGCTGATGAGGTCCCCAAACCTGCTCACAGCCAAGGTCTTCCCTAAGTCATCGTCCTCCTCCTCCACATCTGGACTTAGAGGGGGCTCCTCCAAGGGCACCCGGACCTGCAGGCCCAGACAGCCTCTGCTAAGGACCCCTGACCCATGAAGGCCCCACACCCACCCCAACTCCAAGCCCTAGTTGGGGGACCTCAGCAGGCTCTCGCACCATCGGGCCCCCTCCCCTTGCTCCCAGACCTGTGTCAGCTTCCCAGAAACCACCCTCTCTGGGCTCTCAGAGCTTATAAAGAGAAAGGGCTACCGATCTGGAAAATACCAAAAGCCCCCCTCTTTCTCCATAACCCCCAGCCCAGCTCATCCCTGGATCTGGGGGTGGGGTGGGTCCCGGGGTCTGCCAGAGGACGCCTCAGCCCACCCTAAGGCCCCTCCCCTCTCCTCCGCCCCCATCTCTCCCCCGCCCCCGCGCACGCCGGTCACCTGGGGTAGGGGGGAGGCGCCCCCGGGCGGCGGGATCACTCCGTTGGCCATGGCTGGGTAGGCGGCTGGGGATGCTCTCGCTCACTAAGGGACCCGAGACCAGGGTGAGAAAGAGGGGCCACTGAGGAGGCCTAGCGGGGAGCCCTGGGGGAGGAGGGCGGGGTCAGGTTCCTTGCGCTGGCGTCCCCCACCCGGGAACCGGATTCACGCTCCCGGCCCAAGCGCCCCTCCGAGGCCCAGCCA
>NW_012123487.1:1035525-1049807 GCF_000951035.1 Colobus angolensis palliatus
CCCACCTGCCCGCGCGCCCCTTCTCTAGGCGCCCCACGCATGGCTGGGGGCGGGGGCGGGGGCGCGGCCCGAAATTCCCACAATCCCCCAGATTCGCTTCCCCACCCTGCTTTTAACCTCCCCTCCCCTCCTGAGCCCAGGAGGCCACCCCCCTCCGCAGACACAGGCCCCTCCAGTCTTGGGAAAGGAGCTCACAGACCCCTGGAAGAACCCACCACCTCCCCTTTCAGTTCCACTACAGCCTTGCCCCTCAAAGTCCTGGCTTCTGTCGCCCGGCACCACCCAACGTTTGACCTTGACACAGTACCTCCCCTCCTCCAGCCTCAGCTTCCCCAACTGTAGCAAGAGGGGCCTGCAACAGGGGTGTTCCAAAGTTCTCTCCACCTCTAAGATTTTATGGCTTCGTTTCCACATTTCCTCTCCCTTCTCCCCTCATCCCTGAGGTCACATCTCATTTTCCAAGGGCAAAAGGTCTTTCGAAGGAGCTTCTGGACCCCAATTGGCCCCTATTCTGAGATCAATGAAACTGGACTTCTACACAGTGCCATGCCCGTACAGCCCTGTGACCTTGGTACTTTACCCTGTCTGACCCCTGGCCTCATCTAGACCTCAGCTCAACCCAAGGAAAGATTTTCTGTGTGCATAGCCTTCCAAGGGGAAGGGAGCTAGGATCTGTTGGACGCCCACATTGTCTTGTGTGTGCTCACAGCCCTGTGCTAGCTAGGTAGGCCCTCTCCAGACTGGCTGCCTTGTCTCGGGCCTAATAATAAGAGGAGCTGTTATGATTCCCATTTGGTCGGCAGAGGACAGTGGAGACTCAGGGAGGCTCGTTACCTGCCATGATCACAGCTGGAAAGCAGGCTGCCGACAGGTTTGGGCATCATTATCCATGTATTGAAGGTGACTCTCCAAACCACAAACAAAAGTTTTAACTGAAAGAGATGTGCTGTCCTCCTAAGTCTCACAGGGTGAGTCCCAAGGTGGGAATTCCTAGGGTGGGAATCAGCTGTGCCCAGGCAGAGCATGTGAAGTGTGCCCCAAAACCCAGAATGGGAGACCCAGCTGTTGGGGGTTGAATTGTATCCCCCAAAATTTATATGTTGAAGTCTTAACCCCTGGTACATCACAATGTGCCCTTATTTGGCAATAACATTCTTGCAGATGTTAAGATAAGGGTGAACTCCTCATCCATTATGACTGGTGTTCCTATGAAAAGGGGAAATTGACTAGGGGCAGTGGCTCACACCTGTAATCCCAGTACTTTGGGAGACTGAGACAGGTGGATCACCTGAGGTCAGGAGTTCGAGACCAGCCTGGCCAACATGGTGAAACCCCATCTCTACTAAAAATTAGCTGTTGTGGTGGCGCACGCCTGTAATCCCAACTACTTGGGAGGCTGAGGCAGGAGAATTGCTTGAACCCAGGAGGCAGAGGTTGCAGTGAGCAGGGATCATGCCAGTGCACTCCAGCCTGGGTGTCAGAGCAAGATTACATCTAAAAAATATATATATATTATATATATTGTATATTGTATATTATATAATATATATTATATATATACACACACACATATGTGTATATATGTAAGTAAAAAGGGGAAATTTGGACACAGAGACGTGCATTCAGGGAGAACGCCTTGTGAAGACTGGAGTTATGCTGCCACAAGCCAAGGAACTACCAAAGCTGGGAGAGAGGCCTGAAACAGATCCTTCCCTACTCCCTTCAGAGGGAGCCTAGACCTGCAGACACCTCTGTGTCTGGCTTCTAGCCTCCAGATCAGTGAGACAGAAGATTTCCATTGTTTAAGCCACTTGGTTTATGATTCTGTGTTACAGTAGGCCTAGCAAACTAGAGCTATCCCAGTTCTTTATTCCTCTGAGCCAGGCAATGTGGTTCCAAGTCCCTACCTTGAATTTTGTTTTGGTAGGGCCTTCACATCCTTAGAGATACTCAAGAGCCTTGGAATCTTTCCTAGGGCTCTGGTCTTCAATCCACCTCGACATTGTGTTCCCAACCCTGCTCCTCTAGCCTGTAAAGTCAGACAGCAGTTACTTTAATACTGAGACAGCCTGAGAAGGGTCTTGCCACCAGGGAGCCCTGGTGTACATCCATGTACGTCCTGCACGCCGAGATGCCATAAGGGTATCACAGGACTCACCCCTCTGAGGCTCCACCCACCCCAGGGAGTATGCTGAGCACAGGTCCTCATCTTTTGGGAGCCCCAGACCCCCACCCTTTCAGTTGGAGACTCCCGCATCCCACCCAGAGTCTGCAGCTTCATTCTCTACCCTTACAGACCTTCCTCTCTCCTCCACCCCTCTGAGATGATGGAGCAAAATCTCCCCTTGAAGAGCCTTTAGAAATCCATGTTTATCTCTTTCTTTCTAGGCTGGGGGCAGTAAGATGATGCTGACACCCACCAAGTTGTTTCGTACCAACTCATCCTATTAGACATAAATGCATGCTTTTGTTAGGCCTGCTCTCCTCTCTGACATCCTGCCTGCAGCGCACCTGTAATTGTCAGTCCCCTATGGTGTGTTCCCGATGGGGTCTTCATTTCTGTGACAAAAGAGCACTCCTTTCTTGCACAAAGGATGGCCACTCTGGGTATGTGTCAGCTTCTAGCTTAGAGTCTGTAGACACTGAAATGGTGACAGGAAAGGTGACAGCAAAGGCTGAAGCCAGCAACAGGCCAGCTCCGAGCAGTAGCCAACTGTCACACCCTTCCCCACGGTCCAGTCTTACAAGAACATCCCCACCCTGCATGCTGGCACCCCAGTACACTTGTCTGCACATGCAGCAGCACTACAGCCTGTCCCTTAAGTCCGAGGGAGCAGGAGCCATCCTGCCACACCACCCAGATGTGGAAGCAAAGCACATCATTCTCTGGGCTCCCCATGAATGGGCCAGAAGCACTCGGGTGGATTCCTCTCATGCTGTTACCTGAAATCACTCTGCGGGTCCAGCACGCTGGGAACTAGACCAGTATGGCAGATTTTTGTCATCTGTGGCCACCCAAATCTTTGAAAACCCACTTTTACATTTTGATCATTTCTCCTAAGTCCTCTATTGCCAAGGTAGAAGCCAGAAAACCGTTGCAGCCAGGGCACAGATACTGACCTCGGTTCCACCAGTCAGACTCACCTGTGCAAGACCTGAATTTAGAAGTGAGCAATGTGCACAGGAGACTCAGACTTCTGCAGGCATGGAAGGCGGAGAAGTTCTCGTGTTATGGCTGGTCATTAGTCGTTGCTCTCTATTCCTCCCCAGAATACTACCTAATCATCATTATTTTTTAATAAATTCCTTTCCAGCTTAAAGTGGCTATTGTTTGCAACTAGGCATCCTGACTGCTAGAATCAGGGGAATAGGCTCTAAGTCCAGGTCATGGGATGAGCAGGCACCAGACATTAGTGGTGCCAACATCAAGGAGCTGGCAGAGAGGATGTGAGGGAATGGCCCTCCTGTTAACAGGCCTGGGTAGCCCCTGCCTCTCTTATGATTACTGTGTCTTTCCCTATCGTCTCCATCCTGTACTCTTAAGGATAACAACAATGATAACTTCATTATTTTAAATGCAGGTAGTGCTTCCTGGCTTACAAGCCACTTTAATATTCGTATTTTCATTGGTTCCTCACAACAACCCTCTGTGGTAGAACATCTCAATCCCATTTGACAAGTGAGAAAAATGAGGCTTGGGAAGTTTAATTTGGCTTGCCCAAGGTCTAAGGCTCATAGGCAACATGGCCAAGAAGCAGATGCATAGGCTTCAGGCTTTACATCTAATATTTATCCCCATATACCACCAGTACCTCCCCGCACCATGTCTTTTTTTTTTTTTTTTTTTTTTTTTTTGAGACATTGTCTCGCTCTGTCACCCAGGCTGGAGTGCAATGGCGCGCGATCTCAGCTCACTGCAACTTCTGCCTCCCGGGCTCAAGTGATCCTCCTGCCTCAGCCTCCCAAGTATCTGGGACTACAGACTGGCACCACAACTGGCTCATTTTTGCAATTTTAGTAGAGATGGGGCTTCGCCATGTTGGCCAGGCTGGTCTCGAGTTCCTGACCTCAAGTGATCCACCTATCTCAACCTCCCAGAGTGCTGCCATTACAGGCGTGAGCCACCACGCCCAGCCTCCCCCACCATGTCTTGATGCCTCACACAACTGTTAGACGTTCCATGCCATGGGCACAAACTGAAATAGACTACTAACTTCCCAGATCGACTTTTCAAGGAGACTGCATCTTTGCCACTAGCGTCTGTACAGGGGAGTAGTTAAACGTGAGACCACTAGAGCCAAGCAGCCTGAGTTCATAGCACAGTTCTGCCACTTGACAATTGTGTGACTTTGATCAAGTTATTTGCCCTCTCTGGGATTCAGATTGCCTATCTGTAAAATCGCAATAATAACAGGGTTGTTGAGAGGATGAAATGAGTTCCTTTGTATAAAAGAGTGACTGGCCTATAGTAAGTGCTCAACACTGTTAGCTAGTTTCAATACTACTACAAATCTAAGAGACAAAAGTACGAAAAAGTCCTCAAATAACTTGCAGTGTGAAAAATGGTGAAATGTACACACGTAAAATAAGCAAAAGCTTGCCCTTACCAGAGCAATAATTCTAAGAGCCATACTAAAGATGACAATTGCAAACTCTAAGAAGGCGGGGAGGTCCAGAATGACTTTTACCCCACCAGGGTAGATTGTGACACTCTTTGGTCATGGACCAGTCTGTGCCTTGGTAACCCTAACTTGGCAGGCTAGAGAGTTTCTGGAATAGAGCAGGGTATGGGTTGAGCTAGCCCCAGTTTCACTTAGACTCTTGTGAAAAGTATCTCCCTGCTCCCCAGAGCAGAGCACCCAGTGCCATTTGCTGCTAACTGGCCTGGTGGTGAGTAAGACATTATTTTTACACAAGAGATAACATGGCATTGAGAAAGAGCCCAGACTCTGGAGTTAGAGATGCTATATATAAAATGCCAGTTCAATGCTTGGCACAAAATAGGTGCTCAATAAATGACATTCTTATTATTTACTATTGTTGTTACTCTGCAGTGGTTTATCCCGTTATAATTTATGGGTTGCTTGGTAAATTTGGACTCAGCTTTTAAATAGATCCTATCTCAGGACAGCACCAATGTCCCTGAAGTTTCTCCCATCCCTGCAGACGCCACCTTCCAGCTCCCGTCTTTACTGATGTATTTGATTTATTTGGCTAACATAGAATTTTGAGATATGGATCTATGTCGTTGCATGCTCCTCTTCTGGCCCTACCCAACCAGGTAGCCTGCTTTGAGTTTTGTTATTTGGGGCGAATGGGTAGGACAGAAAGCAGAAATCGCCTACGAGCCCTTCTGCCTTTTGTTCTTCCAGAGCCAACGCTTGAGGGAACCAAGGGAGATTTGTGAAGGAAGAAAGAGGAAGAGGGTTAGCGAGAGAGACAGTGTCTTGGCTGGAAGATGGGGAAGGAGTGGAGGAGCAGACCCTTTGACCTCCCCAGTCAGCAAAGCAGGAGGGTCTCCAAGATGCAGAGAGGGGAGAAAGTGAAGTCGGTGAGTCCTGCTAACCCTGTGGGATGGGCGCTTGAAATAAAATGAGGCTGTTTTGTGAATGTTGTAAAGTAACACTTCACGCGCCCAGTGTGTAAACTGAAGCTCACACACTCACTCAAAACTCCATGCCAGGTTGCGTATATATTGGTGAAAAAATCCTGGTCCCTGTTATTGGGCACCTTGAAGACAACAAACAAGCAAACACAATTTATAATTAAGAAACATGGCAACGGCCATGAAGGGAAAGGCCCGTTACAGCAAACATTCAGGAAGCAGAATTAGGGACATCTCGGTAAGGAGGTGACAAAGAGGAAAAACCTGAAGGGAACGAAAGAACTGGCCATGCCATGAAGGGTGAGTTGGAGAAGTGGGGAGAGGAGAACATTCTAGGCAAAAGGAAGAGCCCGGAAAGGCCCTATGGCAGGAAAGAATAGTCTGCCTGGATATTTAGGTGATCTGGTTTGTGTTTTTCTGGAAGAATGTGGTTTCCCTGGAAGTTGGTGCCACAAGGAGATGGATAGAAAAGGACTGAAGGTCAGGAACGGTGGCTCACGCTTATAATCCCACCACTTTGGGAGGCCAAGGTGGGTGGATCACCTGAGATCAGGAGTTCAAGACCAGCCTGATCAACATGGTGAAACCCCATCTCTGCTAAAAATACAAAAATTAGCTGGGCCTGGTGGTGCACGCCTGTAATCCCAGCTACTCGGGAGGCTGAGACAGGAGAATCACTTGAACCCGGGAGGCAGAGCTTGCAGTGAGCTAAGGCTGTGCCACTGCACTCCAGCCTGGGCGACAGAATGAGACTCCAGACAAAAAAAAAAAAAGGAAAGAGACTGAAGGGTGAAGCAGGGTGGGCACTCTGGAAGACCTGAGAGGCAACCCAGTTGAGAGGAAAGGGCACAGATTCCAGGCAGATGGCCCAACTTTGACATCTAGTATCCCCTTGGTGAGATTCCCTGTATTGAACCTGAGCCTCAGCTTCCTCACCTGTGAAATGGAGATCACACTTCTCATTCAGGGTGGTCATACTGAGTGAAATAATGTGAACGAAATTATTAGAGCAGGTGCTCAGAAACAGTCACTATAGCAATATTCTCCTACTGTAACCTTACCCAGCCTTCGCGACCACCTCCAGGGCACCTTTCCCCATTCCCGCCCTGGACCAGAAGCTCCTTGAAGGCAGGAGCGTGTCTGATTCATCCTTGGATCCCTGCCCCCATCTTCTCACATGCAGCCTGGCACATTCTAAGAGCTCAATAAACGTCTGTAGAATTGAAAGCAAGTGCACAAGTAATTACAGTAAATGGTAAACTGAAGAATGTTTTTGTGGAGAATGGAGAAGTCGCTGAGTCCAAAACAATCAAATGACAAAGATGGGTCAAAAGAACAACACCTATGCTATGGTTCACTCCTGTCTCCAGAAGCGTCTGAGGACATATCCACTTAGAAACACATTAAAATGCAGGCTTTTTTTTTTTTTTTTGAGATGGAGTCTTGCTCTGTCACCCAGGCTGGAGTGCAATGGCACTACCTCAGCTCACTGCAACCCACTTCCCGGGTTCAAACAATCCTCTCTCCTCTACTCTACTCTCCGAGTGCTGGGATTACAGGTGCCCGCCACCATGCCTGGCTAATTTTTGTATTTTTAGAGATGGGGTTTCATCATCTTGGTCAGGCTGGTCTCAAACTCCTGACCTCAGGTGATCCATCTGCCTCAGCCTCCCAAAGTGCTGGGATTACAGGCGTGAGCCACCGTGCCTGGCCCTTCCCTCTTTCGATTACAAATAGAATTTCCAGGCAACAAAGCAGCTTGTGATAAGTAATAGGCAGGGGGTTTTTTGCGTTTTTTTTGTTTTTGTTTTTGAGATGGGGTCTCGCTGTGTTGTCCATGCTGGAGTGCAATGGTGTGATTTCAGCTCACTGCAACCTCCGCCTCCTGGGTTCAAGCAATTCTCCCTGCCTCAGCCTCCCAAGTAGCTGGGATTACAGGCACCACCACCACGCCCAGCTAATTCTTTGTATTTTTAGTAGAGACAAGGTTTCACCATGTCGGCCAGGCTGGTCTTGAACTCCTGACCTCAGGTGATCCACCCGCCTCAGCCTCCCAAAGTGCTGGGATTACAGGCATGAGCCACGGTGCCCAGCCTAGTCAGGTTTTTAACCAGCACTTATTTCATGTTTTATGGACCACATAGTACTTCCATATACATGATTACACACAACAATTTTGTGAACTAGGTAAGTTACTGATCAGTCTCATCCTCATGCGGTAGACGAGGGAACAAGGGTGAGCACTTTTGTGATTAAATATGGAGCCACAAAACTAAGGCATAACCCTGGATCTTTTAGAGCTAAATCCACGGTGTCTTTTCCTATACCACAACCACACCACACCACCCCTTGAGTAGATGAATAGATAGATGTGAAATAGTGCATGTACTCAGTGATGGGCAAAACATAACACACAGAACCATGGCTGAATTTTCAACCGCAGCCAAGCAATCTGGGTAGGGTCTCTTCAGAAGCTACCACAGCATCTTGACAAGGGTGGAGGATGTCACCCTGTCCTCCACATGGCAAAGACAGACCCTCTCCTACAGAGAAAAAGAGACAGGTCTGTCGAGCTGGCCTTCTCCCTGCTTCTGAAGTCTTAGTAATAGAGTTTTCTATCACTTAGTTAAGTCACTAACCCCCATAGGGCCTTATATAAATTTTTAAATATAATTTTTGAATTTATAATAGTTTTAAATTTTTCTAAGTATAAAAAAAAAAAACCCTCAATACCACCTCTGTGCCCCTTCCTCCTCATCCTCATCTTCATTCCCCACCATCAATTTCCTGCTTCTCCCTTGGATTTAGTTTCAGGTGAGAGGATCCCTTCTCTCCACTGCTTTCGAGGAGCCAGAGGTCTGCGTCCTTCATGCCAGCAACCCCAAGGCCAAACAGAGGCCAGGGGATCAATAAGCACTTGCTGGAGGGGAAAGGCCAGACTGAATGGAGGAATCGATCTCTGGGAGTTGTCCAGGGTCGAGGGTCTCCTACTGACACCTGTGCTGAGCGCCAGTGGGAAATCAGTCGCCTTTGCTCAGAGAGTGGAAGGGTCAGAGGGGCAGGTGCACCTGGGGCACCTGCTCCTAGTTAGGTGCAGAACTAAAGGGACAGACACCTCCAGAAGTGGTGATGACTTCACCCTTGACCTCTGTCTTCTGCATCACTGAAGAAAGAGCATTTTTGCATAAAGACTGCAGAAGACCCCGCTGCACTGTTCTAGAAAACAAGGTGTTCACAGAGATGATAAGCACAAAGAAATGGAAGGAACTCCTCTTCCAACTCCCTGCCTCACACTTCTCTACCAATCACCCCGAATGACTGGAGATTATTCTGCCCCATCTGCACCATGGCCTGATTTGACCTGACTTCTGGGGAAGTGCCTACAAACAGGCCTGGTGTGAAGGGCAGGCTCTGGCCAGGGAAAGGCCTTCCTCAGGACCAGCACTAGCTCCTGTTTGCAGATGGTCCAAACTCACTGACCGAGAAGGGGGTGTGCACGTTGCCAAGAAAGTGGACTAATATTTTTGGGAAGTTTTAATTTGCTTTAATTAAAAATTGAGGACAGTTCTAAGCAAAACAGAAGTAGGTGAATTTATTTTCTGGGCCTCTGCACAGATCTTTCTGGGCCCTCAGCCTCTGCAGGCATTTCCAAGGGGCCTCTACCCCAGCCAGCATTTCCCAACTAGCCGGTTCCATAACTCCTACCATTTCCTCCCCACTCTCCCACCAAAGCAGGCCAGACCTGCCAGGGAGAAACTAATCTTAGAAATCAATCTTTTTGTGTGTGTGTGTGAGATGGAGTCTCGCTCTGTCACGCAGGCTGGAGTGCAGTGGCGCGATCTCGGCTCACTGCCAGCTCCACCTCCCAGGTTCACGCCATTCTCCTGCCTCAGCCTCCCAAGTAGCTGGGACTACAGGTGCCCACCACCACCGCTAATTTTTTGTATTTTTAGTAGCGACAGGGTTTCACCGTGTTAGTCAGGATGGTCTCAATCTCCTGTCCTCATGATCCGCCCGCCTCTGCCTCCCAAAGTGCTGGGATTAGGTGTGAGCCACCGTGCCTAGGCCAATGTTTGCCTGGGCCGATCTTTTTTTTAAATGGAATCGAGTGGCTTAATTACCCTTTTCTGGGGAAAATTGTGTACATGCACTGAGATTTCTGAGCAGATACACAAAAAATGGGTAAGCATGCTTGAATCTAGAGTTAGGGCGTCAGGCATATGAGAGCAACTCACTACATTCTTAAGTGCAGTGTACATTTTTTTTCCTGTATACATTATCTTTTAAATAAATTTTAAATAATTTTAAATAAATGTAAAAGTACAGGATTTTCAATGACCCCTTTTCATTTTTAAATACTTCACCCCATGGATTTAGAGATGTAGTGGCCTGGTTAGGCCAGGCAACCCTTCCCACATCCTTTCCAGGTGGAAGTCCCCGGTGACACAGCCTCAGTCCTGCTGTCCCACCAAGCAGTCGGGTTACAAAGTGGCCAAGGCCGTAGGCCTGACACAAAAAAGTGAGCTGGATTAATCATTCTGCCTCACTTCGGAACAGGAACCAAGAACCATGGCCTCTTTGCACAACTGCGTGGCTGCAATGATTTCCATTGTGTTCATTCTTTGATACAAGAAACAGATCTCAGCCCAGCTCAAGTTGGAATCAGGGTTTGTTTAGTTGGAACTCTTGGTGGCTCATACTTGCTTCAAATTATCTTAAGCCATAAAAACAGGGAGGGGAGGGCATCCTTTTTAGCTTATGTTACCTGAAATCACAGGGGTTTCTGTCTTTGCGTACAACTAGACCCAGGGGCTTCAAAGATATCCCCAGGATCTGGCCCTGATCTCTCCACCCGGGTCGTCTTCCTCTCTCTCATGGTTCCACTTTAGGAAAGCGCCTCCCCAAAGCCAGCAGCTCCCGGCTTATCCTCTCAGCAACCCTGAGAAGAAACTTGCCTCTTTCTTGGTTACTCTAGTCAAATGCCTGCGCTGGGCCTTCATAAGCCAAACCAAGTCACATGAGGATTCCTGACCAGACTTGGAGACAAGAGGTGAGGGAGTGGGGCTGACCATCCAGGCCTCCGGGCTGAGTGAGGCGGTGCTGAGAAGGCAATGGCAGGAAGCAAAGGTCACCACTCAACTCCACACACCCTCTCCCCAGACACTCTCTGCGAGGGCCTGAAGTCCTCACTACTTCCCACATAAAATTCAAGAGAGCAAGACTCTGTGTGGCCTGGCAGCAATTCCATGCCAGGCCACATGACAGGTCACTGCCAGCTTGGGGCTGTGTGCCCGTGGGTCATGAGTTCTACTGGCTCCCCAACGCTGGGACCACAGTTGGGTTGGAGATAGGGTCTCATGGTACAAACAAGGCTGCTTGGAGCTGCCCATTCAGGAAAGGTGATGGGCGGGATAGCTTCTGTCAGAAGAGGTTAGGGGAACAGCAGGCCTTATGAGTGACATCTAAGTACCACACATGACCTATGAGTTGGAAACAACTTTATTGATACCTGAGAAAAAGTGCAGGAAAAATATTCCTCCTGACCACGTGGCCTGTCCCCTGAGGCCAGATCATTCTCTCGCCTCTCCCTTAAGCCCTGGGTCATTTGGGGCCTCACTGGCCGGTACCTAGAGGCTGAAGAAGTCCACAGCCAGAGCCTGGAAGCCAGACCCTGAGACCAGCAGAGGGAATGTCTACAGTGTGGCTCCTGAGGTCAGGGCCAAGGTCGGCGTGGGACCCTCATCGGTCAAGGGCCAGCGCCTCTTGGATCACAGTCCGGAGTCCAATGGAAAACAGCTCCTCCCATGGTTCCCGGATCCAGGCAAGCAGGGCTGTCAGCTGCTCCTGACACACTACACGGAGTGCCCAAAAGCTCTCCAGCCGGGACACCTGGCAGACCGAGCAGTTAGCAAGGCGAGGCTCAGGGGGACCACATCAGGGTGGGCACAGGGGAGGTCTCCAGGAAGGCCTCACTGTCTCCACCTTGGCTCAGTGCCTCACCCCTCCCTCAGGCCCATGTCACTCCGCATAAAAGATCCTGACTCTGAGCTTTGTAAACAGAATCCAGTCAACGTTTACTGAAAGCCTCCAGAGGACCTGTCTCTTTCATCTTCCCTGTTGTACAGAAGATGCGGACACAATTTCAGGGAACTGTGGATGCAATTCCCGGCTCCACCACTTTGGCCTGGGCAAACTGGTTAACAGCCCCAAGCCTCAGCTTCCTCATCTGTAAATAGGACCAGTAACAGTATCTCCCCAGGTGGTGGTCACAAAGGCCAAACAGCTGGCATACAACCGGCCCAATCCTGCCAACTCAAAGCTGCCGGAAACCTCATTGAAAGCCTCACAGCTGGCCGGGCGCGGTGGCTCACGCCTGTAATCCCAGCACTTTGGGAGGCCAAGGCAGGCAGATTACGAGGTCAGGAGATCAAGACCATCCTGGCTAACATGGTGAAACCCCGGCTCCACTAAAAAATACAAAAAAAATTAGCCAGGCGAGGTGGCGAGCGCCTGTAGTCCCAGCTACTTGGGAGGCTGAGGCAGGAGAAGGGCGTGAACCCGGGAGGCGGAACTTGCAGTGAGCCGTGACCGCGCCACTGCACTCCAGCCTGGGTGACAGAGCGAGACTCCGCCTCAAAAAAAAGAAAGCCTCATGGCTAATAAATGGCTGGGCTCCCAGTCCAGGTGTCTCCCCCACCTACAGCTGCCTCCCTCTCTGACTTGGTGCTCATCCAAGCCCAGAGTCCCCCAGTTCCTCCAACACCAGTTCTCTCATCTGTAAGTGCCATCTTGCCGCCAATGCCCAGGGTTCCTAGACACATTTCCCACCCTGCCCTCGTGGCCCCAACCTGTGCTCGCCATCTCCCCTCCCTCCCTCTCTCACCGGACATACACACACACACCTCATCGTAGAAGAGCAGCCGCAAGTCCTCAGGGGCCGAGCGGTAGAGCAGCACGGAGCTCAGGCTGCTGAGTGGCTGCTGCTCCCTGACACGCACAACAGGGCCCGGCCTGGAGGGAGGCACCTTCTCAGAGGCTTCGCCAGATGCTGCTGGAGGTGGGGGCTCTGCCAGGGGCCCTGTAGCATCCTCCTCTAACAGGAACAGGGTGGACGGAGTCAGCAACAGGGATACAAGGCAAGTGGAAGGGCCTGTAGGGAAAGAGGCACCCAGAGTGGAAGGTCATGAGGGGCCCAGATTCCTGGAGCCAGCGTCCCAGTGCTGCTGGGGAAAAGAGGCGTGAACCACACTCAGGTGGGTCACAAAGCAGCCTGTGCCCCTGGGGCCAAGACCCTCTGTTTCCCAAGCTCCAGGAATCTCTAGTCTGGAACACCTCTGAGACCTACCACCCTCCACTGCCCCACACCCACCCTACTCAGAAACAAGTCTCCGCCCTCGCCTTCTCTGACTGATGAGGCAGGGCCGACTCAGCCACGCTGCTCCACTTCATAGAAAGCCTGGGCCTGAGAGCAAAGGCTCTGGGTAACTGAGGATCCTGGGGGCCTCCTGACCCCGCCTAGAGAGTCAGGCCACACTGAGGCTGTTACTTGGCTATGCTCTCAAGTGAGAGGAAGTCCAGGTTCCAGGAACTGACAGTGGCTACGAAGGCACTGTACAGGTGCTGGGCGTGGGCCTGTGACAAGGTGGGGTACAGAGACCAGGGAAGCATCAGCAGCAGAGGCCTCACCTTCAACCAGGAACGCCCGAAGGTAGAAGAACTGGGGAGCCTCCAAGGATGAGTCTTTCTCCAGCAATGGCCTAGGGGGAACACGGCAGGCACAGGAAGATCCGCTAGGGGGTGGGAAGGACTTGGAGGGAGGGGAGTGGGAAGAAAGCCCTGCAAGGCATTGGGAGGAGGCACTAGGGGCCCATGGGGGGCATGGCATGAGGACAGGTGGCTGCCCAGGACCTACTCAGCACAGGGCCATGTCTGGTGCTCTGTGAAAAGAGGATTGAGCAGCAACCCCAGCCGCTGCCTCCTATCGACTCACCAGAGCCGGTGCTGGGGGGTGACCTCCTCCTCTGTGGCACTGACACAGTTCCTCCAGGCAGGAGGCAGAGACTGCAAGACATCTAGACAGAGCCAGGCCAGGGAACTTTAGAACTTTAGAAGGCTCTGCTCTCCTCCAGCCTAAACTCACCACCTCTCAATCCCTTCCTGTTCTCCACATTTCTGGATTTGAGAAACTTCTACAAGGGACAAGTCCTGTTACCTCTCTATCTCTGCTACTGGGCACCAGGTGGGGAGCTCGGCCCCAGGACCCTGCCCACATCCTCCTGCCTTCCCCTTCCCCCCTCACCAAGGAGCTCCTCTAGGAAGGCCCGGCAATGCCTGGCATCTCGGGGCAGCAGCACACAGCGGCCCGCCCCAGCTGCCCACTCCAGCTGCAGGCTCTGGCCTGCCAGGCCCAGCTCTATGCCACTCAGATCCTGCAGGGGAACGGCCAGGGTCAGCTGCAGCCAGCTAGCTGGAGGCTCACTGTGGAGAGGGGACAGAGTGATGGAGAAGAGTGAGGGTGGAGTGAGAGTCCCAGGGAAGCCCTGCCCTGGCTGCACCCGCCTCACTCACTGCATCACCCCCGTGTGCTCACCGCATCTCCCCCTCACTCACCCCATCTCCCCCTCACTCATCACCTCATCTCCCTGCCTCGCTCACTCCATCTCCCCCCTCACTCACC
>NW_012123487.1:1050539-1062705 GCF_000951035.1 Colobus angolensis palliatus
CATCTCCCCCTCGCTCGCCCCATTTCCCCCCTCGCTCACCGCATCTCCCCCCTCGCTCACCGCATCTCCCCAGTCACCTTCAACAGGTACAGCCTGTGGTCAGACACAACCACAAGGCACATGAACTCCCCGGTGTGGCCTGCCAATGCCACTGGCACCTGGGGGAAGAGGAAGTTGGTGAGACACCTGATGGGAGGTCTGGGGAGGTGGGGCCAGACTGAAAGCCGAGTTCCTGGTGACAGCACCCTCGGCCTGTCCTTCCCACTGCCCACCCACCAGTCTATGGAGCTTCCCTGACACTCGACAGCCTCTTCATCCACCATCGCTCTCTGCCTTGCAGCCCCTGCCCACTCAGACTGTAGGCAGCTGGCTTCCCTGCCTGTCACCTCACCCACTCCACGCTCCACCAGACTAACTGTTCTAAGGCACGAAACTGACCATCACTGCCCCATTTCAAATCCTTCAGTGGCTCCCGGTGGCCCTCAAAACCAAGTCCAAACTCCTTGGCAGACACAGGAGGCAGCTCCTGACCTGGCCCCTGCCAGCCCCCCAGAGTCCTCTCGGGACCCCTGTCCCTCACTCGGCACATCCAGATGCCTTCATCCTGGGCAGTTCCCCCTACCGGTGACAGTCTTGGGCCTCCATGCATTTGCTGCTTCCTTTACCTAATACATTCTTTTCCTCCCTACTCCTTAACTTATCCTTCAAGACTTAGCTTAGACATCACCTCCCAGGAAGACTCCTTGACCCACTCAAGCTGGACCAGATACCCCTTCTAGGGCCTTAGCCCGATTACGGCACTTGCATATTGCACAATCATTGTGAACTTCTCACACCAGACTGTAAGATCAAGGGCAAAATGGATCTGTAGATCCTCAGTGTCTAGCACAAAAGGTGCACAACAAAGGCCTAACAACATCATGGGTTTAAAATAATGCTAGGAGGACCCACTGATGAGTGCCAGGGGCTGGGCAGCTTTAACACGACCTCTGACGCACTCCAGTGTGTAAGGGAGGCATCGCTATCTCCATTGCAGATGGGCAACAACTGGGACTCAAATACCAAGGAATGGGTCCACAGCCACACAGCAAGCAGCTGCTGGGGTTGAAACCAGAAGCCAGCATCAGGTGACTCCAGAGTGTTTGATCTAACTCAGTTGGCTATGATGGAAATGAGTGGGCACCCTGGCCAGCTGGGAGCATGGGCAGTGTCAGGGAGTACAGACCTTGAGGCAGCACTGGAACTCCTCCTGGGCATCGCTGAACACCTCAACATCCAGGAAGAGCCGGAGTCGGTGGTCCACAGAGCGGAGGCCACAGCGCTCAGGGGCTGAGGGCAATGACGGGGCATCAGCCTGCCCGTGGCAGGCCCTGGGCTCCATCTCCACCTCCCCATTAGTGTCCCTTCCCTTCCCCAAACCCATCTATGTCTTGTTTTGCCTATACTCACGGGGACTGAGGCTCCAACTACTGTGGTCACGGGTGCTCGATGCCTGAGGTGGGCTGTTCTTGGCCCTGTCATGGTGGTCACCATGGCCAGGAGGGTGGCAGACAGGGCTGGCAGACGAAGAGGGAGGTAGGGACTGCTCTCCCTGTTTCTGCTCCCTGTTGGGGGTTCCCCCGGACACAGCCAGGAGAACCACGTGGTCACTACCACAATTAGGACACACAGCAGGAGATTCTGGAGGGAGGATGGACACGGTCCCCATGAGACTCCCCCACAAAGTGCCACAACTCCCACCATGCTCACGATGTTCCTTCCCCACTCTCAGGTCTTCCCTGAGCCCAAGTCTCTAGCTTCATACACAACCACCGCGCCCCAGCCCACCAACTCCCCCTCTCCCAGCACAGCTGCCGACTGATCACTCCCCATCCCAGGGAGGGATGAGCTAACCCTGGCCCACTACCTCCTCAAAGTGCACTCTACTTTCTAACTCTAGGCCCTCTCTGACTGGGTCAAACACAACCAGGCCCTGCTCTTACGCCCTTCTACAGACTTGGGCTGATCAAGTACTTCAGGTCTCTCCTAGCAACGTCTGAAAGACCAAAATCAACAGGTCTCGAAAGACAGAGAGAACTCTCTTGCCATATTTGGGTCCAATTCTAGGCTCCATCAATTAATGGCTCTGTAATCATGGGCAAGTCATCTAAGCTCTGTGAACCTGGTTCCTCGTCTATAAATTAGGGATGACAATAGAGTCTTTCTTATACACATCCTTAGTGTCAGGAAGCCGGGAAGGAATCAGGACATGGATCAGCAATGAGAGAAGCAGCACACTCCGAGCAGCTGCACTGTGCTGGGCGTGTGCTAGCTCCCATGCCAGTATGATCGCATTTCATTACCAGAGAAACTCTCCCTATCCCATTTTGCAAAGAGGAAAGAAAAGATTAAATCCTTTACACACGCTGCCCAGGACCATATAGCTTGGGGCAACAGCAGCAGCTACCATTTATGGGGACCTTTGTGTTGTGCCAGGCCCTCTGCTTGGTGCCTTACTGTCACATTGAAATAGCATAACAGCACCATGGGGTGAGTTCGTTCCCTTCTTTGTTCAGAGGAGGTAACTGAGGTCCAAATGAAAGAACGGTTGGCCAGGCACGGTGGCACATGCCTGTAATCCCAGCACTTTGGGAGGCTGGCGGATCACGAGGTCAGGAGATTGAGACCATCCTGGCTAACACCATGAAACTCCTTCTCTACTAGAAATGCAAAAAAATTAGCTGGGCGTGGTGGTGGGCGCCTGTAGTCCCAGCTACTAGGGAGGCTGAGGCAGGAGAATGCCGTGAACCCATGAGGTGGAGCTTGCAGTGAACCGCAGTCGTGCCACTGCACTCCAGCCTGGGCGACAGAGCGAGACTCCGTCTCAAAAAAAAAAAATGAAAGGAGAACAGAGCCCACAGTAGTGTTCATTAATAATGCCATCATG
Organism: Colobus angolensis palliatus; assembly: GCF_000951035.1. Classification (NCBI taxonomy): domain Eukaryota; kingdom Metazoa; phylum Chordata; class Mammalia; order Primates; family Cercopithecidae; genus Colobus; species Colobus angolensis. The sequence goes on from NW_012123487.1 coordinate 1,053,466, forward strand.
GAAGAGGCTCCAGAGTCCACAGCGACTCATGGTGTAGAGCCAGGGTCCGGGAGGGTCTGGCGGCTGTTTCTGTTTGCGCTGTGTCGCTAAGGCTGCATGCCCAGGCCAGTTCACAGTGGGGAACAGAGCTGGGCTCCATTTTCTGAATAAAATGTAAACCCCTGCTCCAGCTGCCGCCAAGAAGAGAAAACTGGCTAATAAAATTCTGGCATTTCCACATAGCTGTTATCAAGAATATTTATTTCTTCTTCAATGTCTTTTTCAAAGATAGTACTTTCTGACTGGTCTACAATGGAAACAATTCTTGTTTTAAGGATTAGCGCATGAAGAAATGCCACAGGACATTATGTAGCTTCCAAGGTCAGCCGGGAAGGACAAACCAAGCCAACTCCCCGAGCATGTCACTCAACAGCTACACTTGCTGGCAGGTGCAGCACCACCATCCAATACTGCGTGAGGTCTCGTCAGGTTTTATGTAGTGTCTGAAATATCAGCCAAAAAAAAACCCCAACACAACAAGGTTTCAAGTTATAAAAAAATAATGAGTTCAAGCACAGTTACAGAGATTGCACTTCCCGACTTTCAGAGTTAAAAGAAAAAAATAAACAAAAAACAAAACAGGATATAGTTTCTTCTTTTTTTCTGTTTTCCTTTTTGTAAATGCAGCAGGCAGGCGGTTTTCTTTTTCCTCCAGGCAGAACAACTGGTCTCCACTCTAGCCCCTTCTCCCTGGGGCTCCCCCTTCACACTCCCCTACACAGAGCCACTTTCCCTGCAACAGTGGAGGCGTGTGGGCAGAGAGGTCAAGGGCAGGCCTTGTACCTGTCTTTTGGAACAGAGGCCTCCAGCCTTCCTCACTGTCCAATCCCAGCCTGGGCTCCTCTGGCTTGAACTCATGGCCACAGCGTAGACACTGGAACCTACCCAGCAGGAGGTCCCTGGCCTCCCCAAGCTGTTCCCGAGCCACATTGGTGACTGGGGTCAACACGGCAAGCAGCTCCTGACAGAGGGTGGATCAGAGGCAGCTGTGAGCAGGCGGACCCCAGATGGACACCTCCCACAGGCCCCTGGCCCTCAGGCCTGCTGCCGATCCCCTCTGGCTCTCTTAGTCCCCACAGCCTCCTGGGCCCCTACTCTAGGCCCCATCACCTGGACAGCTGCGTGGGCATCAGGCTCCAGCACCAAATAGCGACGCAACTGCCGGTCAGGGCAGATGTAGGAGAAGCGCAGACTGAGGATGGGGGCTCCAGGGAGCAGATCTGAGCCCTGCACAGAAGAGGGGGACCAGGTGAAAAACAGCAGGAGCGGTGATCAGAGGGATGAGGGGATGCTGAGAGCGTGGAGGACGGCAGGAGCTCTGGAGCCTGTTAAAGGCCTGTGCTGACGTTCAAGCTCGAGCACGGAATCCCTGCTCCTCAGCCAGCCTCCCGAGCGCTTGTGACCTCTGAGGCTCCCCTCCTCGACTCCTGGTGCCAAGGAGAGACTGTGGGAAATGCCCGGCCCAGTGCAGGGCACGCAACAGCCATGTGCCCATAGCTGGCTCCTTCAGAGCCCGGACGCCCCCAACTCACCGTGGGCCCAGGTGACCTCTGGGCCTGGGCCTCCAGCTCTATCTCAGCAGCCTCCAGACTCTGGAGCTCCAGTCGCTCCAGGGTGCGAGCTGCTTGGAGTTCCACCTCAAACAGGTGGGCAGAAGTGACCCTGAGAAAGCATTCCCTGCCACGCATGCCCTCAGGCCCCTCCAGGGGACACACCAACATGGGGCGACAGAGCTCCGCTGTGGAGAGACCGAGAGAAGCCCTGCAGGGAGGGAAAGTACCCACACGCCGCCCTCCCCCGCACTGGCCCTCCACCCACCAGACCCCACCACTCACAAACATCCCAACGGCCCCTGGCCCCAGCTCGCCCCAGCCCACAGCGGGCTCACCTTCCACTTCCTTCTGGTCCTGCTCCTCTTCTTCCTCCTCTCCTGCCTCCTCTTCTCCCGGTTCCACCATCTCCCCCTCCTTCTCCTCCTCCTCCCCTTCCTCCTCCTCCTCCTCCTCCTCCTCCTCCTGTGGCTCCGCCCTGACCTCCTCTGACATTTTTTGTGGTGACTCCCGGGGGCCTCTGGCTTCGTCCTGCAGGGGTGAAGGTCTGGGTGTAGTGTCGGGGCCCTGGGAGCTGGCTGGAGGTGCGCTGGGGGCAGGAGTGGTGGGCGTGGCCGGCAGAGGGTTTCCACAGGCCTCCAGGTGACTCCTGTACTGCAGCCAGTTGCGGCCAAACCGTTCCCGGAAGCTGCTCATGAGCTCCAGCTCCCGGTGCTGCTGCACGAACCATCCTGGGCAGGAGGGGAACCCAGAGCTGAGCAAGCCCAGCCCGCACAGATGGCCCCAAATCCTTCAATGGTGCTCCTCAGCAATGAGGGGGCAATGGACTGTGTACGGGGACAGGGGCAAGGGAGGCTACAGGCATCCCCTCCACGGCATGTACTGAAGTGTGTCCTATGGAACACTGTGGTCAAGTGCAATCAATCCAAGCTGCGCATCCAATGCTGCTTCTGGAGACTCAGTATGCATGACAGCATCCTAAAGGTCCTGAGATGGCCTGCAGCGAACACATCTATTTCTCTTCAACTTCACATTTCCCAAACTTCTCTGGCCACAATCCTATTATTTTATATATATATACACATATGTACTTTCTTTTGGTTTTGGGTTTTAGTTTTTTTAAGAGATAGGGTCTTATTTGGTCACCAGGTTAGAGTGCAGTGGCACAATCACAGCTCACTGCAACCTTGAACTATCAGGCTCTAGCGATCCTCCTGCCTCAGTCTCCCAAGCAGATAGGACTACAGGTGCACACCACCATGTCAGGCTAATTTAAAAATTTTTTGTAGAAATGGGCGTCTATGTTGCCCAAGCTGGTCTCAAACTCCTGGGCTCAGGCAATCCTCCCACCTCGGCCTCCCAAAGTGCTGGGATTACAGATGTAAGCCACTGCACCTGGCCTACATGATCTCTTGACACCCCACAAAATTAATGTTCCTCGAAAAGTTTTCAAAATGCTCCCAGAAGCAGTCTTCTCCTTTCTCTAAGCTAAAAGAAAAGAAGAAAGACTAAGAAGCCCTCTATAATACTCTACCAACAACAAATAACATTTCTTCCAGCAGACCTTCACCATAACTTAAAAATCAGAGTGAGCTGGACGTGGACAAGAGAGGTTAGTGGGGTGAAGCTGACTTACCAGCTGGAGAGGGGTTCAGAGTTCGGGGCTCCGGGTCCGTATCACTGGGTTCAGAGATGCTTGCCCGCCTTACACGGACTCGGCTCTGAGGTTAGTGGAGGGAAGAAGTTCTGTGAAAGCCAAGCCTCCAGCCCTGCCATCCACGGCTGGCCATCCAACCTATCAAAGAAACCCCGACCACGTGCAAGCACAGTTCCTACCATTCCCTGCCCACTGCAGCCCAGAGTCCCCAGAGAGACACCCAACCCAGCCCAGGCATGAGGCAGCGGAGGACGCTGCTTACCTTAACCTTATGAAGTGGGGCCTGGGCCAAAACACCCCCCGAGGAGAGGCTGTCACTCAGGTCAGGGCCACCTGAGGTTTCAGGAGTACTCCCCACTGGCCAGGGCAAAGGTGGGCCCGTGGGGCTGAGCCCCAAGGATGTGTGAGTCTGGTATTTGACAACAGGAAGGAGAGAGAGGATGGAGACTGGGAGCACCTCTGCCTTGCCCAAGCCAGTCAAAAGGCGGGACCCTACTTTCCACTGACCAGGAAGACCCTGTCACCAGCCAGCCCTCTGTTCTCTCCCCAGGGCCCTCCCTTCATGTCTTCCCCAACAGTTCTTGCCCCCTGACCACACCGACCTGAGAATCTGTCAGCGACAAGACCTTGCCATCGAGAAGGAACTGAGCAAAGACAAAAAGGGTGGGGAAGGGAGTATGTGGTGGGACCCATCCTGCTGAGTTCCAGGTATTGACAACACAGTAAGCAGGGTCCAGGTCCTCGGCCCCTGACCCAGGGATGGCAAGAGGGTGCAAGGTAGGGGAGGACTGGGCAGGAAAGAGGAAGCAGTGTAGACACAGGACGATCACTCACGCCAGTAGCAGCCTCCCTGACCCGAGGTGACAAGTACTGGGCAGTGGCCACTCGGTGCGCAGGGTGGAACCAAAGAGGGTTCCCCTCCAGGTAGAGCTGAGGGGCAGGAAGGGGAGAATGAGGAGGGCCTGGGGCCCTGGCCCTCCCTGTGTGAAGAAGGCACTGACCAAACCAGCATGGCGGGGTGGGTGCAGGGGTGGCTCTCAGGCCCCTGATGCACTGCCATCTTACCTTGCGGAGCTCAGTCAGCAGCCACAGTGGCGACAGCTCCCTATGTCCTTCCAGTAGGTTGTATGCCAAATCCAGGTGCCGCAGATTCCTCAGCTGCTCCAGGCCTGGGATGGGGGCAAGAAGGAAGGAAGGGCATGCGGATGAGTACACACAGGTGAGTGTGGTACATGCACTCGGGGAGGGTGAAGCAGAAAGACCAGCCGGAGCACCCCTGCACTCCCCATAAGCCCTCTCAAGGCTCTAGAGGCACGTGGTACCCAGGCCAGCCCGAACCTCACTCTCCCCCTTCCCCTCCATGCTTGCCCCATCACACACCCCCACTCACCATGCAGGTTCCGAAGCTCGTTGCCTCGCAGTATCAGGATCCCCAGAGCAGCCCCTGAGGGTCCCATTCTTGGCACCAAATGCAGGCGATTATAGGAGATGTCCAGATGGTGGAGTTCACACAAATCCTGGCAGGGGTAAAGGGGTGAAAAAGATTCTCTCATTTACCAAACTCTAGTCAGGGTCCTCTGAGATCTCTTCTAGACTAGGCCTCAACCTTGGCCTATATAAAACTGCACACGCTTGGCACAAATGATTTCATCCACCCCTACTCCCACGTTAAAAGACTTGAACAACACCAGCACTGTTCCTAACAGTTCAAGGTCACATCTTGAGCATGGCGACTCCAACCCCCTTAAGTTCCTGCCTGGGAAAAGTCAAAGCTGCCAAAAGAATTTCCCATTTGTTTCAGCCAGCTCCTAAAGATAGGGCCCCATCTCCCAGTCTCTGTAAAAGGGTAAGGGCCTTATTTTGATAAGTGCCAGTTAGTTAGCAAACCCAGATGGGTTTCACGTGGACCAACCTTATTTCCACTTCCCCAGCTCTGCTCAAGACCCTACCATTCCCCTGCCCACTCCCCCTCCTTTTAAAATGCCCAACTGGCCAGGCGCAGTGGCTCACGCCGGTAATCCCAGCACGCTGGGAGGCCAAAGAGGGCGGATCACTTGAGCACAGAAGTTCGAGACTAGCCTGGCCAACATGGTGAAACCCCATCTCTACTAAAAATACAAAAATTAGCTGGGCGTGGTGGCACACACTTGTAATCCCAGCTACTTGGGAGGCTGAGGCACGAGAATCACTTGAACCTGCAGGCACCACTGCACTCCAGCCTGGGTGACAGAGCAAGACTCCATCTAGAAAAAATACATAAAATAACAGTGACCCCTGCACAAAAATGGACTACACTCGACCCTCTTCACTACTGTAATTGTTTATTACTGATTAAAATCTAGTGTCCAGCATTATCCATGACAGCCACCTAGTGCCATGACTTGGATTGGGTCAGATTCATTGTCAGACACCCCCAGCCCTCTTACTTGGGACCCCAAGCTGCACACTTTTGATGCCTTTGCCTTCGCTCCTGACTGATCAATGGGGATTCATCAGTGAGTCTGACTCCCAGCCCAGTGCCTGTGACAAACGTCCACTGAAGCACAGTGAGGAAGCTTTTGACTCTCATGATTCCAAGTACACTCACAAAGCTTGGTTAGAGTCCCAAGCTTGATGTGAAAGGCACCTCCTAGGCTGGAAGTTCTTCCTCACTCTGTTTCAAGCAAGAATTTACTCCCTGACTCCTGGGCTAAAAGTACTTCATGGCTGTGTTTTGAGTCCTCTCTGTTTTCCATCCTTGATCCTGCTCCTCCCATGGACTTCACAGCCAACTGAAACCCTCTTCTCAAACCACTGCTGACTATACAGTATATGTCACCACTAGGGCACTAACTCTGTCCATTTCCTTTCCTGTTGGCAACACTCTACTAAGGATAATCTGGAACTTCAACGGCTTATTTGGGAAACTTAAGATCTCCCCAGTCTGGCTCCTCTAAGAGCCCCCATCCACATCACCTCTTCTCCCCTTTCCTCCTTCTCCCACCTGTCCTCTTTCCTTCAGCTCCCCTGACCCCTGACAGGTTCCCCTTCAAGTCCCCTCCTTCTTCACCCCTACTCACCCTGCTAGACCTTTCCCTTCATATTCCAGACCCTCAACTCCCTACAGTCACTCAAAGTTTAGGTCCTTTGCCCCCACTGGGGGTCTCAAGGGACTCAGAGACCTTCAAAAGCAACTAACTGAGGGTTTAAAAAAAAAAAAAAAAAACTCATGGAATCAGACCATTTAACTCTTGTCATCCACAGAGTTACTGCTTTACCCTGCTTCCTAAAAGTTCTTACAATCGGCTACAGCCCAGAGTACTCACCTTCAACAAAAAGAGACTGTTGCAGAGACCCATAGAAAAGGACTATGCTAGGTCCTCCAGGGCAAAGGCTTCTGGTGGTATTGCTTAAACAACTTTGATATCATACCACTGGACCAAGTCAGAATTTCCAAAACTCTAATGAAAAAGCTGATGGATTCATAACACTGCTAACCCAAGATCAAGCACAATAAGAATTGACTACATAAAACTGAATGAACTGGTGAAGAATGAGTATAGTTTTAATGGCTTTTGTTTAAAATACTGTTGGTTCTTGAATGTCCTATTTTCTGGATATAAGGAACCTCTTTCCCTTTTCTTTTATGTGATCTATCACATGAAACAGTTTAGTAAATTATACTTTTATAAAAAATATATAGGAAGCATTTATCTTTTCTCCATGCCTGATCCCTCCAGAATTCAGGAACTCCCATTGGACATTCTTATTTACGTGGCAATATGGTTATTTTCATGGGTTCAGTAGGGTCAGCCCTCCTTATAACAGGACATAATTGGGAAAATTGGTTATATAACTAGGTTTTGACTGGACTTTTAAAATATAACTGGAATGTCATGTTTTAAAATAATACATAAAATCAGATATGGCCAGACAGTTTTAAGGAACTAAAGCTGACTCTACGGAGCCAATGCTTACAAAGCCCTCTTGGAAAAACCAGCCTGCTACTTGGCTTACAGGGTTCCCAGACTTACAAATTAGTGGCAAAGGCTAGATCCTGGCAGGCCCAGGAATCTTAGGATATTTTGGAGACGTTAAGAAGAGAATTCACAAATCTACAGGTACTCTACGTGAAGTCTGATGGCACATTTGAGGTTGGCTTCCTAACCTCGAGAGGGTTTAAAAGTCCAGTCTGAGAGTCCTTATAAAAAGTTCCAGGAAAGCAAACTTAAAAAGGGCCTCTGTGGTCAATTACCATTCTCACTACACTGATGTAAATAGGCAGACCAAATCTAACAGGATCAGACTTATTCTGTAAAAAAGAATAATCCTACTTTCACTGTTTTTAATCAAAAGGGGAGTGACCTTAGAGAAATCTGTTTTAATGAAAAAACTATTAACACATCCTTATGGGTTACCAGATTGTAGTCCTGTTCATTTTCTTTGAAGTTGTATTATCTACCTGTAAATTGGAATGGGTCCTGCTAACTTACACATCAGCCCTTACCAAAGTCTCAATTCTTCTCCTTTTCTTCATTATTTGGCTGCAATTTTCTAAACTAACATTTCCAATTTTCTTCCTCCCAACTTGGCATCACTGAGAACTAAAACCTGAGTGCACAGATCCTTAGTGGAATTTTAGGTGACTTATAGATGCCCTTTCCCCCAAGGATCTTTTTTTTTTTTTGAGATGTAGTTTCACTCCTGTTGCCCAGGCTGGAGTGCAATGGCGTGACCTCTGCTCACTGCAACCTCCGCCCCCCCGGGCTCAAGCGATTCTCTTGCCTCAGCCTTCCCGAGTAGCTGGGATTACAGGCATGCATCACCATACCCGGCCAATTTTGCATTTTTGTAGAGATGGGGTTTCTCCATATTGGTCAGGCTGGTCTCGAACTCCCGACCTCAGATGATCCACCCACCTTGGCCTCCCAAAGAGCTGGGATTACAGGCATAAGCCACTGTGCCAGGCCTCCCCTCAGGATCTTAACAAAAGCCCTATGAGCTAAAGCTGGACTAGGTGATACAAACTTCAAAAGATACATCAGCTACAGATCACGTGTGGATAACCTACATGCCTGGAGCTACTGTGATATGAGCCACTTAGAAAGTCCACTGAGGCCGGGTGCAGTGGCTCACGCCTGTAATCCCAACACTTTGGAAGGCCGAGGCAGGCAGATTACCTGAGGTCAGGAATTCGAGACCAGCCTGACCAACATGGAGAAACCCCATCTTTACTTGTAACCCCATCTTTCACTTTTATTTGTAAAAATACAAAATTAGCTGGGTGTGGTGGTGGGCGCTACACAGGAGGCTGAGGCAGGAGAATTGCTCGAACCCAGGAGGCGGAGGTGACGGTAAGCCGAGATCGCGCCATTGCACTCCAGCCTGGGCAACAAGAGCAAAACACTGTCTCATTAGAAAAAAAAAAAAAAAGAAAGAAAAGAATAGAAAAAAAGGAAGTCCACTGACACTCCTGTATCTTCCAGACTCTGTTCAGGGAAATAAGCATGACTGCAACACTGTCTATGCCGTCACCACAAACATTCAAACTACAAACCAAGAAAGCCATTGGTTGCCACCGCTATCCTCGTTCCACCATCTAAAGAAACATAGAGCTCAACACCTAGAAATCTCAACTGGCTGCCCTCTGGACTCAGAAAATGGATTTACAGTCTGTTTCAACCATTCATCTGTTTTCCTTTTTGTTTCCATAGAAATGTCCACCATTAAATGCCCGGTCACTCGCACCATCCAGCAAAACTCATCCTCTACCAAGTCCCAACGAACAGCTCAGTTGGTTTTCAGTGAATAAAAGGAAGTGATCAAGGAAGAACAGGATTGATATTGTTCGGGGGAAGGAGGAGTGTCTCTTCTTTCCTCGAATTAGAGGAGGGACTGACAAAGATTCTCACCTTGATCAAACCCTACTTGGGCCCCTCTGGGCCTTCTTTTTGACTAGGCCTCAACTTCAGCCTGTTAAGAACTGCAGACTTGGCTGGGCGTGGTGGCTCACGC
>NW_012123487.1:1063999-1076616 GCF_000951035.1 Colobus angolensis palliatus
AAAAAAAAAAAAAAAAAAAAGGCAGGTACTCTTGTGATTTCTACTTTACAGGTAAAGAAACCAAGAGGTAACTAACTTGCTCCAAGTTGTACAGGTATTAGAAGTTGAGATTTGAACTGTGGTTTGTCTGATGCTAGTGCCTAAGCAGTGCTATCTCCCAGAATGCAGCTCCACCCTCATGGCAAGAGCAAGGTGGGAGTAAAAGCCAGTCATGGAGAGAGAGTGAGAACAGAGCAATCAAAGACCCATGGGGTACCAGCTGCCAGACTGCCCATACTCACCATCAGGAATCCCTGGCAGTCCTGGACTTGATTGTGGCTTAGGTTCAAGAAACGCAGAGCTGACAAGAGGCGCTGAGAGAGATGGGAAAGAGGCAGAGAATCGATGTTCACTACAATACTATCTGGTCAACCAGCTGGCCCTCCTCCCCAAAGGCCTGGCCTTGCCCTTCCTCGAAACCTTCTCGAGGCACTCACCAGGGAGCTGTCTAAGGCGGTCAGTGCATTGTAGCTGAAGTTGGCAGAAACCAGAGCCAGCCAAGGGAGGGCAGAGCAGAAGTCACCACCGCAGGCTGAGAGGAGCTCCTGAGTGGGCGGATGGGTGCTTCATTACCCGACTCTCCCCCTCCTCCCCATGCCAAGGCCAAACTCTACCACCCAGTCACTCATTCATTTTTTATATACTGAACTCCATCTGAAGACACAGGCTTAAAGCCCAGGTCCCTGACCCAAGAACTCACTGTGGGGAGAGTGGGAAAGTAGACACTAGAATATATAATGTAATACAGTAGGTACGACTATAAATATACAGGCAGGTACTGAGTGCTGTGGGAACACAGAGAGGGAGTGAGGACACTGTCTAGCAGGAAGCAGGAGGCAGGGAGAGCTGCAGAGAGGGAAGAACATCAGAGCTTGTTCCTCTACGTCTCTCAGGATGAGGCGTCTGAGCTCACCCCTCACCCTCCTTACCTCTAATGTCTGGAGGCTCCTGCTGCAAATCAGGGTCTCCAGCTGGGAGTAGATGCCTCGGAGACCATGCAGAGAGTGAAGGGGAACACCTCGGAGCTGGGACAAGGAAAGGGGAGGGAGGAAGGCAGAACCCCACAGAAGACAAAGACCTCATCCCCATATCTCCTAGTTGGGAGAAGGAAGAAGACCACAAAGCCCAGCTATGGTTTAGGGAAGCAGTAAATGGAAAGACAGTGGATATCACATTACTGCAGAGCAATGGGTATACTCAGGCCCAGCCTCCTCACCGAAGAGGCCCTTCTCTTTCCCATCCCCAAGGGGCGGCCTCAAGTTGGGTGCCGTGCACCAACATCCCCTCCGTGTCCCCATACCTCCAGGTGCCGAAGGGATTTGAAGGGGAAAATCTTGATGGGCCCTGGGGGGCCAGGACCAGGAACATGGACCAGCTGAAGAAAAAAAATAAATAAATAACTCCATTTACTGAGGCACAGCAGATCTCCCTGTCCTCAACATTCCTTTCTTAGCACAACCACTGGTACCTCTGATATCCTCTGGATCCTGGCAGTGCAGACTTCTGCACCCCTACCCTACCCCCAACTTCCATCATTCTCTTGGGCTCCTTGCACATCCTGCCCCTTCCCCACACCCAGAACCTTGAGTGAAAGCGTTTTCTGCAGCACATCGAAGAGAAACTGAAGCTGAAGGATGACAGGGGAGTCAGCAGGATGAGAGGGCAGAGCCACAAAGCCTGTCTGGCCAGGGCCCCATGGCCCCAGGTGCAGCTCAAATACATGGTTCAGCTGTTGCAGTGTGGGAGTGAGTAGGCTCAGGGTGCTACAGCCAGACAGGACCACATCTCCTGCAGAAAGAGGGGCAGACAGGAGGGAAGACACAGTGAAAAGATTTTTCCCTTTATTCTAAGACTCTGCTATGCCAAAATATACCCACTCCAATCCATATTGTAGATGTTCTATTGCAGGATCAAATTTTCTACCTCCTTCACAGCTCAAAAGCATTCAATGGCTCCCCTCATCTTCAAAAAAAAAAAAAAAAAAGTCCTACCATTTCATTCAGCCTAATGAGACTGCTTGGCTACACAACTCCAACCAACTCTTCCAAATTTTCTTTCACTTTCTGCTCAAAAGAGCCTCATCTACTGACAGTGCTGGAAATACAGCCAACTTGGTTCACAGTTCTCTCATGTTCTGAAACACCCCCTTCCACCACCCAGCTTGAGACCAGCCTCCTCCAGGAAGCCGCCTCAAGAAGTAATATTGCTGAATTTTCACATTGCAGTCACTCATTATTACATAAAAGTTAATTGGATGTCTTATCTTTATTTCATTTTCTGGTTGCAAAGCACATCTGTAGAAACTTTCAAACAATACTAAAAGGTATGCCATAGAAAGAATAACTATTTGTTACAGCACTAAGGCATTGTTACTGCTGTCTGTTAAAAATGCTCTCTCTAATGAGACTTTCATCCTTGAGGGCATCTTTTGATCACCCTGGTATTCATCACTGCACCTAAAAAAGTGCAGCTACAAGCTAGGCATGAAGGAATTTTTTTTGGCTTAAAAAATATAGCAAGTATAGAGTCAAAGGATGTTGCAGAAACAGTACAGAAAGGTCCCCTATATCCTTTACCCAGTTTTCCCTAATGGTTACATTTTATATAGCTATAGTACAATATCAGAGTCAGGACACTGAGCTGGGCGCCGTGGCTCAGGCCTATAATCCCAGGACTTTGGGAAGCCAAGGCAGGTTAATCACTTGAGGTCAGGAGTTCAGGACCAACCTGGCCAACATAGTGAAACCCCATCTCCACTAAAAATACAAAAAATTATTCTAGGACTCTAACCTCGTCTCTACTAAAAATACAAATATTCTAAGCTGGGCATGGTGACATACACCTGTAATCCCAGCTACTCGAGGGGCTGAGGCAGGAGAACAGCTGGAAGCCAGGAGGCAGAGGTTGCACTGAGCCGAGATTGAGCCATTGCACTCCAGTCTGGGTGACAGAGCTAGACTCCATCTCAAAAAAAAAAAAAGGGCAGGTGCAGTGGCTCACGCCTGTAATCCCAGCACTTTGGGAGGCCAAAGCAGGTGGATCACGAGGTCCGGAGTTCAAGACCAGCCTGGCCAACATGCTGAAACCCCATCTCTCCTACAAATACAAACATTAGCAGGGCATGGTGGCACATGCCTGTAGTCCCAGCTACTCGTGAGGCTGAGGCAGAAGAATCACTTGAACCTGAGAGGCGGGGGTTGCAGTGAGCCAAGATCACACCACTGCACTCCAGCCTGGATGACAGAGCAAGACTCGGTCTCAAAAGAAAAAAAAAAAAATCAGGACACCGATGTTGGTACAATATGTATATATAGCTATATGCTGTTTATATAAATTCCTGCAGCCACGCAATCAAGATACAAAACTATTCTGCTGCCACAAAGCTCTTCTGCTACCTCCTTGTAGTCACACATTCACACACCCACCATTCATCGCTGAATAAATTAACAAGTCCTGCAACCTGACATGAAGGATCCTGTATGTACTAGACACTGAGGATGGATACAGACATGGTTCAAGGACTCTTCCCACACTCAAAGGGCCTCCTAATTGTCTCCTCCCAGAGAAGGATATAAGACATTTGCAAAGTTATCAATACAAGCCAGGAAATAAAACTACTGGCCAGATGCCGTGCCTCACGACTTTAATCCTAGCACTTTGGGAGGCCAAGGCAGGTTAATCACTTGAGGTCAGGAGTTCAAGACCAACCTGGCCAATATGGTGAAACCCCGTCTCCACTAAAAATACAAAAATTAGCCGGTCATGGTGGTGCACACCTGTAGTCCCAGCTACTCAGGAGGCTGAGGCAGGAGAATCACTTGATCCCGGGAGGTGGAGGTTGCAGTGAGCTGAGATTGCGCCACTGCACTCCAGCCTAGGTGACACAGCAAGACTCTGTCTCAAAAAGAAGAAAAGAAAGAAAAGAAAACTGCTAGAAAGAGAGCTTCCACAGATATCATCAATAGGAGCATGGAGTGATGGAGGACAGCTAACATTAACTGTAGTATGTGCCAGATGACTTTGATATCTCATTCAAACCTTCTCAGAATCTCCCAAAGAGCACTGTTAACCCCATCTTACAGATATGAAAACTGAGGTTCAAAAAAGTGAAAAATCTTGATTGAGATCATATAATTGGCAGGAAGTTACTTCTCCTATTTGATCTCAAAGCTATGGCTTTTTCTACCACAATTAATGCCAACCAAGTACTCAACAACTACTGTGGCTCCACTATGCCCAGGCACAGTGCCAAGCACCAGGGAAGTCATTACAATAACAATAGCTCCCAAGTGTAAGCAGTTACTATACTTGCAGGCATTGTACTAAATACATGAATTACAACGAATCCCCACAACTGTTAAGTACAATCATTTTGGCAATGTGTGAGGAAAGCTGAGCCTCAGGAAACAGTTTGGCAAGTTTGAAAAAGGGTTGATATTCCAACCCAGGTGGGTCCGACTCCAAATCTCGTGCTTCCATCTACTGTACTTAGTACCTTGCTACACAACAATGATTATGACCGAGATCAGTCCCTGGTCCTCAGAGGCTTTTAGTCAGGTAACGATCACTTCCTTCTGACAGTGTCAGAGAAGGCACAGAGGGAGGGAGTTTGGCCTCAAAGGACGGCTAGGGTTTGGGCTATCACAGGCAAAGGTCACTGCAAGGGCCAACAAACCTGGGAACAGTAAAGAAATTGAACTCTGACACCTGGTGACCCTACCAGTCGTAACTCCGTGACTCTCAGGGCGTGTCTGCAGAAGGCACCACCCCCACCTCGTCCAAGGCCCAGCTCAACCGGAAGTCCACTCACCGGACTCCCGCAGCAGCCCCGCGAGCTTCCACACCAGGGAGTCCCGCTGAGCGGTCGTCATGGCCACGGGACGCTAGGGGGCGGAGCCTGGGGGGAAAGAGGAAGCGGAAGAGCCTCAGGTGGGCGGTAGTGCCAAAAGCCCAGGGCGTCCACGCAAACCGAGGCGTCGTGCAGAGAAAAAGGCGAGAAAGAGGAGCGAGGAGGAGCATCCTCCTGGCCGCCCTTTGGAGGAACATAAGCCCTGGTCAGACATACCGACCCTCCCCGTTTGGTCCTCCTACCAGCTCAGCTGCCCGGCGCCTATCAATGATGGAAAGGAAGTCCCTCCCCGGAAGAAAATCGAGCCAAGGGACGACCGGAAAACACGCCTCTGCCGCCGGAAACCGCGCCCTAGGTCATGCAAACGAATCGAAAAGGGGCGGTGCGGGGGCTGGCTCGGGAGGGGCGGTCTCTCCGCGGTTGTGGCTGCGGTGGCGTCCTGGGCTGCTTGTCCCCTATCTGGGGCCCCCATTATTCCCCCGCCCTGCGCAGCGTGGGACTCTCGCTTGGCTTTTGGCGAGCTTACCGCGCCAGTGAGGAAACCCTGACTCGTTTGCAAACTGGGCGGAGAAGCCACGTTTAGAGAAATGGAGCTGTTAGAGAAAAATTATTTCGAAGCAAACAGTCATTTTCCAGTGGAAGGAGAGCGTGTCCGCCGTAGGATGGACTTAGATCGTGTAAAAGCTGAGGCTACCAAGGATATCACCTCTGGGGTCCTTTGCTGCTTTTCCTTAGTCTCCCTCGAAACTCGTGTATCTTTCCTTCAGCAGCACTGGGCTCCACGCGAATCTAGTCCTTTGTCTTTACCCTATTACCTTTCATAACATCCTAGTTGAAAAGTAGTTATTCAACCGCGTTTGAAAATGAGAAAACAGGTTCACAGAAGCTAGGTTATTTGCGAAGGTCGTTCAATTAGTAACCAGTAGCGCCAGGACTGCGAAAGTTTCCTGCTTCCGAATTCTCATGATAGCTTTCACCAGGCTCCCCGTCAAATGCTATCGTTAACTACTGAACTAGAGTAGCAAAAAGGTCTTTTAACAGAATTCCTGGTTTTCAGGGAAAGTTTCTTTCATGAAGTGCCCCGTTTCTACAGAGGAAAATCAAAATGAATCATAAGCCAGTGGAAAGGAGGAATAGGGTCATAGTCATCTTTATCCCAAGTTGCCAGATTTGAAAGATCTTATTTTCTTAAGACAAAATATTTGAAATGGCAAATATTTTGAATATTTGAACCACACAATTTTGCATTCATGGCATACTACTTGTGCTCTGAGCTGAAAGCCTTTTAGGTTAAATAAAGTAAGTGGAGATACATCCGAAGCAGTGTTGGAGCTCAGAAAAACAATACCCCAAAATATGGCGCTTTGGCATGCTGACTATTTTGAACGAAAAGATACTGGAAGCCTCAGGCACAGTCTCCCTGACCTTCTCCTGCCCTCCTGTCTCCCAGCCTTCTTTCTCCCCCAGGGCAAGCCATAGAAACCAGAATTCCTCTTCCCCAAGATGAGTCATAGAAACTAGAAGCCCTCTCCTGCAAAGCCAGCCATAAAACCTAAATTTCCCCCACCTTTCTATGTAAGAGCTGGCTGTGGCCGGGCATGGTGGCTGTAATCCCAGCACTTTGGGAGGCCGAGGCTGGTGGATCACCTGAGGTCGGGAGTTGGAAACCAGCCCGACCAACATGGAAAAACCCTGTCTCTTCTAAAAGTACAAAATTAGCCTGGTGTGGTGGTGCCTGCCTGTAATCCCAGCTACTCAGGAGGCTGAAGCAGGAGAATCACTTGAACCCGCTTGAACCCGGCAGACAGAGGTTACCGTGAGCCAAGATCACACCATCGCACTCCAGCCCGGGCAATAAGAGGGAAACTCCATCAAAAAAAAAAAAAAAAAAAAAGCTGGCCATAAAGAACTTATCTGGCCTACCTTATCTGATAGTAGGCCAGTAAGACCCTCATTTTGGAAAAGATCCTGCCTTATACCTGGGAGGAAGGAATGCTACACAGAAAGGCTTTGTTGGGTTTCCCCCTGCTGTCTGTTACTATTAAGTGGCACACTTTTTGCCCAACCACATTACTCCAGACTGTCCATTCTTCATAGAATCTAAGCATTAGAAACAGTTTTCCCTGGCTCTTTGGGTAGCCATTTCTGAAGGCTGTGTCATGTAAAACTTTGATTAAATAAACTTCTTAGTTTATTTTAGGTTTTTCTCCTAACCTATCTTTTGTTATACGAGTGTCCGCTCTGACCCTTATGATGAGGAAGAAAGGTATCACACCTTTTCAGCCCCTGCAACAGCTAACTAGTATGCAAATATAAAGTCAGAGTAAGAGCTCAGTATAATTTGTTGAGGTGTTAATCCCATAACCTGACGATTGTCAGTCCCTGTTTGTTAATCATCTGGAACTTAGAAGGGCAAATTCTCCCAAACGGTAACTGCCAACTCTGCCCCTCTTGGGCAAGGAACAGATACTTTTGAAGTCCCTGACACTGCAGTGTCTTGAAATCCGTTTCAGCCATGCCTTTTCAACCCATAGCTATTTTCTGAGAATTGCTCCACCTATATGGGTAGCCCCTGTAGCCAGGTTTGCTCTGTATCCCTTTGCTTCTCAGAAACGTGGAAGTGGGACAAAGGCAGAAGCAGAGAAAGCTGAACTACAGAGGGAGAGAAAAATAGATCTACTAAGGGAAAGCAACAGGAGACTCAGTAGTTCTTGTTTCCCTCCCCCTTGTGAGGCCCACTCTCCTTTCTACCCTTGGCCTGTAGGGGAGGCCTTGGCTGCCTTCCAGAGAATTCTCCCCAGCTTTTTCTGTTTTTTTTTTTTTTTCTAGGCCTAAGAATCTGAATGTATTTCTGTAAATTGCTACCATAAGAACCTCAACTAAGACAAAACGTTTACAAAACAAAGTCTAAAAGGGAAAAAAATTCCCATTCATCATGGCAGTCAAAAAATAAATTCTAGATATAAATACACATACACGCATGCTTATAACGTTTTGAGAAGTAAGCCAGATCTATGTGAAGACAACAAGAGAACTTTAGGACATTAAAAATGACCCAGCCAGGCACAGTGGCTCATGCCTGAAATCCCAGCACTTTGGGAGGACAAGGAAGTGAGTGACTTGAGGTTAGGAGTTCGAGATCAGCCTGGCCAACATGGTAAAACCCTGTCTCTACTAAAAGTACAAAAATTAGCTGGGCGTGGTGGCAGGCACCTGTAATCCCAGCTACTCTGGAGGCTGAAGCAGGAGAATCACTTGAACCCGGGAGGTGGAGGTTGCAGTGAGCTGAGATGGCGCCATTGCACTCCAGCCTGGGCAACAAAAGCAAAACTCCTTCTCAAAAAAAAAAAATTATCTTTATTAAAAAGGTATGCAGCTGGGCATGGTGGCTCCTGCCTGTAATCCCAGCACTTTGGGAGGCTGAGGCGGGTGGATCACGAGGTCAGGAGATCGAGACCATCCTGGCTAACACAATGAAACACCCTCTCTACTAAAAATACAAAAAATTAGCCGGCCATGGTGGCATGCGCCTGTAGTCCCAGCTACTCGGGAAGCTGAGGCAGGAGAATGGCGTGATCCCAGGAGGCAGGGCTTGCAGTGAGTCGAGATCACACCACACACCCCAGCCTGGGTGACAAAGCAAGACTCCATCTCAAAAAAAAAAAAGGGTATGCAATGCCATTTCAAAAATTCATGTTGCTGGAAAGTAGCATAACATATATGGGCTGCTATTGTATAATTTCATACTATCATCAATGAGTTTGCATTTCTCAAAGGCATGCTATGATATCACTCTGTTAACTTGCAACCACTCTTCTAAGTTTTAGTCCCCAGGACTAGTACTCCACCTAAAATCAGAAATGTCCAGTTGGTTCTTCCAAGCACCAACACCAGCGGCACATGACGAAGAACTCCTAGCACTCTGGTACTAGAGAGGTACTACTTATCTGCCTGGGGCTCCACCCCCATGTTATTGTGTGGAGAGAGAGCGGCTGCTGGTAGCTTCCCTGCCACCCCTGAGTTTCCTGGAGTAGGCTCTACAAAGTGCTGACGATTAAAGAGGGTAAGGAAAGGTGTGCTTGTTACTAGCTTAGGTTTCAGGGATGAAAAGAAGGTAGAAGGCCGGGTGTGATGGCTCCTTGTGTCCGGAATTGGTTCCTTCCTGTGGGTTCTTGGTCTCGCTGAATGGAGCCGCAGACCCTCACAGTGGGTGTTACAGTTCTTAAAGGTGGTGTGTCCAGAGTTTATTCCTTCAGATGTTCAGATGTGTCCGGAGTTTCTTCCTTCCGGTGGGTTCGTGGTCTTGCTGACTTCAGGAGTGTAAGCCGCAGACCTTCTCAGTGAGTGTTATAGCTCTTAAAGGTGGCACGTCCAGAGTTGTTTGTTCCTCCCGATGGGTTCATGCTGTTGCTGACTTCAGAAGCAAAGCCACAGACCTTCACAGTGAGTGTTACAGCTCTGCGTCTGGAATTGTTTGTTCCTCCCAGTGGGTTCGTGGTCTCGCCGACTTCAGGAGTAAAGCCACAGACCTTCACAGTGAGTGTTACAGCTCATAAAAGTAGTGCAGAGCCAAAGAGTGAGCAGCAGCAATATTTATTGTGAAGAGCAAAAAGAACAAAACTTCCACAGAGTGGAAGGCTACATGAGCAGGGTGCCACTCGGGGGTGCCCAGCTTTTACTCCCTTGTTCGGTCCGCCCACGTCCTGCTGATTGGTCCATTTTACAGAGTGCTGATTGGCCCATTTTACAGAGTGCTGATTGGCCCATTTTACAGAGTGCCGATTGGTGCATTTACAAACCTTTAGCTAGACACAGAGTGCTGATTGGTGTGTTTACAATCCTTTAGCCAGACAGAAAAGTTCTCCAAGTCCCAACCTGACCCAGAAGCCCAGCTGGCTTCATCTCTTATCATGACTTTAGTCCCAGCACTTTGGGAGGACAAGACAGGTGGATCCCTTGAGGTCAGGAGCTCAAGACCAGCCTGGCCAACATGGCGAAACCCTGCCTCACAAAAATTAGCCAGGTGTGGTAGCGTGCACCTGTAGTCCCAGCTGTTTGGGAGGCTGAGGCAGGAGAATTGCTTGAACCCAGGAGGCGGAGGTTGTAGTGAGCTGAGATTGCACCATTGCACTCCAGGCTGGGAGACAGAGTGAGACTCCATCTCAGAAAAATAAAAGAAAGAAAAAGAAAAGAAAAGAAGGGAGAAGAGAGTATCTTCATATAAGAATGAAGAATGACAGCCAACCACATAATACACATCTCAGATCCTGCTTGTTTCTGATACCTTGAACCATGTGAGACCCAGGAGCCTTGCCTACAGGGGAACAGATGTCATAGTTCACCTTTAGGATATGAGCCATTTTCCTGGGTCTAGACCTCCCCGCTCTGACGCTGCAAGCTCCAACAGATCAGATAACTGAGACCTACAGATTCCACCAAAATGAAAATGTTACACTTGGATTGGGGGTGATGGGGGTGAAACTGAATGATCTATTTGTTTCATTTGTTTCATCATCTTGGTATCTTTAGCTGGGCATGGTGGTATGTGTCTGTAGTCCCAGCTACTCAGGAGGCTGAGGTCAGAGGATTGCTTGAGCCCAGGAGTTCGAGGTTGCAGTGAGTTGTGATCACACCACTGCACCCCAGCCTGGGCAACAGGGTGAAAAAACTTGCTATCTTTGTGGAGTAGGAAAGGGAGAAGGATGGAAGAGAGTGAAAAGGTATGAATATTACCTCCAAATATAGTTTTGGTAAAAAGAGTTTGTACCAGAGAGGAATCCGTATGCGTAGTAGCCACAGCCCCAGGATTGAGTGGCCGGAGGTAGTTCTTTCTATAAGTAACGTTGGCTCTGCTACTAGACTTGGCCACAAAAGACTGGCCCAGGAATTAACTCAGTTACCAAAGTCAAAAACATACAGGACACATCAGCCACACTGGAGGAGGTCTGGCATGAGAACTCCGAGTTAGACCGTGACCGGGCAAGCTCATCAGAGCCTGGTTCTGGAAGAGATTTAATTTGAGGCACACAGAGGGAAAGCTTGAGAAGCAGAAACTAAGCTCACTGAGAAATCAGAGAAGCTGGGGCCTGAGAATAACTGACTGAAAAGAAAGCAACAGAATAACAATATTCCAGTGACCCAGCATCTGCTCTGCTCTCCCCTCCTGAGAGGACTTGACCATTCTGCACAAAATAAACTGAGGGCTTCCATGAGGAGCTCTGCAGTAAACCCGAGGTTATCTGAGAGTACCTTTGATTCTTTTCACTGTCTATCCTGGAAAGCCATGGAACCATTTGAGAAGAGGGTTAAGAAGGACTATAAGAAAGACCAGAACTATGTGCTTCATTCAGGACACAAGAAAAGGAGAGATGAAGACCCCAAGAATATTGTAAATAAGTAAAAAAAGAAAAAATGGTCTTCAAAGGACAGAAACTTGATACAAAATATGGATAGAGGTGGTTATGGAGAAGAGAGGAAAGCAGACAGAATCCAAGACAGGAAGGAAAACACAGCCTGCTATTTCAGGCATAACCCACAGAAGGCTGGTTGGTAAAATCACCTATCGTGTGTGACAAGTGTCTTCCATCTCAGTGCTCCCTACACACATGACCAGAGAGAGGAAGGAAATGATCCACAGCAAGGAGGAAACTGCACATAGAATAGCAGTCAGCCAGGCGCAGTGGCTCACACCTGTAATCCCAGCACTTTGGGAGGCCAAGGCAGGTGGATCACAAGGTCAAGAGATTGAGACCATCCTGGCCAACATGTTGAAAACCCTGTCTCTACTAAAAGTGTGTGGTGCACGCCTGTAGTCCCAGCTACTTGGAAGGCTGAGGCAGGAGAATCGCTTGAACCTGGGAGGCAGAGGTTGTAGTGAGCTGAGATGGTGCACTCCAGCCTGGCGATAGAGCGAGACTCCATCTTAAAACAAACTAACAATAAACAAACAAACAAAAGAATAGCAGTCAACCTTGCAGTGTTAAGCATGGGCCGATGGGGAAAAGGAAACAAGAAAACTGAGATCACATGGCTTAGGGTCTCCAGGACTGAGGTAAGCGTAGAGGCTGCTTTTTACTTTCAAAACCTCTGGAGAACCACAAAGCTGGAGCTGTCTTTCATTCTTTTGTTCATTCGACAGATATTTACTGAGCCCTGACTGTGTGCCAGATCCTATGTTAGATTCTGGGTGAATACGCCAGGTATGGTGGCTTATGCCTATAATCCCAGCACTTTGGGAGGCCGAGGAGGGCAGATCACCTGAGGTCAGGAGTTCAAGACCAGCCTGGCCAACATGATGAAAGCCCGTCTCTACTAAAAATACAAAATTAACCGGGCATGCTAGTGCACGCCTATAATCCCATCTACTCAGGAGGCTGAGCAGGAGAATGAATCACTTGAACCCAGGAGGTAGAAGTTGCAGTGAGCTGAGATCACGCCATTACACTGCAGCCTGGGTGACAAGAGCGACAACAAAGTTTATTATCTTTACAGTTCTGAAGGTCAGAAGTCCAAAATGGGTCACACTGAGTTAAAATTAAGGTGTCAGCAGGGCTGTGTTCCTTTCTCACCAGGGGAGAACCTGTATTTTTTATTTTATTTTACTTTATTTTATTTTATTTTATTTTTGAGACAGAGTCTCGCTCTGTTGCCGAGGCTGGTGTGCAGTGGCGCAATCTCGGCTCAATGCAAACTCCGCCTCCCGGGTTTACGTCATTCTCCTGCCTCAGCC
>NW_012123487.1:1076771-1096124 GCF_000951035.1 Colobus angolensis palliatus
TTGTTTTTTAAAGACAGGGTCTCGCTTTGTTGGCTAGGCTGGAGTGCAGTAGTGTGATCACGGCCCACTGCAGCCCCAATCTCCCAGTCTCAAGAGATCCTCCTGCCTCAGCCTCCCAGGCAGCTAGGACTGGATGTAAGGGTGATGTGACTGTGACTTCTGTCACCCCATTGATTACTAGGGTTGATTGGGCTCATCTGGTTGGCCAGGTGGGTGTCTCCTTCCTCCCTCACCTCTCCATGTGCGTCCCTTCTGAAGCTGTGTGCTCAGTTGAAGAGGATGGCCGTCCCTGAGAGAGGAGGACTGGTCTTTGGTCAAGGGTATACAAGTACTGTGCTTCCCTGCTAGAACTTCCAAACAAGCTCCCAAGTAGCTAGGACTACGGGTGTGCACCACCACGCCCAGCTAATTTTTTATATTTTTATCTTTTGTAGAGATGGCTTCTTGCTGTGCTGCCTATGCTGGTGTTGAACTCCTGGCCTCAAGTGATCTTCCCACCTCAGGCTTTCAAAGTGCTGAGATTAGAGGTGTGAGCTACCATGCCTGGCCAGAGAACCTGCATTCTTGTCTTTTCCAGCTTCAAGAGGCTGCCATCTTCCCTTGCCTGTGACCCCCCTCCATCTTCAAAACCTGCAATGGCTGCCTGACTCTTTCTCATATCACATCACTCTGACACTAACTCTCTTGCCCCACTCAACATTTAAAGACCCTTGTGATTACACTGGGCCCACCTGTATAATCCAGGATAATGTCTCTACTTTATGGTCAGGCCAGGTACAGTGGCTCAGACCTGTAGTCTCAGCGCTTTCGGAGGCCAAGGCAGGTGGATCACTTGAGCCCAGGAGTTCAAGACTAGCCTGGGCAACATGGGGAAACCCCGTCTCTACAAAAACTACAAAAATTAGCCAGGCGTGGTGGTATGCACCTACAGTCCTAGCTACTTGGGAGGCTGAGGTGGAAGGATTGCTTGAGCCTGGGAGGTCAAGGCTAAGGTGGGCCATGACTGCACCACTGCATCCAACCTGGGCAACCTTATCTGAAAAAAAAGAAAAAAGAAAACGATTTTAAGGTCAGCTGATTAGTACCCCTAATTCCATCTGTAATTCTCCATTGCCACGTAACATAACATATTCACAGGCTCTGGAGATTCAGATATAGGCATCTTCGGGAGGGGAGTCATTTTCCTGCCTATTACAAACATGGGGCAAGTTATGGTAGTGATAGCACTGTAGGAGATGGTTCCAGTCCAAGACTGCAAGCTGAATACATGTCAGAGCCTCTCCCTCCCATCCCAAATGCCCAGAAATAGTAGTCCCACCTTACCCTCAGGGGGTTACTTTCTAAGACCCCCTCCACCGCCAGTTGGTGCCTCAAACTGCGGGTAGTATACTGCGTTACATACCAGATAGAATACCAAACTTTCTATATACCATGTTTTTCCTACACCAGGGTGTCCAATCTTTTGGCTTCCCTGGGCCACATTGGAAGAAGAAGAATTGTCTTGGGCCACACCTAAAATGCACTAACACTAACAATAACTGAAGAACTTTTAAAAAAAAAATCTTTTTTTTTTTTTTTTGAAACAGAGCCTCGCTCTGTTGCCCAGGCTGGAGTGCAAAGGCATGATCACTGCTCACTGCAACCTCCGCCTCCCGGATTCAAGCAATTCTCCTGCCTCAGCCTCCTGAGTAGCTGGGATTACAGGCGTGCACCACCACACTAATTTTGGATTTTCAGTAGAGACTGGGTTTCACCATGTTAGCCAGGCTAGTCTTGAACTCCTGACCTCAAATGATCCACCTGCCTTGGCCTCCCAAAGTGCCGGAATTACAGGTGTGAGCCACCACACCTGGCCCTCCTAATGTATTAAGAAAGCTTATGAATTTGTGTGAGGTTGCATTCAAAGTCACCCTGGGCCACATGTGGCCCACAGGCCGTGGGTTGGACAAGCTTGCCCTACACATAGAGACTATGATAAAGTTTACTTTATAAACTAGGCACAGTAGGCCTGGTGCAGTGGCTCATACCTGTAATCCCAGCACTTTAGGAGGCCTAGGCAGGCAGATCACCTGAGGTCGGGAGTTGAAGACCAGCCTGACCAACATGGAGAAAACTGTCTCTACTAAAAATACAAAATTAGCCGGCTGTGGTGGCGGGCGCCGGTAATCCCAGCTACTCAGGAGGCTGAGGCAAGAGAAGCGCTTGAGCCGAGGTGGCAGAGGTTGCAGTGAGCCAAGATCGTGCCACTACACTCCAGCCTGGTGACAGGGTGAGACATTGTCTCAAAAATAAATAAATAAATAAATAAAAATAGACACAGTAAAAGATTAACAACAATAACTAATAGTAAAATATAACAATTAACCCATATGCTGTAATAAAAGTTATGTGGATGTGGTCTCTCTCTCAAAATATCTAGTTGTGCCATGCTCACCTATTTTCAGACCACAGTTGACCACGAGTAACTGAAACTGTCATGGTGTTCGAACCTGAGGGGCTCCATCTTTGGTGAGGGCGAAGAAAATGAGGCTGGGACTTACTAGGTTGCATTCCCAGAAAGTTAGACACTCCTAGCCTCTAGATGTTTACTAAACAGACCCAGATGTGGGAGTGTCCTAATATCCTGATTTTTTTTGTTTTTTTTTTAGACGGAGTTTCGCTCTGTCGCCCAGGCTGGAGTGCAATGGCACAATCTTGGTTCACTGCAAGCCCTGCCTCCCAGGTTCACGCCATTCTCCTGCCTCAGCCTCCCAAGTAGCTGGGACTACAGGCACCCGCCACCACGCCCGGCTAATTTTTGTATTTTTAGTAGAGACGGGGTTTCAGCACGTTAACCAGGATGGTCCTGATCTCCTGACCTCATGATCTGCCCGCCTTGGCCTCCCAAAGTGCTGGGATTACAGGCATGAGCCACTGCACCTGGCCTTATCCTGATGTTTTGAGAACAGAAGCACTTCTAATTTTGCTTTAAAAACAGTAATATAGATTCTTGCAAAATATATTAAGAAAACTAATCCTTTATCACAAACCCTTGTAGCAGAGCATATCTCCCCATGATCTTTTTTATCCTATATATAAACAAGTGGTGTACCTAGGGTGGACACGTTCCTCCTCTTACTTTCGGGAATGCCCTACTCTGTCTATGGAGGATCTGTACTGTCTTGCTCTTTTTTTTTGAGACAGTGTCGCCCAGGCTGGAGTGCAGTGGCACGATCTCGACTCACTGACACACACCCAGCTAATTTTTGTATTTTTAGTAGAGATGGGGTTTCACCATGTTGGCCAGTCTGGTCTCCCAGCCTCAAGTGATCCACCCCCTTCAACATCCCAAAGTGTTAGGATTACAGGCGTGAGCCACTTTGCCCAGCCACCACTTTATTTTCTTAATAAACTTGTTTTGGTTTGCACTATGGACTCACCCTGAATTCTTTCTTGCATGAGATCCAAGAACGCTCTCTTAAAGGTCTGGATCAGGACCCCTTTCCTGTAACATCTTTCTGGCAAACCATGAAAGTAACAATACTGAAGAGACACCTGGTCCAAAGGAAAATCATCTGTGCACACCAACTGACTGACTTTAGGTAAGTGGAGTTCATATACCTGGGTAAAGGATGGGATTGAGTTAGAGGCTCAACTTAGGGGACTTAGAATCTTTCCTAAGACAGAATGGGTTAGAAGGCCCTCTTAATAAAAGGGAAGGATGCTTGACCAGCTTTGGGTTAGAGGCCCAGCTTAGGAAGGTTAAAGTCCCTTCTAAAATGTAAGGGGTGAGAGGTCCCTCTCAGTAATGTCTCTCTTGGCGAAGAATGGGTTTGGCACCACAGGGTGTTAACTGCCATGCTCTTTGTATTAATCTGCCTTGTGCTCTTCACGGCATGAATCAATTTATTGGTGCTGTTTCTGTTTCACTGTCATTTTCAGGAGACTTTATTTAACTGGTCTTAGGGATTTTAACATACTCTTCCCCTCTGTGCCTCCCAATATCCATTCGTTTAATTGTGAAACATTGGGAACAAGAAAGCATTGAAGGTCCCATCTCTAAAATTGCTGATTGAGATTGGGTATTTAACAGCTGTGCGCAGTAAGATTAGATAGATGCGGTTATGTTTTAATGCCGCTATGCCTACTAGGTGTGATCTAGAAGCACTAGGATGGAAATCAGGGGACTTTTCTTCTTGCTGTTTGTTTCATTTTGCACACTAAACAAACACTTCCTTCCTTTCTTGGATTTGGCCAAACCAGCTTTGCCTGGTCAATCCACACTGCCACTATTGCCCAGAGCCTGCTTGCTCTGGTTATTCCCATCGAAATCCTCTCTTTTTCCTTTGCCTTGTTCAACATTTCTTTTGTCAGAGTCCACATTGTAGTTTATCTAAGCTTCATGGCTCAGCTCACTTATACTATTTAGATGGTATAAATAAGAGAATTCAATTTTTGGCAGGGATCCCCTCATTAATGCAACTGGCCTTAAAAACCTCTCTTACCCTTTTCAGTGGAACTCAGTCAGTGGCAATACAATCTTGCAGGTTTGGAACTTTTCTTTCAACATCACCTGACTCTTTCATGGGAACCACGGCATCCATCCCAAAGGACTCCCCACTAGGATATATTCTTGAACATTGGGACCAGTTTAAACTAAATGGGCTTAAGAAGAGAAAACTGTTGTTTCTATATAATACTATTTGGCCTCAGTATTATTTGGAAAAACAAGAGAAATGGCCTCCTACTGGAACTATGGCCTTTAAAACTGTACTTCAACTCGATTTGTTTTGTAAGCGGGAGGGAAAATGAGATGAAATACCATATGTTCAAGCATTTTTGCTGCTCAGTCCAGATGAAACCCTGCAGCAGGCGCATGCGTGTTTGATGAGAGGAAAGGAAGAAAAAGAACTAGACATCTTAGATGATCCTTTGACACAAGCTCCACCCCCAGTTCAGCAGGCATTTTTGGGTGGACAAGAACCTCCTTCTATCAGCTTGGAAGGTTCAGACTTTGTCCATCCTTTCTCCCTCTAGTCCACCTGAAAGTTCTGTTGAGAACCCTTGGTCCCCTCCTTCTGACCAGTCCCACTCTATACCCACCACTCCCTGAGGAATTTGGCCCCTCGAGTACTACTCATAGTGGAGCCTCTTATCAACCTCTGAAGGGAAATCTTTGTCCCCTTAGAGAGGTGGCAAATGGGGAAGAAGGCACTGTGTGAGAGGACATGTCTCCTTTTCTATGACTGAGTTGGCTCTATGTACAGAGAAGTTTGGTCATTTCTCTGAAGATTCAGGAAAATTCCTAGACGGGTTTGAGAAACTAACTCTGTCTGACCTATGGTTTAATGTAGCAAGAGCTGCACGTTTCATTGTCTCTGTGTTGCACAGTGGAAGAGAATCCATTTGCGGGACAGCCAGGACCCATGCAGATGAGGTATTGGCTCCAAACCCGAACCATAATGTATATCAGGGAGGAGGTGTAGCAGTTCCAGATCAAGATCCAGAATGGGGCTGGGCACGGTGGCTCACGCCTATAATTCCAGCACTTGGGGAGGCTGAGGCGGGCGGATCACCTGGGGTCAGGTGTTCAAGACCAGCATGGCCAACATGGCAAAACCCTGCCTCTACTAAAAATACAAAAAAATTATCCAGGTGTGGTGGTGGGCACCTATAATCCCAGCTACCTGGGAGGCTGAGGCAGGAGAATTGCTTGAACCCAGGAGGTGGAGGTTGCAGTGGGCTGAGATCATGCCATTGCACTCCAGCCTGAGTGACAGAGTGAGATTCTGTCTCCAAAAAAAAAAGATCCAGAATGGAACTATCAAAGGAGCAGTGAGGACTTGGGGAGGAGAGATCATATGGTCACTTGTTTGTTGGAAGGGATGAAGAAATGTATAAAAATGCCTGTTAACTATGAAAAGGACACCAGGGCCTGTGGGGGGTGGTGTGGGAGGGAGAGGACAAATACCTAATGCGTGTGGGGCTTAAAACCTGGATGATGGGTTGATGGGTGCAGCAAACCACCATGGCACATGTATACCTATGTAACAAACCTGCACATTCTGCACATGTATCCCAGAACTTAAAGTAAAATTAAAAATAAATAAATAATGAATAAAATAAAATACATCAGAAAAGGTTGAGGAAGTTTCTCAGGGTAAAGATGAGAATCCAGCTTTGTTTCAAGGGCGTTTAGTTGAGAGAATCAGAAAATATACTAACACTGATCCTGCCTCAAAGGAAGGATAAACCCTTTTGGGAGTACATTTTATAACCCAGTCTGCCCCTGATATCTGTAGGAAACTACAAAAAGCAGCTATGGGTCCCCAGATTCCTATGGAACAGTTTTTGGATGTGGCATTTTTTGGTTTTTAGTAACAGGGACAAAGCAGAGGAAGCAAAAAGAGTAGGAAGTACCTCCCACAAGGTGCAGTTCTTGGCTTCCACATGGGGTTGCCCTCCTGGCTCTTGGCCTGAACGAGGGAAGCTAAAAGGTGGGAATCCCAAAGCTGGTGTCCGAGTCACTGTGCCTTGGGTGTAAATCAATGTGCACACTGTAAAAAAACTGGTCATTGGAAGGACTACCCAGCGCTTCGACAGGAGCCATCAGCACCTGAAACAATGATGGCTGAAATAGCCAGACCAGCTCAAGAGTGATGGGGCCAGAGACTTTCTGCCAGAGCCCCTGTCGGACAACTACATATATCTCCAGAGGAGCCATGGGTAACACTTGACGTGGCAGGTAAGAATATTAACTTCCTTTTGGATATGGGGACTGCTTACTCTGTTTTGACCCGTTATAATGGGTGTCTGTCACCCCAAAGCTGTATGGTCATGGGGATAGATGGACAAGCTCATAGACACCATTTTACCTATCCTTTAAGCTGCTCTTCAGGGACTTTGGTTTTCTCATATACTTTTCTTTTCATGCCCTACCCCCTTGTTGGGAAGGGATTTGTTGACTCAGCTGCAAACAGTGGTATCTTCTGGTTTTTGTTTGTTGGTTGGTTTGTCTGTTTGAGACAGAGTCTCACTCTGTCTCCCAGGCTGGAGTACAGTGGTGTGATCTCAGCTCACTGCAACCTCCACCTCCCAAGTTCAAGCTATTCTCCTGCCTCAGCCTCCCAAGTAGTGGGGACTACAGGCTGCTTGCGCCACCATGCCTGGCTAATTTTTATACTTTTAGTAGAGACAGGGTTTCACCACATTGGCCAAGCTGGTCTTGAACTCTTCACCTCAGGTGATCCGCCCGCCTCGGCTTCCCAAAGTGCTGGGATTACAGGCATGAGGCACCATGCCCGGCCACAGTGGTATCTTTTGGAAACCACCAGGCAGATGAGGGATTGCTCTTTCTCCTTTCCTGTGATAAAGGAAGAAAAGCAATAGGGGACTTAGCTACTTTACCTACTGAAGTAGTCTCCCAAGTAAATCCTATACTATGAGACACTAAGGTTCCAGGCAAAACATTAAATGTTCCCCCAGTTTACATCCAACTTAGGCCTGGTGTCCCATAACCCTGGAAAAGGCTTACTTAAAACAGTAAAGCAGATAACTCAGGCCTGTGAACTATGTGCCTGGAATAACCCAAATAACCAATCTTTACCTCCTTCTTCAGTAAGGCCTGTTCAGCATAAGAGAATGTACCCTGGTGAAGACTGGCAAATAGATTATACTCAGATGCCCCCATGTAAAAAGTTTAAATATTTATTAGTATTCGTTGACACCTTTACTAGTTGGATCAAGGCTTTTCCTATGGGGTCCGAAAAGGCAATTGAGGTTTCTAAATTCCTATTAAAGGAAATAATTCCTAGATTTGGGCTGCCTAAGAGCTTGCAGAGAGATAATGACGTGTGTTTCACAGCACCGATTACCCAAAGCATATCTTCATCCCTAGGAGTTCAGTACTGCCTTCACTTGGCATGGAGGCCACAATCTCCAGAGAAAGTAGAAAGAGCCAGTCAAAGTCTAAAAAGGACTCTGCCTAAACTATGCCAAAAAACATCATAAACCTGGCTATCTTTATTGCCCATAGCCTTGTTACGGGTTCCAGCGGCCCCCAAGGGAACGCTGCAGCTCAGCCATGTTGAAATAATGTATAGAAGGCCTTTCTTAACTAGAGAGCTCCTAATAGACATAGATACTTTCAAGCTACAAAATTATGTAATCAACTTAGGACAAGTGCAAAACACACTCCTTGAATATGGAAATCAAAGACTCCCTTCCCCTACTAAGGAAGAGAATCTAGTTACAACCCAGCAGGGAGACTGGGTTCTACAAACACTTGGAAGGAAGGATCCCCAGCAGATCAACTTTTCCCAAAATGGAAGGGACCTATCAAGTTCTCCTTAGTACCCCAACTGCAGTGAAATTTCTGGGAATAAACAGCTGGGACCATTTGTCTCGAATTAAACCTGTCTCTCATAAAGTCCCATAGGCTGACAGAACACAAGACACTGGTCCCACTTATTCCTGTGAGCCAACCAGTGACCTCTGGCTCCCATTCAGAAGAAAAGAAAGGGCTGGGTAATGTAAGGATATGGATTGGCATTCTGCTTTTGAGTACAAATTGGAATCACACAGAGTAACTTATTTATTGAGTGGGCACAGGCTTTAGCCTCTACATAATCAGACCAACTGTTGGGTACATGGAGAATTGCCACTTCCCTCTGCTTCCAGATTGCCCTGGCATATTCAACCAGCCAACCAAAATTTATAGAGATTTTATTATGATTGAGAAACTGATTATTATAAACATAGTCCCTCTTTTCCCATGTATCACAGCTACACAGGCCATAGCCTGTTCCCCTCCTGTGGAGAGACAAGAAGGCACCTTTTTTTTTTTCTTTTTTTTTTTTTTGAGACGGAGTCTCGCTCTGTCACCCAGGCTGGAGTGCAGTGGCTGCCTCCCAGGTTCATGCCATTCTCCTGCCTCAGCCTCCCAAGTAGCTGGGACTACAGGCGCCCGCCACCTCGCCTGGCTAGTTTTTTGTATTTTTTAGTAGAGACGGGGTTTCACCATGTTAGCCAGGATGGTCTCGATCTCCTGACCTCGTGATCCACCCGTCTCGGCCTCCCAAAGTGCTAGGATTACAGGCTTGAGCCACCACGCCCGGCCAAGAAGGCACCTTTTAAACCTAATTAGGAAACAGCTAAACTCCATCCCAACTTCAGGTTACGCTATACATGATGAACTTGGCTAAATAACAGCTATTCAAGTGCAGGTATTGGGCAAAGTGCCTCTGTGTTTTTTGTTTGTTTGTTTGTTTGTTTTTGAGACAGAGTCTCACTCTGTCGCCCAGGCTGGAATGCAATGGCACAATTTCAGCTTACTGCAAACTCCACCTCCTGGCTCCAAGCCATTTTCCTGCCTCAGCCTCCCAAGTAGCTGAGACTACAGGTGTGTGCCACCATGCCTGGCTAATTTTTTGTATTTTTAGTAGAATAACACTTTCACCGTGTTAGCCAGGATGGTCTCGATCTCCTGACCTCATGATCCACCTGCCTTGGCCTCCCAAAGTGTTGGGATTACAGGCATGAGCCACCGCGCCCAGCCACGCCTCTATGTTTTGAAAGGTGCAGTAATAGTCACCACCAGACTAGAACCCATGATACGGGATGGCTGCCACCTCAACAATGCAATCAAGCCGTAGTGCAGTGGTGCCATCAGGCTCACTGTAGTCTTGACCTCCTTGGCTTAAGCAATCATCACACATCAGCCTCCCAAGTAGCTGGGACTACAGACAGGCACCACCATGCCTGGCTAATTTTTTAAATTTTTTTTCTAGAAACAGGATCTTGCCACGTTGCCCAGACTGGTCTTGAGCTCCTGGGCTCAAGCAAACCTCTCTCCTTAGCCTCCCCCAAATGCTGGGATTATAGGTGTGAGCCACTGCACCTGGCCAACAGGAATAATTTTGTCTCCTCAGGAAGTATGCTTGAGGAGTGGAGGAGAGGTAATATGATTATAGTGGTGGATACATGGATTCTTATACAAGACTTCTGGAGTCCAAATCCTGGCTCCATCACTTACTAGGGATGTGACTCTGGATAGGTTTGGGTTTTTGTTTGTTTGTTTGTTTTTTGTTTATTTGTTTGTTTTGAGATGGAGTCTCGCCCTGTCGCCCAGGCTGGAGTGCAATTGCGTGATCTTGGCTCACTGCAACCTCTGACTCCCTGGTTCAAGCGATTCTCCTGCCTCAGCCTCCTGAGTAGCTGGGATTACAGGCACGCGCCACCATGCCTAGCTAATTTTTGTATTTTTAGTAGAGACAGGGTTTCACCATGTTGGCCAGGATGGGCTCGATCTCCTGACCTCATGATCTGCCCACCGCCTCCCGAAGTGCTGGGATTATAGGAGTGAGCCACTGCACCCGGCTAAGTTATTTTATCTCTCTGTGCCTCAGTTTCCTCTACTGTACAATAGGTATAATATGAGTGCCTACCTCAAATGGTTGTTACAAGGATTGCATGCGCTTTTAGTTCTAACATGCATAAGGCATATCATTAGTGCTATGTAAGTGTTCCGTATATAAATAATTGCCAGGCATGGCATGACACCATTTGTGGGGGGAAAAAAGATACACACCAGATACGTACATGTGTGTCAACTCATGGAAATGTGTCTAGAAGGATACCTGCCTCTGTGGAGGGGACTGGAATTGGGAATAACGATCAAGGGGAACTTCAGTTTTATCTTTAATTTTTGAATATCTACTGTGATAATGTATCTCTTTGTGGCTTATGAAATCAAGAACAAGTAATTTTTTTAATTAAAATGTAAAAACAGGCCAGGTGCAGTGGTTCACGTCTGTAATCCCAGCACTTTGGGAGTCCGAGGCGGGCGGATCACAAGGTCAGGAGTTCGAAAACAGCTGGACCAACATGGTGAAACCTCGTCTCTACTAAAAATATAAAAATTAGCCAAGTGTGATGGTGCACACCTGTAATCCCAGCTACTCAAGAGGCTGAGGCAGGAAAATTGCTTGAACCTGGGAGGCGGAGGTTGCAGTGAGCTGGGATTGTGCCATTGCACTCCAGCCTGGGTGACAGAGCAAGACTCTTGTCTCAAAAATAAATAATAATAATTAAAAAACAAAGTGACCAGGAAGTAGTGAAGAAGGGGTGAAGAGCTTTGCCACCTGGGAGTGAAGGGGAGGATCACAGAAAAGATGACATCAGAATTGGATCTTAAAGGAAGCACTGAGGTAAGGGCACAGCTGCTCATGCCTGTAATCCCAGCGCTTCGAGAGTCGAGGTGTGAAGATTGCTTGAGTCCCAGGAGGTCAGGGCTGCAGTGAGCCAAGATCATGCCATTGCATTCCAGCCTGGGTAACAGAGCCAGACCCTGTCTCGAAACAAAACAACAAAAAAGGAGGTGTTGCTAAAGACATGAGCACTTGATAAGAACATTATGTATGTGGAATATGTGTTACCAGAGTTTGGGTGTTGTGGTTGGGCAGAGAGGAAAGGAGGACTGGGTAGATCAGGCTGAAAGGAAAGGGTTAGGGTTGGTTGTCAAGGGGTTTCCCACCACATGAAGGAAGTTGAACTTTGTGTAGACAATTTTTTAAGCCACCCTAAGTAACATGATCACATCAGAAAAATCCTGTCAGCCATGTCGAGGGTGGATGGAGGGCAGGGAGTGACTGGTTTAAGAGGCTGCTAAATTGCCCAATCAAGAATTGCAAAATAATGTCTATGTAAGGAGAGACAAAGGGGTTGATTTGAAAGATAATTAGGAGGAACAACAAACAGTACTTGCCCCTCAGCATCTACCCCACCTTTCTGTGGTAACTGTCTCCTGCTTTGGGGACATCACCTTTTTTCACTTTTAGCCCTTGTGCTTTAGGCTGGAGGCTCTATAGGTAGGATAAGGGACCTAGGCTAAGGCATTAACGCAGGCCACCTTTCCTGGAGTAGCACATGACATTAATAAGTCTAATCAGGCCATCAAGACCTGTCCTGGGACTTTTGTTTTGGTTTGCATTGTTTTAAATACAGACAGTGTCTTGCTTTGTTGCCCAGGCTGGTCTTAAATTCCTGGCCTCAAACAGTTCTTCTGCCTTGGCCCCCCAAAGTGCTGGGATTACAAGCATGAGCCACTGTGCCTGGCTTTGTCCCAGGACTTTTATAAGTGAACTCCCTCTTCCTGGACCAAGTTGCATAATGATGGAAGCCTGTGCTGCCTGGAGTTGCCACGGACCCGGGACAGAGCTGATCCAGGGAAAGTAGTCTATAGATAGATCCTAGTAACATCTTTTGAGCCCAGAAATGAGCATACCTTAGCCAGCTGTGCCTGTGGATTTATCATGAGCCAATGAGCCAGTGCTGGTGAGTTTTTAAAACTTTTTTTTTTCTTTTTTTGAGATGAAGTCTCACTCTGTCACCCAGGCTGGAGTGCAATGGCGCAATCTCTGCTCACTGCAAACTCCGCCTCCTGAGTTCCAGTGATTCTCCTGCCTCATCCTCCCAAGTGCTGGGATTATAGGCAAGTGCCACCATGCCTGGCTAATTTTCATATTTTCTGTAGAGATGGAGTTTCACCATGTTGACCAGGCTGGTCTCAAACTCGTGACCTCAGGTAATCCACCCACCTCAGCCTCCCAAAGTGTTGGGATTACAGGCGTGAGCCACCGTGCCTGGCTTAAACACACTTTTTGATCTAATCCAGTTTGAGCTGGGTTTTCTATTTAAACTGACTCCATACAAAGGGTATTCACAGTACATCCCTAATGATTAGCATTGGGAACAGGGAGCATTTTTGAAATTCACTGCTCTTGGGTTGGTGTCATGATGAGGATAGAAGACAGAACGATGTCTGTAGCCACTGTCGAGCCCCTCTTAGGGAACTGTGAACATCCTTCCTAATTCACTACATTGGCAGAATCTAGGTCTTAGAGACCTTAGAAGGGGTGGCTCCAAACAGTGCCTGTCAGACATTGGGATCTCACAGATTTCACAGAGCAACAGAATTCCAAAGAAAAATCTTAAATTCCAAACTAGAATTGCTAAGTTTAAATTTTGTTGGGTAAAAACGCAAACAAACAAAACCACTGCCTTCTACCCTCTTCATAACATCGTGAAAGAGCCAACACTGTCACACACCCACAAGCAGAAAAGGTAATAGGTAGCAATGAAAGATAGCCCTTATAAAATGAATCTATTTGGCTTTGTGAAAGACTCACTCATACTCACTTTTCTCATTTTGTCTCAGACATGTGCACGCTTTTCACTTGCAATACCAGTCTGCTAACTGGCCTCGTGGAGAATCCTGTGCCCCTCAGTAATCTGCCTGCAGCCCTCAGCACCCATCCTCATCCCCAGGACAGGGAGCATCTGGATAACACAAGGTTCTAGGGGACCCCAGCAGGAAGAATGAAGAACTGAAGCC
This sequence comes from Colobus angolensis palliatus, assembly GCF_000951035.1. Classification (NCBI taxonomy): domain Eukaryota; kingdom Metazoa; phylum Chordata; class Mammalia; order Primates; family Cercopithecidae; genus Colobus; species Colobus angolensis. The sequence continues at coordinate 1,090,144 of NW_012123487.1, forward strand.
TAGCAGGAAAATTGAAGGTCCCAGTGAAAGACCTCACTGTTTGTGCAGGGAGGATCTAGCCAGAGAAGCCAGGCAGGTAGCACGTAGAACATAAACAGGCTTGGAAAAAACCTCCCCTTCCCACCACTGGCAGAGCCCAAGCAGCTGTCTCCCCAGCCCACTGCCTAAATAGGGATGCACAGAGCCCTGAACACAGAGCTTCCAATGCTGGGTCAACATGAAGGTCCTGGGAGAGACTGGGGACTGCGAACAGGCAGGTTTCCCCCTCCAGAACAGCCTCCTGGAGGACTCAGTGTCAACAGAGATGGGCGTTTACAGGAGCATGTACATGGCTCTGAAGGCTTCTGTGCTACAGGGAACAGTGGGTCATTCAGGTTAGCTCCAGTGGGGGAGGGGTGTTGGTGTAACTGTGATTCTTTCCCACCATACCGCTCACTGGAGCAGGCGCTTACCCTTCCACCCCATCAAGCCAGGCTGGTAGAAGGGAGTCTTTGACCAGTAAAAGACTCTGGTTGGATAAATACACACTGTAGTTGTGCAGTCAATATCAGAAAGTGTTCTCAAGTTCCAGTCTGATGGACCCGAACATCCCAGCCCTCCCCCTAAGCACGCATGGGCGCGCACACACACACACACACGCGCGTGCACACACACCCATTGGAGACTGGATGGAACCAGCGACTGAGAGCAGGGACCCTGGGGTGGAGCACAAGGATAACAAGACCCAGGGGATAACGAGGACAGTGAAAAAAGCAGGGAGGAAGGCCAGAGGAGAGAGGGTTCCCAATGGCCAAATCCGGAGACAGAATGGACTGATAGGAAACGCAATGAAAAAAGGAAAGTACTGTTTTGCACCGTGCCCTGCATGCGCAAATTCACAAAAGAAAGAGCCTTTCTATTTTCTGGCAATAGCCTCAGTCTTTCCACTCTTCTGATGCTAAGGGCTGAGTTAAGGGATTATATAAAGATGTACAGGGGACATCAAGGGAGCCAAAGAGTTCATGAACTGGAATCCTAGTGCAGGAGGCCTCACGAAGTCTACAGCAAGAGTCAGTGATGGATTCAAAGAAGGGCCCTCGGCAAACCGAAATCCTCAGGTCTTTTGGTCAGGTGATCTGACCTTAACACAACACACCACCTCTTTGCCCTTGTTAATTTCTTTCTGATGCTGCCAACACATATATCTCTCCCTTACATCCCACCCAAGCTTCCCAAGTGACTCCAAGATCTGGCCAACTCTGGACAATTGTCTCAGTGTGGCTCCAAAGGTCACAATCTCTGACCAGGCTACAAATCACCTGACCTTGGGCTAAATGCCCATCAGCTGGGGCAAAGAATGGCAGGGGAGGGGACTTATGGCTGCCTTGGATGTGGGCACGTGAGTGCAGCAGTCTCCCTTAGGTGTGCAGGGAAGGCACCCTGATTGACATGTCTGGTTCAGCTTGCATGAGTCCAGTTCTGTCTCCAGGGTGGCTCTCCAAGGAGCTTGGAGCACTATTGTGCCATCCCCAAGCATTGTAGATTCCCGACCGATACACATCCAGTTATAGCTCTTGAACTTCATGTCTCCAAGGTCAAGTGTGGCTGAGTGACCTGGGATCTCACAGTCCCATGCTCCTGGGGGCCCAACTCCATATCAGAGAAGCTGGAGAATGTATGCCAAGTTGTATGCACTGTGTTCTTTATTGAGACAGAAGTGGGATGGGGAGGGTAACCCATAGGCAGAGAAGTGAAAGGAGGGAGGAGTGGAAGCCATCTATTTCCCAACTCTGCCTTTCCTCCCAGCTTATGATGGTGGGGGCTTGGCCACCAGCCATGGGATTAAGAAGGAAGACCCGCCCCCCTTAGACCCCTTAGATACAAGCACAGTGTTGCGTGAGAAGGTTGGGCACTGTCTCATACTTGAAAGAGTAACCTCCATCCGAGGTGGTGCGGACACGTAGGGGCCTCATGGTCCCTGGGAGAGCAGCACAGCAGGGCTGGGCCCCTGGCAGCAAGGAAGGGGGCTGGGCTGGGGTAGGGGGAGCCCCAGGGACCGGAAGGGGCAGGTTTGGTGGGATGTGCAGCCCACAACCACCATGGCAGTAGTGGAAGATAAAACTGGGAGGGTACACGATCCACCGTTCCCAGCCCAGCTCCTGGAAGGAGATGTTCAGTGCTACTCTGTGGCAGTTGGCGTGGGCAGCTGGTTCCTCCGGAGGCCTCTGCAGCAGGCGCAGAGCAGAAGGAGACCAAGGCCAGGACATCGGGGGAGTTGAACGTCGGGCTCTCTCCCCTCCACTGGGTGGTCTGGTCCGAGTGTGGGCCACCAGGAAGGGCATGGCCTCAGGCTGGGCTGAGCAGGTACAGAGGGGACAGCGCAGCAGCAGCACCAGGACGGGGTGGGTCAGCAGAGAGAGGGCGGAGGTGGCCAGGTGCAGCACGGCCCAGCGAGGGGGGGCATGGCCCAAAGACATGGGCACAGCGACGGGTCCTGCCGGTGACAGTGCCAGCAGGCCTAGCAGGGGCTCAGAGCTATTAGAGGCTGCTGTGCCCTGCCTGTCCAGCCCAGTGTGGAACCACAGCTGGGCTGAAGTCACTTGGCGGCTGCGTGTGTGCTGGGATGGCCGGAACATGTATGTAAAGAGGCCCTCCTCAGCCTCCTGGGCCAGCCCTCCGGCAGTTGGCTTGTCCTCACAGCTGGCACCTGCAGGAGACAGAAGAAAAGGGAGAGGGCAGCCCTGACTGGCAGGGCCTGGCACCCCTCCTCTTCAGCAGAAGGGATGTGGCCGCCAGTCATGAGCCAATGATAGGCTGCACTCTGCTCCATGCCCTCCAGGATGTGGGGACTCTCCTGAGTTTTGGGAGAGCTTCTGTAGGCTCCCCATATTTAAATTTCATCATGAAAGGACTTTAAAAAACAGAAGACATTGCCAACTTCTCTCTGAAGTGGTTTTACCAATTAACATGCCCATCAGCAGTGTGTAAGAGGCCCTGTCTCTCTCCACTTCACCAGCACTAAGAATTGGTATTAGACTTCAATGCTCACTCACCAGACAGTGTTAAACAGTATCCTGAGTGGTGTCTACATGGATGGTTGTTATGTTACTTTTTTTTTTTTTTTGAGACAGAGTCTTACTCTGTCACCCAGGCTGGAGTGCAGTGGCATGATCACGGCTCACTGTAGCCTCTACCTCCTTGGCTCAAGCAATCCTCCCACCTCAGTCTCCTAAGAGACCACAGGTGTGTGCCACCACACCCAGCTAACTTTTGTGTTTTTTGTAGAGACAGGTTCTCACTATGTTGCCCAGGCTGATCTCAAACTCCTGAGCTCAAGCAATCTACCTGCTTTCGCCTTCCAAAGTGCTGGGATTATAGGCGTGAGCTATCACACCCAGCCATATTACTTTTTTTTTTTCTTTTGAGATGGAGTCTAGCTCTGTTGCCCAGGCCGGAGTGCAGTGGCGCCATCTCGGCTCACTGCAACCTCCGCCTCTGGCTCTGTCTCCCGGGTTCAAGCAATTCTCCTGCCTCAGCCTCCCAAGTAGCTGGTGCCACTATGCCTGGCTAATTTTTTGTATTTTTAGTAGAGACGGGGTTTCACCATGTTAGCCAGGATAGTCTCGATCTCCTGACCTTGTGATCCTCCCACCTTGGCCTCCCAAAGTGCTGGGATTACAGGTGTGAGCCACCGCGCCCGGCCCATATTACTCTTTATATCTTTGGCATGTCAGAAATATTGTATAATAAATTCTTTAAAATAATTCCATTTTTAAAAGACAGGTTTACACCAAAAAAAAAAAAAAAAAGAAGAAGGAGGAGGAGGAGGGAAAGGCGAGTGGGAAGGAAGAAAATGGAGAACAAGGAGGAGGGGGAAGAGGAGGAGGGCTGTAACTCAGAACAGAGGGGAGTCCTTTCAAGAATGTGTAGTTGGCATCCTCACACTGACACACTCATAGACTATACTAATCATCCTGGAGCAGCACCCGTTGATGGACTGGCAAGTGGAACTATATACTGTTACATGGCTTCTTTCATTATCTAGTCACAATTGGTCCATTTTGCAGGTAAGGAAATTGAGGCTTAGAGAGGTGAAATGACGTCCAACGACTAAGTGGCCAGGCTGGAATTTTGCCTGATCCCAAAGCCATCCTTCTCCCCACTGTGCTGCTAACGGACTGAAGTGAGGGAGGCAGGGGTCCTCTCTAAGAGAAAGGTGGACCAGATCACAAGAAAGCCCACCCGGAGGAGGGCTTATCCATTCAGTCAGTGGAACAAGGGGACACACATATGTCGAGACAGGAACTCAAGATAAGATAGACTAGTTTTCCAGAAAAGTTTCCCAACTAATCTTTTGCCTGTATCTCTGAGAGCTTCTCAGTCTCAGCTGAGAAGAAGTAAAGAAACAGGGTCTGGAGCAGCGAGCAAAGGCAGAGATAGGAGGAAAGGTGGCAGGAAGGGGCCCAAGCCCAGACATCTCCATCTCTAGAGACCCCTGGTCTCCCAGCGCATACCTCCCAAATGCCTCCCACCTGCCATGCACTCTAGGTACAGCCTCTCCCTTAATCCTGAGAGGTTGGCATTATCGCGCATTTTACAGATTGGGAGATAGAGGCATAAGGAGGTTTAATAACTGGCCTATTGCTGCAAAGTCACTGAGTGGTAGGGCTAGGATTCAAACCCAGGTCCACCTGGCCCACAAACCCATGCTGTGCCTTGCTGCTTCTCAAAGTCACCCTGCCAGTTCCCCCACCCTCGTTACCTGTGGCTGGGAAAAGGATGGCCTGGGAGACATCCTCCTCCTCCTCGGGCTCAGAGCCCCTGCGTGTGAAGCCCCCCAGGGCATGTCTTCGGGGCAGTCGCCTGACTCCAGGGTCCCCACCTTCCCTGGTCACCACGGGGGACCCCAAGGCATCCAGGAACAGGGCCCTCACCTTGGCCAGAACAAGCTCCCGGGCCAGCTCCGGCCCTTGGCAGCTGTGACCATCTTGTGGGGCCAGCAGCAAGAAGAGCAGTAGGGGCAGCACCATAGCTCACCTGGCCCTGCTAGCGGGGAACCCACACCCTCCCCCGTGCCCTTTCTGCCAGGGTCTGCCCAGGGCCGCTCCACTCTCCCCTCCCCATCCCACACCCACCCTCTTCTACCCTTGTCACCCAGTCTTCTCCAGTCCTTTCCACGCCCCACAGTCCGAGTTGCCCCTGCCCGTGGCATTGAGACCTCCTATCTCTGACGCAGATGTCTGTGGCCATGAGCCTTATCTCCCACTCCCGCCAGGGATATGGGGGAGGGGCTGGGGAGGATTTCGCCCCAAGCGACCTGACTCACACAAGCAAACATACAACCCCTTCTCCTACACACACACACACACACGCACACGCACTCTCTCTCTCACACACACCCACATCCAGAGGTTTACATCAGGTGGGACAGGAGCCTGGGAGCTGCAGCCGGCCAGTCCCGGAAAGTGTCATTTGTCAGGGAGACACAGTGCACCACCCCTCAGACCTTCTGAGGCCCCTTTGAATAAGCAGCTGCTGGGCCGCCCAGCCCTTGGGGGAAGGGCTGGAGCCGGGGCTAGAACCGGGGCTAGGACCGGGGGCAGGTGGTCCTGCCTGCTCTATACTTAGCCCAGTGGAGCCAGTCTGGGCTCCTGTCCTCCAGCTGTGTCATCAGAGAATATTTTTGGGATTGGCAGCTGCAGGCGCCTCTGCCACTCAGGCCCAAGCCTGGCGGGCGGCTAGGGACCTGGCGGCTGGAGGTGGGAGGGAGGAGGGGGAAGAGGCCCAAGCTGTGGGAGGGGGCTGGGAAGAGAGGCTCCCAAGAGCAGGAAGCCAGGCAGCGGGCAGGAGAGGCTGCGGGGCCCCTCGCTGGAGAGGCAAACAGGAAGGACTGCCCCCTGAGCGCCAGGCTTCGGCCCGGGAATCGCCGCCGCCGCCGCCGCCGCAGAACTGCAGCTTGGGGCCGAGGGTAAGGAGGCGAGCCGGGAGCGGGAGGCCCGGGA
>NW_012123487.1:1096934-1131897 GCF_000951035.1 Colobus angolensis palliatus
CCAGGTACACCAGCCCCCCGAGAGCCCGCCCTCGGACCCCGACGAGGCCCCAGCGCCCGTAGTGGAGCCGCTCAAGTGCGCGCCTAAGACTTTCTGGGTGAATGAGGGCAAGCACGCCAAGTTCCGCTGCTACGTAATGGGCAAGCCCGAGCCCGAGATCGAATGGCACTGGGAGGGCCGCCCGCTGCTCCCGGACCGCCGCCGCCTCATGTACCGCGACCGCGACGGCGGCTTCGTGCTCAAGGTGCTCTACTGCCAGGCCAAGGACCGTGGGCTCTACGTCTGCGCCGCGCGCAACTCGGCGGGCCAGACGCTCAGCGCGGTGCAGCTGCACGTGAAAGGTACGGCGGCGCCCGGGGCCTGGGGAGGGGCCTCTCGTGTCCCCTGAGGCCCTCCGAACACCAGCCCTCCTCGGTGCCCAGCGCTGCCCCGAAGACTGGAGGAGAGGAGGTCCGCGGCAATATTAAAATACCAAACCCGCCCGCCTCCCACTCTCCAGGGATTCGGATTTAGTAGGCCTCCCGGGTACTCAGGAACTTTTTAGCAAACTCCCCAAAAGATTCCGAGGCAGATGGTGGAACACCACTAAGGAGTGATTGATGTACAAACCCGGAGGGCCGTAGAACTCTTCTCCCCTAGTGGTTTTCAACGTTTTTGTTATTTTACTTCTCCTTCCCCAACTGAATTCACAACCAGAGTCCCAATATATGAGACAGATAAAGGAGTATTTTGTGGGCCTAAATTGCTAAGTCTGCATGTATAACAGGTACTTCTAAAGCATCAGTGAGAATAAGGAGGCTATTTTATTGAATACAGGCATTTGAAGTGAAGACTGCATTCATGAGTCCAGGCTCTGAACCCTGTGGGGACAGCCTGGCTGCATCTGTCACCTTGAGAAACAAGTGATTCAGTAGAAAGCTAGACAAGGGAGGACAAATGTCCTGCGTGTTTTTACTGTTCTTTGATTAAACTGCTCCCCACGTTTGCAAGAAGAGGAAGGTGAAAGAGAGAAGGTTTATATTTCAATGTTGAATCACCAACAATATCCAATAAACGCTTACATTCTCATAAACAGAAAATTCAAAGGGAAAAAAAAAAAAGCACACCCCAAACTCACCATTAGGTAACGCTCCCCATAATAGGATTTCATCACAACGCAAAGGATTATACCTTCACTAGTTATTGTCCAGATTTTTCTCTTAGAGGAAAAAAAAAGTTGGTAAATTCTCCTGAGTCCTGCCTGGCATGCAGTCAAGCATGTGGCCCCTGGGCTGTGGTGGTGGCCTCACTGGTACAGTTCAGTGGGCACAGATTTGTCAGGCTGGTGCTGATCTGGACCTCCATCAGGAAAGAAAAGCCCCGAGGGAGGCTGGAGGAGCTTCCCAGAGTTGCATACACACACACTGAAACTTGCTTCTCCAGCAGCCCCAGTTAATTCTCTAGTTTCCAACATCCTGTTTTCTTTTCTTTCTTTCTTTCTTTTTTGAAATGCACTTTTGAAAGGGGTTAAAATAGCCAGGCGAGGTGGCTCACTCCTGTAATCCCAGCACTTTGGGAGGCTAAGGCAGGAGGATCACCTGAGGTCAGGAGTTCGAGAACAGCCTGGCCAACATGGTGAAACCCTTTTTCTACTAAAAATACAAAATGATTAGCCAGGCGTGGTGGCACGTGCCTGTAATCTCAGCTACTTGAGAGGCTGAGGCACCAGAACTGCTTGAACCCGGGAGGTAGAGGTTGCAGTGAGCCAAGATTGCACCACTACACTCCAGCCAGGGCAACAGAGCGAGACTCCATCTCAAAAAAAAAGAAGAGAAAAGAAAAGGGTTAAAATACTTTAAATTCTACTCAGACCCTTGTGGAATATGTGAAATGCCTGGGGCGGGGGGCCCAGGGAGCAGTTTGGAAATCACCAATCTAGGGCCTAGAGGACCCCAGAGAACAGTTTGGAAATCATCAATCTGATCCAACCCCTTTTCTCCCTTTCCCCATTTTACAAGTAAGGAGACTGAGGCCCAGAAGCATTGAAATGGACTTGCTCAAGGTGATGTGGCTAGTGTCAGGGCTGGATGAGAACTTAGGTCATCTTAGAAACCACCACTTCCCTTCTGGTAGTTTTCTGTGATTCCACAGTGCCCGCTGGCTCTGCATGAAGAGCACACAGCGTGAGCTAATGCGCTTTGAGGTGTCCTACTCCTAGTCTGGCCCTTCTCCAGAGCCCTCTCTTGTCTCTCCCCTCTCCACAGAGCCCCGCCTCCGGTTCACACGGCCCCTGCAGGATGTGGAGGGCTGTGAGCACGGGATTGCCGTGCTGGAGTGTAAAGTACCCAACTCTCGCATCCCCACGGCCTGGTTCCGTGAGGACCAGCGGCTGCTGCCCTGCCGCAAGTATGAGCAGATCGAAGAGGGCACTATCCGGCGCCTCATCATCCACAGGCTGAAGGCAGATGATGACGGTGTCTACCTGTGCGAGATGCGGGGCCGGGTGCGCACCGTGGCCAACGTCACAGTCAAAGGTCAGCTGGCCTATGGGGAAGAGGCTGAGGTGGAGGCAGGCAGGTGCTCAGATTCCAGGCTGATGGATTCCCGTCCGCATCTCAGGGCCCATCCTGAAGCGCCTGCCCCGGAAGCTCGACGTCCTGGAAGGAGAGAACGCGGTGCTGCTGGTAGAAACTCTAGAGGCCGGAGTTGAGGGACGCTGGAGCCGTGATGGGGAGGAGCTGCCGGTCATCTGCCAGAGCAGCTCAGGCCACATGCATGCCCTGGTCCTTCCAGGGGTCACCCGAGAAGATGCTGGCGAGGTTACCTTTAGCCTGGGCAACTCCCGTACCACTACACTGCTCAGAGTCAAATGTGAGGGCAGGAAGGCCTCTGGACAGGCAGGGCAGGGCAAAAGGTTGGCCAGATGCCGCAGTTGGGTTGGTGAAGTAGATTTAAGGTGGAAGGGCTGTGGAGGCCCGAGCAAGGCCGAAACACATCCCTGCCTTGGTCTCAGGTGTCAAGCACAGTCCCCCAGGACCCCCGGTATCAGCAGAGATGTTCAAGGGCCACAAGAACACAGTCCTGCTGACCTGGAAGCCTCCCGATCCAGCTCCCGAGACCCCATTCATCTACCGACTGGAGCGGCAGGAGGTGGGCTCTGAAGACTGGATTCAGTGCTTCAGCATCGAGAAAGCCGGGGCCGTGGAGGTGCCGGGCGACTGTGTGCCCTCCGAGGGTGACTACCGCTTCCGCATCTGCACAGTCAGCGGACATGGCCGTAGTCCTCACGTGGTGTTCCATGGTTCTGCTCACCTTGGTGAGTTGGTCCTGCCAGACCCGCCCATCACTTCTCCTCCCTTCCCCAGCCCTCAGTGCTGGTCCTCTCACAGGCCTGTCATCTGCCAGCCTCTGCCCTCTGCCACCCCTTCTAGTTCTGACAGCTGCAATCTGTCCCTGTCGCAGTGCCCACAGCTCGCCTGGTGGCAGGTCTGGAGGATGTGCAGGTATACGACGGGGAAGATGCCGTCTTCTCCCTCGATCTCTCCACCATCATCCAGGGTACCTGGTTCCTTAATGGGGAAGAGCTCAAGAGTAATGAGCCAGAGGGCCAAGTGGAACCTGGGGCCCTGCGGTACCGTATGGAGCAGAAGGGCCTGCAGCACAGACTCATCCTGCATGCTGTCAAGCACCAGGACAGTGGTGCCCTGGTTGGCTTCAGCTGCCCTGGCGTGCAGGACTCAGCTGCCCTCACAATCCAAGGTTGGTGCCAGTGGGGACCTAAGGGGGCAGAGAGGGTCAAGACACAGAAGTCCTGTTGGCAAAACGAGGCAAGTTGGTCCCATTTCTTGTATCGGGGCCAGGAGAGCAAGGAGCATCCGTGATGGGCTCAGGTTGAGGGCTCAGAGGTCCGGAAGGCCAATTTCAACTTACATGCAACATCCAGGGCATTGTTATCTTGATATTTGTCAGCATTATATCCCAATTCTCTGGAGTGCTTTGTGGTTTACAGAATTCTGTCACATTTGTCATCTCATTTGAAAGACACAGACCCTGGCTGCTAGTCCCTGACCGCCTCCTGCTAAGTTGTCTAATTGCTGACACTGTCACTGCAACTTTCTACCTGCCAGGCACAGTCCTAATCACCTTACATATATTAACACAATCTTCTCAATGGTCCTGCAAGATAGGGTTTTTTGTTTTGTTTTGTTTTGTTTTGTGTTTGTTTGTTTTGAGATGGAGTCTCGTTCTGTCCCCAGGCTGGAGTGCAATGGCGCGATCTCAGCTCACTGCACCTTCCACCTTGTGGATTCAAGCGATTCTCCTGCCTCAGCCTCCTGAGTAGCTGGGACTACAGACGTGCATCACCATGCCTGGCTTATTTTTGTATTTTAGTAGAGACAGGGTTTCACCATGCTGGCCAGGCTTGTCTCAAACTTAAGATAGGTTCTTTTGACATTCCCATTTTACAGCTGGGGAAACAAGCACAGAGAGGTTAAGTGACTTGCTCAAAGTATGGAGCTAATGAGCACAGGTGCTGAATTATGAACCCAGGCAGTCTGGCTCCTGATCACACTGTGCCACCTGTTGAAAGGGGGAAGGAGGGGAACAAAGCATCCCTGAGGAGGACAGCTGGAGGTGGGGTGCTGAAAGTTCAGGGATCACGCTGGCATGTGCCATGTCACCATTGCTGGAGTTTGTAAGACCAATCAAGGAATCTGTTGGCACCCATGTGCCGGGTCTTGGGGTGATTCGCTGTCAGCATCGCAGGCAGAGGGCCAGGTGAGACCTGACCAGCAACCAGAGCAGCATTTCCAAAATGGGCACCCTGCTCACTGACATCAGAACCACCTGGAGGGCTGGTTTATAATGCAGATTTCCTGGCCCCTGCATGCTTGGGAGTCCAAGAATTCTGCATTTTTAGCAGGCTCCCTAGGAATTCTTACCCACAGCCAAAGCACTGCTCTTAAAGGTTGGTGTGTAAGCCTAAGCCTATTTTTAAAAACCCCAGCAACAGCAGTGGTTCCTTCTGATGCATCCAACACTGAGCCCATGCACCGTAGGGAGGGATGCTTATCTGTGCTTCTCCCCACACAGAGAGCCCGGTGCATATCCTGAGCCCCCAGGACAAGGTGTCATTGACCTTCACAACCTCAGACCGGGTGGTGCTGACCTGTGAGCTCTCAAGGGTAGACTTCCCGGCGACCTGGTACAAGGATGGGCAGAAAGTGGAGGAGAGCGAGTTGCTGGTGGTGAAGATGGATGGGCGCAAACACCGTCTGATCCTGCCTGAGGCCAAAGTCCAGGACAGTGGCGAGTTTGAGTGCAGGACAGAAGGGGTCTCGGCCTTCTTCGGTGTCACTGTCCAAGGTCAGGAACCACGCCAGCCTGGGCTCCTGCAGCCAATTGTGGGGCCGCATAAGCCATGCCCTCTGGTCTGCTGCCTACTTGGGGGAGTCCTTTACAGGGAAAGCCCAGTGGCCCAGGGGACATGTTTCAGATAACTCTGCATTTGCTGCTTTTTTTTTTTATCTTTTTTTTTTTTGAGACAGGGTCTCACTCTGTTGCCCTGGCTGGAGGGCAGCGGTGCGATCTCAGCTCTTTGCAGCCTCCGCCTACTGAGTTAAAGTGATTCTCCCACCTCAGCCTCCCAAGTAACTGGGACTACAGGTGCGTGCCACCACACCCAGCTAATTTTTTTATTATTCGGTAGAGACAGGGTTTCACTATGTTGGTTAGGCTGGTCTCGAACCCCTGACCTCAAATGATCTGCTCGCCTCAGCCTCCCAAAATGCTAGGATTATAGGTGTGAGCCACCATGCCTGGCTTTCTTTCTTTCTTTCTTTAAGATGAGGGTCTCACTGTTGCCCAGGCTGGCCTTGAACTCCTGTGCTCAAACGATCCTCCTTCCTCAGCCTCCTGAGCAGCTGGGGTTATAGGCGTGCGCCATGCACAGCATGCCTTTGCCTCCTAAACCCCTGATACACTAACACTGTCTCGCTGTCCACATAGCCTCTGCTGGGTTGGGTGGCGGAACAAAATGCACTTAAGGGGAGGAGAGATGGGAGCGAACACTTTTTGGCGCTTACTCTGAGCCAAGCGTTATGCTAAGTATTTTCAGTATACACTGTTTCATTTAATCCTCACGACTAGATGAGGATATATCTCCTCATCAACTGCAATATAACTCCAGTTCACAGGCAAAGAAACAGAGGTTGTAAGAGATTTTGTGACCTCTGTCACACCATAGCTTGGAGACACACACAGGATTGTTCTATTCCTGCTGCCTCAGATAGAGTCAAACGGAAGTATTGAGTGCAGTCGCCCCGTGGTTCTCACAAGGCAGTCTATAGGCTGGCTGCTTCAGGAAGCTCCTGGAAGCTGTTTATAAATCCCTGGACTGTCCAGAGCCCCAATATCCAGGGTGGAGCCTGAAGATCCTCTCTTAACAAGTGCAGACTCTCTGAGAGAGCAGCTTGGGAAGCACAGATCCCACTCATCTCACTGAGTGGAAGTCCTGTTTTCCACACTATTGCCAGGGGCCACACTGGGGCCCTGCCCGAATGCACCCAGTGACAGGGCACCCACTACCTGGAGAGTGGCTGTCTCACTGTTGCCACTTGTTGGATCACCCTTCACCTCCTGCCTGCCCTGGGGTCTTGTAATAGAGGCAGTAAGCATGGCCCTGATGTGACTTGTGACAGTGACCTCCCTTCAGCCTAGACAAATGGTGGCTGCCACTCTGTGAACTCTCTGTGCCTCCTTCTCTCCATGTACTCACTCCACCACCTCTGATCCTTTGGGGACCCACAGAGCACTCTGGTGCCACATGATCTCCTGCCATGCCTTACCTGCCATGCCCTCAGCATTCCTTGTCATTGTCCCTGAGTCCCTACACAGCAGGGCCTTAGCCCTCCCCCAGCATCCTCCTGTGCAGAAACAGTGTCTCCTGGCCACACAGCTAGTTTGGACTCATTGTGCGGGGGTGTCTGTGCGATGCCATCTCTGCTCTCCACCCAGATCCCCCCGTGCACATCGTGGAACCCCGAGAGCATGTGTTTGTGCATGCCATAACCTCTGAGTGTGTCATGCTGGCCTGTGAGGTGGACCGAGAGGACGCCCCTGTGTGTTGGTACAAGGACGGGCAGGAGGTGGAGGAGAGTGACTTCGTGGTGCTGGAGAATGAAGGGCCCCATCGCCGCCTGGTGCTGCCTGCCACCCAGCCCTCAGACGGGGGCGAGTTTCAGTGTGTTGCTGGAGATGAGCGTGCCTACTTCACCGTCACCATCACAGGTGGGGGGCCAGGTGGGCCTCAGAGGCACAGGGGAAGGTGCCCCTGCTCCTGCTGGGGCAGCTGCCACACCTTCACTCCTGGGCCACTGTTCCCTGCCCCTGCTGCCCTCCCACTGGCAGATCAGACCTCCTCCCTTTCTCCTCAAGCTGTGGTCTAATCACACTCAGGAAACATGTTATCATAAGCACATCAGTCTTGGCTAAGGAAGCCCTGCTTTCTCTGTTCTCCTAAAAACCTATACCAAGGGAAATCTTTGGGGACAGTGAGTTTATTGCAGGGTAGGGCAGAGTCTAGGGCAGGTGGTCTCAGGCACTAGAGGGGCCAAAAATTCTTGGAGGAGGAGACCCCCAGCTCCATCTGGGGACCCAACCCTCCTCTCCTCAGTTCCACCCTTCATACCATCCCTGTCCCAACCCAGAGAATGTGGAGTGCTTCTACAGCCGAGGCTGACCCCGTGGTCCCCGCTGTGCAGCATAAAGTCTGCGTGCTTTTGTGACAGCTGTATTCATGTGTCTCTAGCTGTGAGTAACTTAGCTGCTGTGAGATGCAGTCTCTGGGAGGTCCCTCTTCAACACATGGTCTACTTTCCAGGGGTAGGGGACACAACTGGATCAGGGAGGGCGGCAGGGCACACCTGGCCCACCCCTCATGCCCGGCAGTGGCTGTCCCTGTCCTCCAGATGTGTCCTCGTGGATCGTGTATCCCAGCGGCAAGGTGTATGTGGCAGCGGTGCGCCTGGAGCGTGTGGTGCTGACCTGTGAGCTATGCCGGCCCTGGGCAGAGGTGCGCTGGACCAAGGATGGAGAGGAGGTGGTGGAGAGCCCCGCGCTGCTCCTGCAGAAGGAAGACACTGTCCGCCGCCTGGTGCTGCCTGCTGTCCAGCTTGAGGACTCCGGGGAGTACTTGTGTGAAATCGACGATGAGTCGGCCTCCTTCACTCTCACCGTCACAGGTGTGGGCCCAGCCCAGCTCCCTGGGTTCACAGAGACAGCCCTGAGCCCTGGAGGAGCTGGCCACATAGCCCCAGCTAGCACCCTGGGGAGGAGGGAGGTGTGGGCTGCAGGTGCATGTGCCAAGGTTCTTGCTGAGATGAGCCCAGGGCCCCTACTCAAGGAAATGAGCCCCTCCCCCGTGCCCAAGGCCAGGCCTAGCTCTGCTCCACAGCTCATTTACTGAGCACTTTCCCTGGATCAGGCACTGGGAGTAGCAGGTGAGTAATGCAAACACGGTCCCTATTCTGAGAGAGCTGCCAGGCTAGGTGAGGAGACAGCTGTTTACCAGGGGTCGCAAACGGGCAGTCCTGGGGCCCTGTGCATTCCCCACATGTGCTTTGTTTGGTCTGCAGAGTCTTACCAAAGTCAGGACAGTTCAAATAACAATCCGGAGTTATGCGTCCTCTTGAAAAAGCCGAAGACCCGGCGGCTCTGGTCCCGCTTCCCCCCATGGCGACGAACAGCTGGCACTGAGTAGCAGCTGCCCCCATAGTTTGGGGCCCACATTCCTCTGTCCCACCTCCCTGCCATTGCTTTTTGCCTTTCCCCAGACTGCTTCAGCCACTAACCTAACCTGGCCCCTGTGGGCATTTGAGTTTGCGACCCCTGTGTTAAACCAATAAACATGCAAATAAATGTACAGTGACACCTGGTGATAAGTACTGTGAGGGCCAAGGGCAGAGGGCTCAAGAGTGCAGAGCAGAAGGGTCAGGGAGGGCCTCGGAGAAAGTTGCCCTTCCACACACAGGAGCCGACAGCGCGCAGACACAGCTGCTTCCCTCCAGGAGTGCACAGCCTGGCAGGAAAGCCAGACGCCTTCCAGGATCTTACAGCATGGGTTGTCGAGGGTCCCTGGGCTGGGAGCCACCACCCTGGCCTGGCGACAGCAAGTGCTTTCAAAGCTGATACTGGAGCTAAGTGGGGTGGGGTGTGGGCAGGAGGTTGGGGGAGAATATTCAAAGCGGGAGAAGCACAGGACAGCTGTGGAAGTGACGGAGGTTCAGTGCTGGAGACTTCGGGGTGACGGCTCATAGCATCCAGCCCAGTGCTTGTGTCTGGGGTTGGGGGTCCATAGGGCTAGGCAGCTCTGGGTGGCACAGAACCCCAGTGGCTGCATTGGAACCCTCATCCTACTGTGGCTATAGTCCTGTCCTCCCTTAGCCCTGCCCTGAAAGTCATGCTCCATGCTGAGCTGTTTAGGGCCCCCCACTCCCTGCACCCCAGCTCGTGCACCCTGCACACACAAGCCCACAATGCCTAAGAGGCCTTCTGCACACGTTCTGCCCTGTAGTAATCACCTTCACCCTCTCCCCCTCAGCCGTGGCCAGACATAATGGCCACAGACACACAAACTCCAGCCCACACTCAGGCTCCCCACAAAACACCAGGCTCCCCACAAAACATCAGTCTCTTCACAGGGAAGTTCACACAAACACCACCTCTGCTCTAGGCCAGAGCAAATCAAGTCTGACACCAAGCTGAGGTCCCGGGGCTGGGTGGCCACCCTGGTCCCCTCACTGATCCCTGTCCTCACTCCACGGCCCTCATCACCTTCCCCGCCCCTCAGGCAGCTGCATTCTGGTCTCTCCTGGCCTTGCTTGGCCCCAGAGGACCAGCGTACATCCCCCAGACCCTTAGAGCAAGGAAGCCCATGGGGGAGGCAGGTTGTGTGGCTCAAGGCAGGAATCTCCATGGAGGCGGGGGTGCTGAGTGGGGAGCTTGTGGTTACCCCGGCCCATGAGTGTCCCTATAAAACACCCCCCAACCCTGGCCCCCCACCGACTGGGAAGCTAGCAGTTCCTCAGCCCAGCCACCAGGGGGCTAGAGGCTAATGGAGCACTAGTCTCCCTGAAACTTGAAGATTCTGGGGGAACTTGGGGGCAGCGGGGGTGTGGGCAGGCCTGGGCTCCATGCACTGGTCACCTCTAATATTGACATGGTTCCCTGTCTGCAGAGGAGTGACCAGAACTTGGAGATGAGCTCTCAGAATCAGCGTTTAGCACCCCTGGGGAACTCTCAGACAGACGTTGAATGCAAAAAGCATTATTGAGTTCCTGCAAGCCTTGGCTTGGAATTCCTGCCACTACCTGTGGGGTCTGAGCCTCCCTTTAACAGAGGGTATTTCTTCCTCCTGCCCCAGAGTGGGTGCAGCCAGTGTGACCTTAAGGAAGTTGTATAATCACTCTGTGCCCAGTCCCTTATATGGAAAATGGGGATAAAACACTACCTTCCTCTTAGGATTGCCGTGACAGTTAAATGTTTCAAGTGCTTGGGACTGTTCCTGGACCTTAGGAAGCGTCATATCAATGTTTGCTATTGCAGATCCACCATCTCTTATCCATAGTTCCAAAATTCCAAAACTCTCAAAATTGAAAGGCTTTTTGTAAGTTTTGTATTCCAAGTCATTTCAGTAAAACCTGAGCTTGATTGCTCTGAAGCTATTTCTATGCTTTAATTATCCTGCCGAAGGTGAATATCGCTATAGCTATATAGCTATAAGATATGAGTGTCTTATAGATATATTCTTGTATCTGTAAGATTCTGTATCTTTCAATATATCCTGCTTAGGGTGAATGTAATATGTGTTACACCATAGACATGTTAACGTGACTGATGAAGGGGGAGGCCCCCATGGGGGCTGAGGAAGGTATGTGATAGATGAGAAATGCATCATTTCTGGAATCCAAAGCATTCTGGATTCTGTAACACCTCTGGCCCCAGGGATTTCAGAGAACAAACTGTGGACCCATTATTGCTTATTATTATTATTTTACTTATTATTCTCATTATCATGTGGGTGATGGGGACTTCATGCTGCCAAATGGCTCCAGAGAGGCTGACGGTGAGCTTGTGACAGGCTGTGGTTGTCCCCACCCTGCAGAACCTCCAGTACGGATCATATATCCCCGTGATGAGGTGACCTTGATCGCCGTGACCTTGGAGTGTGTGGTGCTGATGTGTGAGCTGTCTCGGGAGGATGCCCCTGTGCGCTGGTACAAGGATGGGCTGGAAGTGGAGGAGAGCGAGGCCCTGGTGCTGGAGAGGGATGGGCCACGCTGCCGCCTGGTGCTACCTGCTGCCCAGCCTGAGGACGGGGGGGAGTTTGTATGCGACGCTGGAGATGACTCAGCCTTCTTCACTGTCACTGTCACAGGTGGGCAGTCTCTGCAGCACACAGAGGAGGTAGAGAGGTAGGGGGCTAAGGGACAGACACCCACCTAGCCCCACTTCCCCCACCCCATCCTCAGCCTTCCCCTTATCCACCTTCCTCGTGTTCGGCCATCAGAATCCTGCTTAGCCGCATCAGGTCAGGACCAGAGGCCTGGTGGGAGGGTGCCCAGCAATTAGAACCATTTGTTCATTCATCCATTCATTTAATACTCATTGAGCAACTACTATGTGCTTGGCACTGTTTTAGATGCTGGGGATACAGTAGTGAACCAATAAGACTAAACCTCCTGTCTTCACAGAGCTCACACTCTAGTGAGGGTGAACAGACAAAAAATAAGGGATGGTTTGTCAGGTGGTAACGAGTGCATCAGAGGCAAGGCAGGGAAAGGGGATAGGAAGTGGGGGTGGGTATGGAGTGAGCTGTGTAGATCTGGGTGTGAGTCTAGATCCGCCTCTTTCTGTGTGACCTTAGGCAAGTCAGTTTCTTCTAAAAAGGCCTCAGGTCCTCAGCTGTGAAGTGCAGCCAGCAGCTGTGCACCTCTTGGGGGTGGTCAGAGTAACTGACTGAAAAACACAGGGTTCTTAGGACAGTGCCTGGCACACAGCAGCTGCTCCATGGACTGCAGCTGGCACCGTTCTCAAGAGCTGGGCTGCCAGTGGGGAGGGCTGAGGATCTGGTGGGTGAGGCAGGAGAGGCCCGCTGGCCAAGCCCATGTACCCTTCTCTCTGACCACCCACCAGCCCCACCAGAGAGGATTGTGCACCCAGCAGCCCGTTCCCTGGATCTGCACTTTGGGGCTCCAGGGCGCGTGGAGCTGCGCTGTGAGGTGTCCCCAGCTGGGTCTCAGGTGCGCTGGTACAAGGATGGGCTGGAAGTGGAGGCATCAGATGCCCTGCAGCTGGGTGCTGAGGGGCCCACCCGCACCCTGACCCTGCCCCATGCCCAGCCTGAGGACGCCGGGGAGTATGTGTGTGAGACCCGGGATGAGGCCATCACCTTCAATGTCATCCTGGCTGGTGAGTGCTCCTGGCCAACCCAGGGCAGGGAGGCAAGGGCAAGCATGCGCTGACACCCTCCTCTCTTGTCCAGAGCCCCCAGTGCAGTTCCTTGCTCCAGAGACAACCCCAAGTCCGCTGTGTGTGGCCCCAGGGGAGCCAGTGGTGCTGAGCTGTGAACTGTCCCGGGCTGGCGCCCCTGTGGTCTGGAGCCACAATGGGAGGCCTGTGCAGGAGGGCGAGGGCTTAGAGCTCCATGCCGAGGGCCCCCGCCGAGTCCTCTGCATCCAGGCTGCAGGCCTAGCCCATGCAGGGCTCTACACCTGCCAGTCGGGAGCAGCCCCAGGAGCCCCGAGCCTCAGCTTCACTGTCCAGGTGGCTGGTGAGTACAGCCTCGGCACTAAGCCTGAGAGTGGCACCCCAAATCCTGTAGGGTTCCTGCTTTTCCAGCATGTCCTGCCCATCCCTGGCCCCGCTTCTCTTAGCACCCTCCCCATCATGCCTCCCCCTGCCCTCCTCAAAGCCCTGAACCTCTCCCTCCCAGTGACCTCCAGCTCTGACTCCACAGAGCCCCCTGTGCGGGTGGTAGCTCCCGAGGCAGCCCAGACGAGGGTTCGGAGCACCCCAGGCGGGGACCTAGAGCTGGTGGTGCACCTCTCCGGGCCAGGGGGCCCTGTGCGCTGGTACAAGGACGGGGAGCGACTGGCAAGCCAGGGGCGGGTGCAGCTGGAGCAGGCCGGGGCCAGGCAGGTGCTGCGGGTGCAGGGGGCACGAAGTGGGGACGCGGGGGAGTACCTGTGTGACGCACCCCAGGACAGCCGCATCTTTCTTGTCAGCGTGGAAGGTAACAGTGTACCCCTCAAACCCTGTGGGCTCTGGCACCCCAAGGACCACCTGGTATACTCTAGGGCCCCCTTACCCCTCCATCCCCGCTTTGCTGCCTCTGGCTCCAACCAGGGTGTGCATAACCATCACTTGGATAGGGGCTCAGGGCTCCCCTTTCCAGAAACCCTCATGTGAGAGGGTTAAAAGCATAGACTGGTGGTTAAAGCAGGGGTTCTGGAGTCCACCCACCCAGGATCCAGCCTGGATTTTGTGCCCCAGTAGCTGTGTGACCTTGGCAAAGTTGTTCAACCTGTGTGAGCCCCAGTTCTGAAAAGAGGGGATAGTGCTTGTCTTACAGGCCTGTTGTGACAAGTAAATGCTGTAAATAGGGTCCCTGGTAAATGATATTATTAGTGCGTCACCGAGGTGGGGTGCTAGGCTAGGATTGCGAGGAACTGACTAAAAGAATTGGCAGGGAGCTGGCATCTTGTCCTTTGGGCCACTCGTGTGGTCGATACATAGTAGGTCCTCACGGAAGGTTTGTTAAATGACTGGGGATGAGGGCCTGTACCCTGAGGAGGGGATGAAAAGGAGAGAGGAGAAAAGACCCAGCCCAGCTCACTGCCTGACCGTGCCCCTCAGAGCCACTGCCGGTGAAGCTGGTCTCGGAGCTGACACCACTCACTGTCCACGAGGGCGATGATGCCACGTTCCGGTGTAAAGTCTCCCCACCAGATGCCGATGTCACCTGGCTGCGCAATGGGGCCGTCGTCACTCCAGGGCCCCAGGTGGAGATGGCCCAGAATGGTTCAAGCCGCATCTTAACCTTGCGAGGCTGCCAACTGGGCGATGCGGGGACCGTGACTGTGCGGGCAGGGAGCACGACCACAAGTGCCCGGCTCCATGTTCGAGGTTAGGTCCTGATGAGGATGAGATGCTCTGTGTCCTGTGCCTGTACTCCCAACTCGGACCCCAGCAGCCTTGCCCATCTACCTAGGGACAGCCCAGTGGGTTGGAACAAGGGGCCAGCCTCCAACCCCACCAGGCTCCATGGCCTCCTCCTTCTTCCCCACCAGAGACAGAGCTGCTGTTCCTACGGCGGTTGCAGGACGTGCGGGCAGAGGAAGGCCAGGACGTGTGTCTCGAAGTGGAGACAGGCCGAGTGGGTGCAGCGGGGGCTGTGCGCTGGGTACGAGGTGGGCAGCCCCTGCCCCACGACTCTCGCCTGTCCATGGCCCAGGATGGGCACATCCACCGCCTCTACATCCATGGTGTCGTACTAGCTGACCAGGGCACCTACGGCTGCGAGAGTCACCACGATCGCACCCTGGCCAGGCTCAGCGTGAGGCGTGAGTGCCCTGTCCTCTCTTAATGCGTTACCCACCCCACAGCACAGCCTTTTCTGGCTGTCCTGGAGTCCCTCAGGCCCCCACCAAAGTGCCCCTCACCGCTGAGAAAAGTCACCCATGGCCGTCCCAGCAGCAGCCTGCCCAAAGCAAAACTTTTCTTTTTCTAATATTTTTTATTTACCTTAGAAGTCCATGTGGATTTTGCATTCCATTGCATATTTCCAAGTTGGCTTTGCTATAAACACAAATATTCTCCAGAAAGACTTGCTGTGGGCATCCTTCAATCATGTATTCTAGGGATACACATACCCACTTAAGTAGCAGGGATGACTGGCAAACAGCACCCCACATGTCCTACCCAAAGCTGGAGCCCTCTGTTTCCTGTGTGACCTCATGCAAGTTAACCTCTCTGAGCCAAGTCTCCTTAAAAATGGGGCTGAGACCAGGTGCAGTGGCTTACGCCTGTAATCCTAACACTTTGGGAGACCAGGGCAGGAGGATCCCTTGAGGCCAGTAGTTTGAGGCCATCCTGGGCAACATAGCAAGAACCCGTCTCTACAAAAAAAAATAAAAATTAGCCAGGCATGGTAGTTACTAGGGAGGCTGAGGTGGAAGGATTGCTTGAACCCAGGCGTTTGAGGCTGTAGTGAGCTATGATCATGCCATGGCATTCCAGCCTGGGTGACAGCAAGACCCTGTCTCAAATTTTTAAAATGGGGTTGATCCCTGTCTCAAGTGTCTCTGGGAACATTAACTGAGATGAAAATTCTTACACAGAGATTGGTGAATGGGTGCCATTGGTGACACATCTGTTCTAACTTATTTCATTCAAGAAATCATCACAATAAACCGTGTCCCAGTGCTATTCACCTTGTACAGCTGGGGCAACTGGGGCCCAGAGAGGTCAGGCCATTTGCCAAAGATCACACAGCACACAAACTATGTGGTAGAGCGAGGTTCCATTCTAGTGTGTCTGACTCCAAATTCTGTGCTCCTTCAAGTGTCACAGTACCCCTCACCCAGACTCCATGACCCCCTAACTACACTTCTCCCCCTTCCTGTGCCCTCATCTCCTAACCCTAATATAGCTCTCCCCCTGCCAAGTCTGTCCGCTGTGCCCCTTTCTTCCTGCACACTGGTTCTGAACCTTTTTGGTCAGGAACTTAGGTTGGGTGTTGGGAGGTTTAGGCAGGGCCAAGGGATGAGGATCGACTGCAGTCCCTGCCCAGAGCTGGAGGCCTCAACCTCCCTTTCTCCATCTCCCCTGGCCAGCGAGGCAGCTGAGGGTGCTGCGGCCTCTGGAGGACGTGACCGTCAGTGAGGGAGGCAGCGCCACCTTCCAGCTGGAGCTGTCCCAGGAAGGTGTGACCGGGGAGTGGGCCCGGGGTGGAGTCCGGCTGCATCCAGGGCCCAAGTGTCACATCCACTCAGAGGGCCACAGTCACCAATTGGTACTCAAAGGCCTGGGCCTGGCCGACTCAGGCTGCGTCTCCTTCACGGTGGATTCCCTGCGCTGCGCAGCCAGACTCGTTGTGAGAGGTGTGGCTCCAGGACCACAGCCTGCCTGCTGACCTGTGTGGCCCTACTAACCCCAGGCATGAATACTGATCCCCGACTTGTGTGACCCCCATTGACCATGCCTGTCTCAGTGTGGCCCTCATTGACATCCCTGCCAGAGTGTGACCCCCCCCGACTCTTAGGCCGTGTGTGGCCCCAGAGACTCCTCTGCCTGAGTATGGCCCCTGACTGCCCCAGGCTCAGCCAACCACTGACTCTGCTACTGTGAGCATGCCTATGCCATTGTGGTCACTGCTGTCTGCCCGCCTGCACACCACCCCACTGACCACTCTTAACTGTGACCCTACTGGCTACACTGCCTGCCATGGCTCCCTCTGCCTGCCTAAGTGTGGGCCCTGTGACCACTCCAGTCCCTCAAATCCACTGACTGCCTGAGGGTGACATCACTAGCAACTCTGCTTGAGTGTCCCCCATGTTTGCTTCCAGCCCCAGGATGTTCCCACTGACCACTCCACTGGCATCTCTGCTTGTTTCCCCATTGCCCTCTGGCCCCCAGCTTCTCCCCCAGTGACCACCTTAAAGTGTGACTCCCAGTTGGCCACTCCTAACCCATTGGCCCTGCCCATAACCCACTGCCTACCACCACCACCCCCCCCACCTCAGTCCCCACCACTGACAGATCCTTCTTGGACCACTTGTCCCAGCTCATCCCCCACTCACTAGTGTCCTCTACTGACACCTTGTGCCCAAGTGTATGTCCTCCTTGTCCCTACAAGATGGGTCCCCATCCTGCTCCCTCTGCACTGTCCTCCCTCTCCCACTCCCAGAGGTCCCAGTGACCATCGTGCAGGGGCCACAGGACCTAGAGGTGACCGAGGGCGACACAGCTACGTTCGAGTGCGAGCTTTCCCAAGCTTTGGCTGATGTTACCTGGGAGAAGGTCAGATTCCAGCCCCAGCCCAGCCTACTTCAACATAACACCAACAATAATAATGCCCCAGACAGAAACAACTAATACTTAAGCGGATGTGCCTGGCACTGTGCTAAGATTTGCATTATATTTTGTCCCTTACTCCAAGGACAACTCTAGGAGGTAGGTCTTGTCACTGTGATACCTATGAGGAAACTGATGCTCAGTGGAACAAATTACCTACCCAAGGGCAGACAAAAGGTAGAGCCCATATTTGAATCCAGGTTTGCCTAACTCCAGAATCCGTGCCCATGTCCCCTGTGATCGATACCTGGCTCTGGGCTTCCCGAGCACTTTGGCGGCCCTAAGGTCCCCAAAAGGTGACACTTTCTCAAAGAGGCTCCTGGCACGACCCCAAAGGCGTGGGGACAGCCCGACCCCAGCCTAGGAACACGAGACACGCATAAACGCGCCTCGAGACTGCCTGGCATTAACAGAGGGTGCTGCCGCCTGCCAGGGCCGGGGTCGCCTGTGCCCAGCCAGGCCCGCCCCGACCCTCTGCAACTCCCGCCCCTAGGACGGGAACGCGCTCACTCCCAGTCCGCGGCTCCGGCTCCAGGCCCTCGGCACGCGCCGCATTCTCCAGCTGCGGCGCTGCGGCCCCTCGGACGCCGGGACCTACAGCTGCGCGGTGGGGACGACCCGCGCCGGGCCGGTCCGCCTGACCGTGCGCGGTGGGTATGGGGTGATGCGGAGGCTGGGCACTGCTTTGGGCACTAGACTTGAGAGGCGGTCTTCCCCCGACCCTGCTGACAGCGCGTGCTTCTAGAAAGGGGGCGTGGAGGGGGCGTGGCTGGTACCTGCCCTCCGCCCCGCTCACGCCCCGGGCTCCGCCCCAGAACGTACGGTGGCGGTGCTCTCCGAGCTGCGGTCAGTGACCGCCCGCGAAGGCGACGGCGCCACGTTCGAGTGCACCGTATCGGAGGTCGAGACCACAGGGCGCTGGGAGCTCGGAGGCCGCCCGCTGAGACCCGGAGCCCGCGTCCGCATCAGACAGGAAGGTCTGGCCTCCTGGTTACCCTCTCGGCCCCCTCGCTGCGCCGCCCAGGCTCGGACAGGTCCCGCCCCACCGGGACAAGCCCCGCCCCTGACTCGGACGGGCCCCGCCCCACGGCCCTTTGAGCCTGGTCCCCGGTCTTTCCCTCGCCCCCAGCCCCGAGTCTCGGACCGCTAGTCTTCCCGCTCGGCATCCCGGTTCCGCCCACCCTAGCCTACACTAACGGTGTCCGAACCGACCCAGGGGCCTGCTGCGCCCCCACCTTCGTCCCTAGCGCTCCTCAGAGGTGGCTCCGGCCTCGCTAGCGACCCCCTCACCCCCAGGGAAGAAACACATTCTGGTGCTTAGCGAGCTGCGCGCCGAAGACGCCGGTGAAGTACGCTTCCAGGCGGGGCCCGCCCAGTCCTTGGCTCTACTGGAAGTGGAGGGTAAGCACCTGGGGCGGGAGCGACAGAGAGAGTACATCCTCTGTCTCCTGCCATGGGACTGACGGACTTGGGACTGGCCCCAGGAACGCTGCCTCTCTCTCTTCCCCTCCCCTCGAGAGGCTGTCCTGGGCCGGGTCACAGAGGGCAGCGCGTTTCCCCGGGAAGAGGAGACTTTGGGTATGAGGTGCAAGGGAACGGACTGGTGGCATAGAGGGCTAAGGCCAGGAGTGGAGGCTGCTGGGAGGGAAGATGCATCTCTTCTCCTGGGGGCCATGCGTGTCTCTATTAACTTAATCTCCTGCCCCCTATCCCCAGCATTGCCTCTCCAGATGTGCCGCCACCCCCCTCGCGAGAAGACCGTTCTGGTGGGCCGCCGGGCGGTGCTGGAGGTGACTGTGTCCCGCCTGGGGGACCACGTGTGCTGGTTCCGGGAGGGGGCCGAGCTGTGCCCGGGAGATAAGTATGAGATGCGCAGCCACGGCCCCACCCACAGCCTGGTCATCCATGACGTTCGACCTGAGGACCAGGGCACCTACTGCTGCCAGGCCGGCCAGGACAGCGCCCACACACGGCTGCTGGTAGAGGGTGAGTAAAGTCAACTGGGCAGAGGCAGGAGGGCGAGGGCGCCTAGGAGCTGATGGGTTAAGCCACACCTGGCTTTCCAGGACTTGGGGTGGCACCGGGTCCTGGGATACGTTGAAGGTGGGGATGGGGGAGGGGAAGGGTAGCGCACACCCAGGGCTGGAAAGCCCTGGAACCGCTTGGCTCAAATCATCTGCTCCTAGTCAGCTGTTCCCACCTTTCTACGCCCCTTCCTGCCAGGCTGCTCCTCTCTCCTGCCATTGGACCATGTTTGTCTCTCTTGAACAGCCCTGTTTCTATCAGTTCCTTTCCTCCCCACTTCCCCAGCACTGCCTGCCTCCAGCCTGTCCCTCCTCCCTCCTGCTCTCTGCCCAGCTTGCCTCTACCCATCTCAGCAAGTTCCATGTCAGCCTTGGCAGAAGCCTCTTTCTTTCCTCTTCCACCTAGGAGACATCCCACCTTCTATCCCAAATCCCAGCATTCCCTTCAGGTGCTGTGCTGTGCCCCATCCCTAGCTGACCCCCACCTTCCTGCTGCCAAGACAGCCCTGACCAAGACCCAGAAAGGGTGGGGCAGAGCCTGAGGGCCCAGCTCTTCCTCTACTGGTGTCCAGGCTCTGCCAGGGGAGAGGAAGGTGGTACCCACTCTCTCCCCAGCCCCACGTGGAGTCATTCCTCTGCAGGTAACTAGGAGGACCGAACCAGGCCAGGCGGGTGCCCTTGGACAACTTGGAAGGCGTGCGCCCTTACCCTGGGCAGGGGTAGAGAGACAGGGAAACCAGAGGTGTCAGGAAACAATAAAAGTGCTACAGCTCATTTCCTTGCCTCTCTGAGTGATGCGGGAAGGCAGAGCTTGCCTGGAGCCTCTGTGCAGTGAGCGACACTGGGGACCGAGGGCCGTAGTGCTTGTACCTGGCCCATGAAAGTGCCAGCCACCAAAGACCACCATTCCTGGCAGAGGCCACGCAGTTTGGCACATTTATAAAAGATGTAAAACAGAGTGAGGTGGGGGAGACAGAAGCATGAGGTGTCCAGGTTGGCATGACAGACACCAGACATGCACCGTGCATTTCAGCCCCTCCCCAACTCCCTTCCCAACCCAGCCCAGAGCAGTACCCCCCACCCCCATCTCCTGCCACTGCCCTCAGGCTGGTGGCTTTGCAGAGGCCAGGGGTCCAGGGTGAGGGGTGCTACAGTTTGCCCCATAGACAAGGACAAGGACCCTTAGATGAGTCTGGCTGGGAGGCAGGGCGATGGGAAGGAAGGTAGCCCCTCCGCAGAGACATGCAGGAGGTGGACCATGGGACCCCGGCAGGGGGTGAGGAGGTGGGGTTGAGCCTGGAGAAACCCTACCAGTCAGAAATCTAAGGCAAGGGTCCCAGCATCCCCTCCAAGCCCGCCCACCCCTGCACACATACACACAGACACACGGGCAACACACTCACAACCCTGAGCACACCCCAATGGGGTTCACACTCCGAGTTCCTCAGGAGCCTCTTGGGAGCTTGGGAGGGGGCTTTCCTCTCAGGCCAAGACTTGCCTGAGACAATCCTCCCTTCTAGTGACCAGGCCAGCCCTCTCCAGGCTGGGGAGAGGGACAGCCAAAGCCAGGGGACTGAGTGGCAGCCTAGCAGGCCTCCCCGAGCTGGCAGAGCTGGTGACTGCAGAGTCTAGACAGGCAGATATGGCTATACCCGCACCGGGGGGCCTGAGCAGGCTGTCAGAGGCCCCCGGGACCCATACTCGTAGTCCGCATCTGTGGGTGAGGCCATGAAGGAGCTCAGGGAGCTCCCGGTCTGCCGGTCTCGGAAGCTCTGGATATAGCTCTGTGGGGGAGCAAACATAGGTGTTGAGAGTCCCACCGCAGAATCCTGCCCTAAAAGCCACCTCTTCCTGAATTCCTACATGCCTGACACCCCTATAGACTGCCATAGATCCAGAGTCCACAGCCCTGAGACCCCACCACATAACCATATCCCACTTAAAACCCATACTGAGGGCACCTTTCCCCCAATCCCCCCATCAGCTGGACCCACCAAGCCCCTGGTGCATGGCCTCCGATGCATGGACAAACAGGCCTTCTAGATAGCAACCAGTCCATGGGGAAAGCCCAGTCCTGTTTGGACAGAGTTTCCACTCTTCCTTCTCATTCTGGCTGAATGGGCTCAGGGAGCTCACCGGGGAGAGGACGTCTCCATTGAAGCGTTTGATGGGCACTGGCCTGCGCCGATAAGCAGGGTCTGGGGGCCCAGGTCTGGGAGGAGCCCGGGGACCTCTGGGGGGAGCCCGAGGAGGTCTCTTTTTCCGCCTTTTCTCTTTGCGATCTTCCTGCTGCCGAATCCGCATCAGTTGCACGCGTCGGCGCTGCCGGCTGATGACCACTGTGGTGGGATGGGTAGAGAAGGAGCTCAGAGGACTGTGCGCCTTATTTCCCCTGAGCCCTCCCTCTCTCTTCCCACCTGGGGCTCTAGGCTTCCAGATTCCTCTTGTCCATAACTCCTTACTCCCACCCTGTCACTTCCTTTCCTGGTCTCCTGCCTCTCAGAGAGGACTTCCCGCTGTTGTTGTTTTCTTCCATAGGTCTTTATGGAAGATTCCTAGGCTTCCAGGTACCCCCTTCCAGGCTGTCATCCCTCTCCCAATCACCTAGGCCAGCCACCATCATCTTTCCACTGGACAATCACAGCTGCTTCTTCACTGGTTTCCCCTACATTTGCTCCCTCTAATGCTTTCTACACTCAGCAGCAGAATGAGCATCCCAAAAACTAAATTAGATTCTATCCTCCCCTACTTTAAACTCTCCAGTGGTGTCTCATTGCCCTTCCAATAAAATGTGGAGTGCTTCTTACGACCCAGAGGGTCCACGCAATCACCCTGGCTCCCACACCTCACCTCCCATACTCCTGCCCCACTTCCTCAAACAAGCTGAGCTCATTCCTTCTCAGGGCCCTCGCCCTTGCTGTTCCCTCTTCTCTAGCTCTTTGCATGGCTGGCCCCTTAGCCTTCAAGTGCCTGCTTACATATCACCTCCTTCAAGTAGCCTTCCCTGACCACCCTAACTCTAATAGCTTCCATAGGTCACTCTTTCACATTACCCTGCATGTCTCTGTCATATCACTCTACACAACTGGAATCATCTTGTTTGTTTGCATCTCTGTTATCTGTCTCCTGCCTGCCCTGAATGTACACCCGTAAGGACAGGAACCTTGTCTGTGTTATCTCTGCTGTATCCCTGGTGCCTGGAATGGTGTTGGTGCAGAGCCAACACTCCATATGTTGTGGAATGAATGATGGCACCTGGGTCCTATCCTCCCAGACCCTGAGCAAGTCAGCTCTCTACAGCCATCAAGGCCTTCTGCTGCTGTCCCCTACTCCCCAGTCACTCAGCCCCCCAGCCATCCCTGGCCACCCACTCCTCTCATGTCCACCTTGGCCTGTGCCCCCTTACCTTCCGTGTGGGAGTCCCCCTCAGCTGTCACCCGCCACTGCACCAGAATGCCCATGAGGCTGAGCAGGGGCCAGAGTGCCAGCAGGGCCCAGCTTCGCCAGCAGAGAGGGGGCACAGGAGCGGCCCGGAGTCGCTCCACCACGTAGCGCCCCAGCAGTAGCAGCTCGGCGAAGTAGTCAGCGGCAGTGGCGATGAGCGCAGCACCAGTCACGGCGGTGGCCAGGGTGGTGAGTGGGCGGGGCCAGCGCAGAGTGAGCAGGGCACAGAGCAGGCCGCCCCCCAGCAGCAGCCCCAGTGGACCCCACACGGAGCCTGGCTGGTAGTAGGGTGCGGAGCCGAGCAGGGCAGCAGCTGCGAGCAGCAGGCCGAGCAGCAGCCCCACCAGGAAGAGGCCCACGCTGCGCACGAGCATGGCCACCAACCCGCAGAGCAGCCCGATGCCCAGCGCGATGCCCGCGCTCGCCCCAGCACTCAGCTGTGTCTCTAGCACCCGCTCTCGGTAGCACAGGAGGAAGATGACCACCGAGCCAAACAGCAACCCCGTGAGGAAGAGCACTGCCTTGAAGCAGCGGTAACCTGGAGGGGAACAGGGGCTAGTGAGGGGCCAAGATGAGGGCACCAGGCTGGAGGGAGCAGGTCCGGGGGGTCAAGGACATGGGATCCCAGGGGAACCAGAGACAAACACACTAAGATCAGAGAATTGAGGGTCACTGGGGTCATGAGGGCATCAGTGATGGGGCCATTGAGGTCAGGGGAGGTTAGAGAGATAGGGCTGTTGGCGGTCAATGGGAAAGCAAACATAACCGTTGAGATCATGAGGGTTGATATATTCGAGGATCACAAGAGTTAGGATGAATCTTTCGAGTCAAGGGTGAATTCGTGCATTGCTGTCATTGGGATCATAGGAGTCAGAGAGAGAAGTCATTGTGGTCCCAAGAGGATCAGCAAAAGACTCAATGGGGTCTTTGAGAAGGGATTGCTCACAGAGATGAGGTATTTGGAAATCATAATAAACTCGAGGGCCGGGCCTGGTGGCAGCATTTTGGGAGGCTGAGGTGGGTAGATCACAAGGTCAGGAGTTCGAGACCAGCCTGATCAACATGGTAAAACCCTGTCTCTATTAAAAATACAAAAAATTAGCCAGGCATGGTGGCGCGCACCTGTAATCCCAGCTACTCAGGAGGCTGAGGCAGGAGAATCACTTGAACCCAGGAGGCAGAAATTGCAATGAGCCAAGATCGCACCATTACACTCCAGCCTGGGTGACAGAGCGAGACGCTGTCTCAAAAAAAAAAAAAAAAAAAAAGTTGAGAGGTGAGGGTCACACAGGTTCAGAAAGATGAGTTTTTGAGGGTCACAGGGCTTCAGAGATATGGCACCACTGAAAGGTTACAAAGAGGACAGGAAGCAGGGTTATTGGGGAGTTGTCCTGGAAAATGAGGTATTTGTAGGTTAGGGAGATGGACAGAAATAGAATCATTGAGAATATAAAATGATTTCCAAGAGAGAGGAACACTGAGACCGAAACAAGGAATTACTGGGATCACAGTATGGGGAGGGGTGATCAAATGATGAGATTATAGGAATTAGAGAGGAGTAACCAGGGATCAAAGCTAGGAGTAATAGAGGGGGTCAGAGGGATGGAAGGTAATGACATAACTGGAGGTGAGGGGAGGTGGAGGTCACTAAGGCTTACATGAGGTCACACAGAATCAAAGAGAAGGAAATAGTGTTTGTGGAGTTTCAGAAATAAGGAGGTTATAGGGCCATTAGGCCCATTAGAGATACCTGAAAGGGTGAGGGAAGTGGAGATTCTGAATAGTTGGAAAGATGGAAATCAGAGGTGGGGGTCAAGGAGTCAGGGAGAGCCAAAGAGAAAGATAAGAGAGGAGAGTCACTTCCAGGAGTAGGAGGAAGTATGAGAGTCCAGGAGGCTCTGTGAGCAGAGAGAGGAGTAGGGCGTGGACAAGGGCTCAGAGTCCATGAGCCTGGGAGTAGGGGTATCCAAGAGGGGTAGGATGTCAGGAAGCCCAGGAGAGGGAATATGAGGCCGCATCGAGCAACATGCAGAGGGAGTGGGTACAGACATGGAGGGGGTGAGGTGATACAGAATCCTCAGAGGCCCAGAATGTGTCCTGAACCCTTGCGGGGGGCACTTCCTCCTGCCTACTCTTCAGTTGTTCAGCCCAGAGTTTGGGGGAGGAATGGGAGGGACCATCTGGCTCCCAACCCTGTCTACCCACCCATTGTAGGAGGAGGCTGCAGAACACAAGTCTTGCACTACCTCTGCCCAACCTGGAACCCCAGCCCCCAAGCTTCATTTGCCCCCCCGACAGGTCCCACTCACCTATAATTCTCCCGGAGGCTTTCTTTGGGCCCCCAGCCCATAGAGCTCACTCTCCTCTCTGAAGTTCTGTAACTCTTGCTGCAGAGCCACTGGTCACTTACTCCCATTACAGTGGGCCACTAGCCCATATGGCACCTTTATGCATATTAGAAAAAGGTGTGCCTTTCTCTAGCCAAAGCAGCTTTGTGCCAAGGCCCAGATTTTGTCAGGTAGAGCATGAGCTGGACTTTAGCCCCCACTTGCCCACTCAGCTGAGTTCCCTTATTTAGTACCCATCCTGTACAAGTATTCACAGCAGCTCTGATTACCGGAGCCTGCCTTATAGGCTGGATGGATGTGTGTGACCACTATCAGCCCACTCTAATATGTGTCCCAGGTGTAAATGCTCCAGGGAGTCTCCTCCCTGTCAGATGATATGCCCTACGGTAAGGGACCATGTGTAATGACCCTGCCAAGTGTTTTCAGTGCCTACCTAGCACAGGGACCCAAACACATCCTCACCACAATAGCTACTATTTATTGAATGCTTATTCATTCTTATAACACTACATGAGACAAATGTGATCATTGTTCAGATGAGAAAACTGAGGCTCAGACAGATTAATGTGCCCAAGACATCACAATTAGTAATTGCAAAGCTAAGTAAATTCAAACTCAGGTGTGCCTAATCCAAAAACCTGTGTTTCCTATAATCTAGAGTCTAGACAATCTATAAATGTGTGGGATGAAAGAAAAGGAAGAATTATTCACGATGGTAGAGGGATTCAGAGAAGACTTGGGGGGCCCAGAAAAAGAACTCGGGAAAACACTGGGGAGCCCAGGTGAGGGATGAGATGGGGATCTCACCGAAGAAGCAGTAGACGACTCCAAACAAACAGCACATGATGCAGACGAGGGCCGGCAGTGCCTGGTACCTGCGCTCCAGGGGCTGTTCACAAGGGGCACCCCAGAAGGCATCATCTGGCTCAGGAGGCAGCAGCTGGAACCGCAGTGTTGCCACAGTCCCCGGCATAATGCTGGGAATAGAAGGGAGTCACCCTCCCAAGTTAACCTGACAGAGGGAAAGTTGGGGTCACAGAGGAGTCCTGGGTCCCCACCAGGATAGGAGTGGGAGAGGGGTTGGGAGAACTCAGCAAGGACAGTGGACAAAGGAGTGGTATCCACATTTGTGCAGCTCTGGAAGCATCTCTGGAGTGGAGAGCAAAGACAAAGGGAAACAAAAGTGCCTGGCTAGAGGAGACTGGGATGAAGTTAAAAGAGGGACGGGAGTCAGGGGGGATGAGGGGAGTGTGCTGCCAGTGAGAAGAAGGCAGCTGAGAGATTCGTCTGTGGGCGGCTCAATATGGGATTGTCCAAGATTTACCTGGGCTGGAGGCGACCTGAGCTTCTGAGTGAAAGAGACTGTGTAGAGGCCCGAGGGGCCGGGGTTGCGGGGCGCCACAGGCTCCAATTGACTGGGGTCCAGGGAAAGTCCGTCGTGCGAGGAAGGGGGCTGCTGGGCCGCAGAGACTGGTCTCGGCGCGGTGGCGGCGCCGCTCCACCTCCAACACCGGCTGGCACTCCAGTCCCGCGGCGTCCGGGAACTCGGGCTGGGCCTGGGGAAGGGGAAGGAGCAGGAGCCGGGGCTCGGGCCGCCCCAGAACCGCGGCCCCATGCCCTGAGCCCGCCCGCGGCCTTTGGTGCTGATGGACAGCTCCGGCCTCTGCTCCTGACGTCACTCAGGGCGCACCATCCAGGCAGGGGCGGGCTGCTTCTGACGTCACCCGGCACGCACCAACCACGCCGCGGGAGGCAGGGGACTCCGCCCCCGGCGTCTCCCTCTCCCGCACCGAGGAGGGGGCACTTCCGGGGGTCCTTCCCCTTTAACCTCCCCCTTCTCCTCCCTCTCCGGTAGCGGGAGCTCGAGACCCCACCCCGGGGGCGGGGCCCTTGCAGTGACACGTCGGACAGCTGCGGCCGCGGCTGAGGCTCCGAGGCCGAGCTCAAGAACTCTGCGCAGCCCAGAGCAGCTGCTGGAGGGGAATCGAGGCGCGGCCCCGGGGATTCGACTCGGGTCGCTGGCTCTGCTCTGCGGGGAGGGAGCGGGCCCGCCCGCGGGGCCCGACCCCTCCGGATCCGCCCCCTCCCCGGTCCCGCCCCCTCGGAGCCTCCTCTGGCTGCTCTGGGGCTTCGCCAGGGCCCGGGACCCGCGGTCCGGGCGCCATGCGAGCATCGCTGCTGCTGTCGGTGCTGCGGCCCGCAGGGCCCGTGGCCGTGGGCATCTCCCTGGGCTTCACCCTGAGCCTGCTCAGCGTCACCTGGGTGGAGGAGCCGTGCGGCCCAGGCCCGCCCCAACCTGGAGACTCTGAGCTGCCGCCGCGCGGCAACACCAACGCGGCGCGACGGCCCAACTCAGTGCAGCCCGGAGCGGAGCGCGAGAAGCCCGGGACCGGCGCAGGCGCCGGGGAGAATTGGGAGCCGCGCGTCTTGCCCTACCATCCCGCACAGCCCGGCCAGGCCGCCAAAAAGGCCGTCAGGTAGTGATCGGCTGCGCCCGCTCCACCCACTGGGCAGCGGCTGGGACGAGCGCGGGGAAGCAGCCCGGGCCCGGGTCGGGCTCCGGAAGGAAGGGGCTGGCAAGCCAGGAAGTCTTTGGGCCCCGATAACTTCCGATGGCCCTGCCTTCCCCGAGAGCCGTGGGGCCAGTCCGAGGCTTTCTCTGGGCCCCATCCCGGCCTGGGCTGAACTTGCTGGCCTGTGTCCTAAACCGACTCGACCCGATGGCTCCCCAAAGATCCTACTAGCTCCCTGACTGGTCTACTGGGGTTAGAGAAATGACTTGTATATAGGCTTGGGTGTATAGAAGCAGGGAAAGAGAAAGGCGAGAACTAGGATTTACCTGGATCTCTTGTTCCTGAGTGGGTTACAAAGGCCACCTCAGGGTGAGCTGGGGGAGGGAGCGCCCATCCCATTAATGTGTCTGCTGATGAGTTGAAATAATTTCTAAGTAACATTGGGTTCAAATGCTGGTTCTGCAATTTACCTTCTGCTTTAACAAAGGTAAGTTCCTGGAGCCCCTGAGTCCAGTTTGCCCCTCCCCGCAATAACACTCAGTACACCCCATGCCAAATGTTCCTTTATATCATTTATGTGAGGCATTTGTGGCAAAATGACATATTTATATAGAAATGAGTAGATACATGGTATGTCCAGCATTTGGCTGGACAGATATAATCAGATATAATTAAACAGATACAATCAGTCTCATTTTACAGATGGCTCAGGTTAAATAACACGCTTAAGGATGTAACTACTAAGTAGCGAACCCTGGAGTCAGACCCACAATATCTCTGTCCTATCTGGGTGGTATTGCCATCTCCCAAATGCAAAGAACTACCTGGGTAAGACCATTTCGTTTAAATCCTCATGACCCCTGGGAGAGAGGGTTTATTCTTATCCTATTCATAGGTGAGAGCACAGATGCAGAGAAGACGTGACCTGCTGGAGTTTGTGCTGACACCCCCTCCACCCCCCGCCCCGTTATCTTTTTGATAACCTTGTGCCATCTCCTCCCCTAGGACCCGCTACATCAGCACGGAGCTGGGCATCAGGCAGAGGCTGCTGGTGGCGGTGCTGACCTCTCAGGCCACGCTGCCCACCCTGGGCGTGGCCGTAAACCGCACGCTGGGGCACCGGCTGGAGCGTGTGGTGTTCCTGACGGGCGCACGGGGCCGTCGGGCCCCACCTGGCATGGCGGTGGTGACGCTGGGCGAGGAGCGACCCATCGGGCACCTGCACCTGGCGCTGCGCCACCTGCTGGAGCAGCACGGCGACGACTTCGACTGGTTCTTCCTGGTGCCTGACACCACCTACACCGAGGCGCACGGCCTGGCCCGCCTAACTGGCCACCTCAGCCTGGCCTCCGCCGCCCACCTGTACCTGGGCCGGCCCCAGGACTTCATCGGCGGAGAGCCCACCCCCGGCCGCTACTGCCACGGAGGCTTTGGGGTGCTGCTCTCGCGCATGCTGCTGCAGCAGCTGCGCCCCCACCTGGAAGGCTGCCGCAACGACATCGTCAGTGCGCGCCCTGACGAGTGGCTGGGTCGCTGCATTCTCGACGCCACCGGGGTGGGCTGCACTGGTGACCATGAGGTGGGATGATAAGCTGTCTCGCTGATACCTCCTGTCATGTTCAAATCCCTCTGAGAGGCAAAGGGGTGGTGGAGCTACAGGCCTGGTTTTCCATGCCAATTCGGGCATTTATTTTCTATCCCTGTGACCCCGGGTAAATTACTAAATATCCTGGGCTTCCAGTAGCTTCCTCTGTGCCAATAGAAATAATTATTGCTCGGAGTTGTTACAAGGATTAGAGAAAATAAGGGAGCCTTGTACATAATAGGCATTTGATGTTAGTTATTGTTTTAGCCCTTGGACAGCTTTGAGACAGGACGCATGCCCATTTCGCAGATGAGCTAGCAGAGGCACGCTGAAGGTCACACAGACTCACAACTGGTCAAGATAGATTTAAACCCTCAGACTCCAAGTCCACAACAGGTCATAGACTGAGGAGATGAGACACTCACTATGAGACAATGGAAGACAATGCCAGCGCATAACAGATCCCCTCCCTTCCTCTCCCCAGGGGGTGCACTATAGCCATCTGGAGCTGAGCCCTGGGGAGCCAGTGCAGGAGGGGGACCTTCGTTTCCGAAGTGCCCTGACAGCCCACCCTGTGCATGACCCTGTGCACATGTACCAGCTGCACAAGGCTTTCGCCCGAGCCGAACTAGAACGCACATACCAGGAGATCCAGGAGTTACAGGTATGGCCTAGGTCTGGGATGGTGGAGTGCGGGGCACAGGATCTGAGAGGTCACAAAGATCCCAGAGAAATGAAAAGTTAGCACTAGAATCGCAGAACAAAACTACTTCCCAGCCCCTGCCTGTTTCTACATTCTCTGATGAGCCTCCAGGCTCTTAGGCGGTCTATGCTGGGAAAATGATAGGTATAGACCCTGGGGGACAGGGGACTAGGGACCCATCCTGAGTGACACCTGCTGCCTACCCAGTCCCCCAGTTGTGTGCTGCTCCTCTGGTCTGCCCCTTACTCATGGCCTGTTTCTCTGATCCAGTGGGAGATCCAGAATACCAGCCGTCTGGCCGTTGATGGTGACCGGGCAGCTGCCTGGCCTGTGGGCATTCCAGCACCATCCCGCCCGGCCTCCCGCTTTGAGGTGCTGCGCTGGGACTATTTCACGGAGCAGCACGCTTTCTCCTGTGCCGATGGCTCACCCCGCTGCCCACTGCGTGGGGCTGATCGGGCTGATGTGGCTGATGTTCTGGGGACAGCTCTAGAGGAGCTCAACCGCCGCTACCACCCGGCCTTGCGGCTCCAGAAGCAGCAACTGGTGAATGGCTACCGACGCTTTGATCCGGCCCGGGGTATGGAATACACACTGGACTTGCAGCTGGAGGC
Organism: Colobus angolensis palliatus; assembly: GCF_000951035.1. Classification (NCBI taxonomy): domain Eukaryota; kingdom Metazoa; phylum Chordata; class Mammalia; order Primates; family Cercopithecidae; genus Colobus; species Colobus angolensis. The sequence goes on from NW_012123487.1 coordinate 1,127,281, forward strand.
ACTGACCCCCCAGGGAGGCCGCCGACCCCTCACTCGCCGAGTACAGCTGCTCCGGCCGCTGAGCCGCGTGGAGATCTTGCCTGTGCCCTATGTCACTGAGGCCTCACGTCTCACTGTGCTCCTGCCTCTAGCTGCGGCTGAGCGTGACCTGGCCCCTGGCTTCCTGGAGGCCTTTGCCACTGCAGCACTGGAGCCTGGTGATGCTGCGGCAGCCCTGACCCTGCTGCTACTGTATGAGCCGCGCCAGGCCCAGCGCGCAGCCCACGCAGATGTCTTCGCACCTGTCAAGGCCCACGTGGCAGAGCTGGAGCGGCGTTTCCCCGGCGCCCGGGTGCCATGGCTCAGTGTTCAGACAGCTGCACCCTCACCACTGCGCCTCATGGATCTACTCTCCAAGAAGCACCCGCTGGACACACTGTTCCTGCTGGCCGGGCCAGACACGGTGCTCACGCCTGACTTCCTGAACCGATGCCGCATGCATGCCATCTCCGGCTGGCAGGCCTTCTTTCCCATGCACTTCCAAGCCTTCCACCCAGCTGTGGCCCCACCACAAGGGCCTGGGCCCCCAGAGCTAGGCCGTGACACTGGCCGCTTTGATCGCCAGGCAGCCAGCGAGGCCTGCTTCTACAACTCCGACTACGTGGCAGCCCGTGGTCGCCTGGCGGCAGCCTCAGAACAAGAAGAGGAGCTGCTGGAGAGCCTGGACGTATACGAGCTGTTCCTCCACTTCTCCAGTCTGCATGTGCTGCGGGCAGTGGAGCCGGCGCTGCTGCAGCGCTACCGGGCCCAGACATGCAGCGCGAGGCTCAGTGAGGACCTGTACCACCGCTGCCGCCAGAGTGTGCTTGAGGGCCTCGGATCCCGAACCCAGCTGGCCATGCTACTCTTTGAGCAGGAGCAGGGCAACAGCACCTGACCCCACCTGTCCCCGTGGGCCATGGCATGGCCACACCCCACCCCACTCCTCCCCCAAAACCAGAGCCACCTGCCAGCCTCGCTGGGCAGGGCTGGCCATAGCCAGACCCCAAGCTGGCCCGCTGGTCCCCTCTCTGGCTTTGTGGGTCCCTGGGCTCTGGACAAGCACTGGGGGAGGTGCTCCCAGAGCCATCCCCTTCTCGCCCCAAACCCAGTTTCCTTGCCCCCTGACGCTGCTGATCCGGGCTGTGGCCTCCACATATTTATGCAGTACAGACTGCCTGACGCCAGCCCTGCCTCTGGGCCCTGGGGGCTGGGCTGTAGAAGAGTTGTTAGGGAAGCAGGGAGCTGAGGAGGGGCATCTCCCAACGTCTCCCTTTTGGACCCTGCTGAAGCTCCCTGCCTTTAATAAACTGGCCAAGTGTGGACTCGTGATTCAGAGGTTTTGAAAGGGTAGACGGGCGTGGGGGAGGGAGGACTGGCTAAGCACACAGGCTCCCCTGCCCCTGCTGAGGCCTGCCTTTCCTTTCACCCGGGACCAAGTCATGCATGTGCCCAGCCTCACCCCAGCCCCCAGTGCGTGCCTGGTCACACATACACACAGATAATTCTTTATGCCTCTTTATTCCCAATCTCATCAGCACTTTACAAAATCAGTCTGGAGGGAGAGAGGCCTGAGAAGGCTCCCTTCCCACCCTCCAAGCTCAGCCGAAGTCTGAAAGGTCTCCTGCCCCCTCCCTATAGAAGGGACTCTAGGGGTGGGGCTGGTGCAGGGGGAACTGGGAGCTGGGCCAGGCCTGCTGGGCCATCCTCTCCCCCTGCCAGGAGGGGAGCTGGGCCTGGAGAGGGGCAGGAAGTAGGACCAGCCCAGCACTCCTGAGTCCTGGGGCTCTCCCTTTCCTGCTGACATTAGGGCTGGGACCCTGGCTGTCCCTAAATCACCCACCCCTGTAGCCCTACCCACCTTCCACATCTGTATCCCCCCCACCCGGCTTTCCCTAAATATATACAAATATACAGAGGGCTCCCCCTCCCTGGCTGGGATGAGCTCTATCCTCCCCTCCCTCTCTCCTTCCTTCCCTTCCTCTCCATGAAGGCCCATGGCCTGGTTTCCAGCCCTCCCGGGGCACCAGCCTGGGGGTAAGGGGTATGGACAAGAAGGACCTTTGTGCAAAGCAGCTGACATCAGGGCAGGGGAGGACAAGAGCAGGAACTGAGTCCTGGCCCTCCCAGTGAGCACCGCCCCCAGGCCTTTCCCAGGAGCAGGAGGAGAATGTGCTGGGGATCCCAGGAGGGGTCTCAGACTCCTGGATCCTTTCAGTCACAGCACCATCCTAGCAAGCGAAATCTTCAAAGAGACCTCCTGGGGGACCGTGGGGGTGGTGATGGTTGGGGAGCAGGCTGCTGGCCCCCCCACCTTCGGCATGGCCCCGGCTCGGGCAGGGACTCTGCAGGAGAAAGAAAAGAGGGAGTGGGATAGGGAGAACTCGTGGGGGCAGGGACTCTGCCGAGAAAGAGTGGGACAGGGAGAGGTCAAGTGCTGTCCCCAGGGCTCACACCGCCAGCTTTTCCTTGTCACCTTGGCCAGAGGCTCCAGGGCCCACTCCACAGGCTGGTTCAGAAACCATGGGGGTATGAGTCCTGGGGAGGTGTGGCTGCATGCTCTGTAGAGCTCGTCCTCACCTGTTCCTTCAGCTCCTGAAGCCCCAAAGTGGAGATGCCCCCAGTGGAGGTCCGCAGGGGGGTCTTGGGACGCCTCCATACCCGCTTCAGTCGATCCCAGGACACCTTGGGGTTCAGGGTGGGGGACAGCAGTGGGCTCAGGAAATTGGTTGAGGAGAAACGTGAGCCTTGCCATGCCCAGCTGCCCACAGGACTCACCGCCACAGCAAAATCCCAGCAGGACAGACACCCCATCCTCCTCACCCATCCCCTTCTCCTGACTCTGAGCCCTCAGGCCTGCCAGCCAGTCAGGGGACCCTGGCAGAGAATCCTGAACCTGACTTCCCAGCCAGGCCAGCTCCACCAGGCACCCCGCACTGCCCCCCTTCTGCTTTGCCCATGGCCCCCACTCCCACCCTGCCTTCCCCGGGCCCTTGCCTCATAAATGTAGTCAAGGATCTCCAGCAACGTGAGGATGCTGGCCCCGATGAACAAGCCCATCTGTCCCCCGAGGTCTCCTGGGAAGCAGGAGAGCAGTGTCAGAGGGAGCGGCCGGATTGATCCACCCACACACAAGCTGAGGGGGACACCAGTCTCACCCAGCAGGGCTGACAGGCCATAGGCTGCTCGCTGCTCCATGGCTTCAGAGGTCAGGGCCTCAAAGAAGACGTCTAGGACCAGGAAGTTCTCCCTGTGGAGACAGGAAGCAGGGTATCCGTGTGGGCCTCGCTTCCTGAGAAGGCTGGCAGGGGCATCCTGGATCCAGGAGATCCTGATCAGAGACCTCTGCATGGGGAAGTCAGTGACCACCCCCTGGACTCCCCAAGGCTGTGAGGGGAGGCAGTCCCGGATGTGTGTCAGCTTCATCTTTTGAGGGGTAGCAAAGGGCCTGGGAGAGCAAAACACAACTCCTGGACCTGAAGGAAACCCTGCTCCCTCCTCTAAAACAGCCAGTGGTGTTGCCTTTGCCTCCTCCTTATGCCTCTGCGGACCCTTCAGTGACCCCTGTTGCCTGTCAGTCCACTCCACAATGCCCCTTCTCAGTGTCCTGGGCAGCTGGTGGCCTGTCCCTGGCACCTTCTTCCGCAGCTGCTGTCTTTTCGCCTTCCTCCACACAGCTGCCTGTGACTGAGACTCCACACCACCCCTCTGCCCCGCGTCCTCTCACTGGACACCTCTCCATCGCCTCCTCTCACAGACCCAAACCCAGGGCCCTAAGAGGTGAGCTCACGCCTCCCCAGCTTCCTTCCCTGACTGAGGCCTGAGAGTCGGTCCTACGTTATCAAACGTGGGCTCATTGACAAATTGTGGCATGGATTTTGTGTCGTAATCATCTGTCCCCACAGAACTCAGCACTGGGCTTGGCACCCAGACCATGCTCCAAAACTGTAGACTGGCTGGAGGGGACCAGACCGAAGGCTCAGGGCGGTCCCTCCTGCCTCCCCCTGCAGGGTACTGTGTTTCTCTCCGGTCTCATCCTGTCCCTCTCCCTTACAGAAGGGGAGGAAGACGCACAAGCAAAGCACTCGGAAACATGGCATATATGTGATGACGGAGATCTGTACGGGTGCTGGGAGCTCAGATGAAAGGTGTTTGGACCTGGAGGTAGAAACACTGAACATGACTTGAGCAATGAGCGGTGCTGCTTAGAAGAAAAGGGCTGTGGCCAGGCACGGTGGCTCACACCTATGATCTCAGCACTTTGGGAGGCCAAGGATGGTGGATCACTTGACGTCAGGAGTTCAAGACCAGCCGGGCCAACATGGTGAAACCTCATCTCTACTAAAAAGACAAAAAAATAGCTAGGTGTGGTAGTGGGTGCCTATAATCCAGGCTACTTGCGAGGCTGAGGGAGGAGAATCGCTTGAACCTGGGAGGTGGAGGATGCAGTGAGCCAAGATTGTGCCACTGCACTCCAGCCTGAGTGACAGAGCAAGACTCTGTCTCAAAAAAGAAGAAGAAGAAGTAGTAGTAGTAGTAGTAGTAGTAGTAGTAGTAGTAGTAGTAGTAGTAGTAGTAGTAGTAAAGGGCTATGAAAGG
>NW_012123487.1:1131947-1182759 GCF_000951035.1 Colobus angolensis palliatus
AAAAAAGAAGAAGAAGAAGTAGTAGTAGTAGTAGTAGTAGTAGTAGTAGTAGTAGTAGTAGTAGTAGTAGTAGTAGTAAAGGGCTATGAAAGGCATTCCTAGCAGAAGACTCATCATAGAGATGCGGCCTGCTCCCCACCTCCATCATGCCCAGCACCTATTGAGGGCAGCCTCCACCACACACACACACACACAGACGCACATTCTCTCACACACATACCCATTCACAGATACACACAAAGTGTGCATGTACACACACACCACACATTCACATACACATACACTCACATACACACCCACAGGAAACACACACACGCCCCACACAGATACACACAAACATGCATGCACACACACGTACACACCCACATACACCCCATACACATACACACCCACATACACACAAACACATACACACATGCTCACACACACGTACACACACACACAGTCACACAGCCACCCCCCACAGACACACATACCGTATGTAGGTCTCATTGCGGTTGTACTTCCTTGCCAGGTACCGGGCTGAGCCCCTGTTGGGGATCCTGACCATGGAGATCTCTTTCCCGTAGCGCGTCAGGTTGCAGGGGGTGGGGCAGAAGCACGGGCCCTCGGGGCCCCCACCCAGGGAATCTGCAACACAGAGGCAGCAGCTACAATGGGAGTTGGAGAAGGGTGGTCCAGTGGCCCACCAGCTGCAAAGAGGAGGCCAGGGGGCTGTCCTGAGGCAGACACACCCACACCAAGGGCCTTTACTGGCCAGCTCCGGTGCTTCCTAGAGGGGACTGGCTGCAGGTCCCTGCCTGAACCAGCTTCAGACTGCTCCAGAGAGCAGGTGTAAGCAGAATCCCCCAGCACCCTCCCAACCCCTGGGACTGGGGGGATCCTCATGGCCCAGAGGGAGAACAGAGCCCATCCACCAGAGCTGATCAACTATGTAAGGCCTCAGACACACAAGGAGGTGTGGAGAGGATGCTGGGATGCATGGATGGGTGGGTGGATAGATGGATGGATGGATGGCAGATGACCAGATCGATGGATGGGCAAACAGAAGAACAAATGGACCAACAAACTTCCCAGGCTCAATGCACTGGGCTTTCTCTGCCTGCCCCTTCAGTTCCACTCTCCACTCTTCCACCTTGCTCTGCACCCTACGAGGCTGATCTCTGCCAAATGCATCACCTCAACTCCCTTGTCCTCTGGTTTTGGGTTGAGTTTGGCCAACAGGAGGCCCTGGCAGAAACAGAAGGTGAGAGGGAAGAGATGCCAGGGTATTTCTCCCGCCGCCTGGCTTCCTCACTGCCAGGCCGTAGGTGGCAGAGGCTGTGCTGCTCCTCCAGCCATGCTGCTGTCAGTCAGCCCTCTTGGACAGCCACAGGTCTCTCCTCCTGCAGGCCTGGTGGGGATGAAGGCTCCCCATGTTACCAGCTCTGTGGTCTCCCGCTGTGCCTTGCAGGTTCTTTATTCCTGATCACACATCTGTTCCTTCACTAAACACCTCCAATCACCCCTGTGACAGATGCAGGTGGTGTGGGGGACAGAGAAGGGCTGGATGTGTGTCTGGCTGCCCAGTGTCTCAAACCCAGCCCCAAGGCCCCAGGTGTCTGGATTATTGCAGCCAGCTTGGCCAGTCCCTGACTTTGAGTCTCCTCCCCTCCTACCCATTGTCCACATCTCACTGGACTCACCTGGCATTCCTGCCTTGCCAGAGGCCTTTGTGGGCTTCCTAGAGCCTCCCTTTTTTTTTTTTTTTTTTTTTTGAGACAGGGTAATTCCATAGCTCAGATTAGAGTGCAGTGGTGTGATACCAGCTCACTGCAGCCTGGACCTCCCAGGCTTGAGCCTATCCTCTCGCCTCAGCCTCCCAAATAGGTGGGACTATAGATATGCACCACCACACCCAGTTCACTTTTTTATTTTTTGCAGAGACAGGGTCTCACCATGTTACCCAGGCTGGTCTCGAACTACTGGGCTCGAGTGATCCACACAGCCTGGCCTCCCAAAGTGCTGGGTCTACAGGTGTAAGCCACTGTGCCTGGCCTCCCTCCTCCACTCTTTCCACTCCCTCCCCTGTTCTCTGCCCTGTAGCCACACAGATCTTTCAGTGCCCTGGACACAGCATGCTCTTTCTGGCCACAGGTCTTTAGTGTATGTCCCCCTTTGCACCTGGCTCTTATACAGCCATCAAGCCTCAGCTAATGTGTCCCTTCCTCTAGGAATCCTCCCTACCTTCCCAGGCTAGGGCTGCACACCCCTCCTTGGGGCCTTGCCACACACCCGAGGCTCCCCTCTCCAGGAGTTGACGGGCTGTGTGGGAATGGCTGCCCACAGCCCTGCCGAGCTGTAAGCTCTCCAAGGGAAGGGCTGTTGCCCCCACTCTCACCTCCAGTACCCAGCACAGGCTGTAAAGGTCTGGAAAATGCACGAATCGATGAATGGATGGATAGATGGATGAACTGCAGATCAGGCAAGATCTGTGGACAGATGGGGTTTGCCTTACCCACACCGATAGCCAGCAATGCATTTTTCCTGAGACCAAGAGAGAAGTCATTTCACTTTCTCAAAGTGGGTGAGCTCATTGGTTGAACCAAGATGAGAAGCCCAGCCCTTCACTCCCAGTCCTGGCTTCTCTGCAACGCCCCCCACCCTGCTGCCTCCACTTACCCGAGTGTCTGTACCTGCAGAGGTCTGCAGACCTCTCCCCGACCCCACTGAAGTATGGGCTAAGGCTCAACCCCCAGGAAGAACCCTCCAGGAAGAGATTGGGAGGGGAGGAGCCAAGACAGTGAGGAGAAGAGTGGACAGAGACATGAAGAGGCTGATGGAGAGGTAGGGAAGGGTAGGCAGCACGGACCCAGTGTGTGGTCGGCACACTCGATGTAGATATTTGGTGGGCAGATGGTCTCATTGCCTGAAAGGAAAGAAGATTATTCCTAGAATCTACGATCACTTCCCCTGTCCCCCACACGCCCAAATGTAAGCACATACATGCATGCACACACATATGCACACATTTGCATAAATGTGCTTGAACACCACACACACAACCCCCACAAATATGCAACCATGGATATAAACGAGCATACACGTACACAAATGCATATAACATGCACACAGGCATCTGCATGCCAGCGTTCCCACAGGCATACGTGAAACCATGTTTAAAAGTCCCAAACACGCACATGCACACTCACACGGGTACAGACACACACACATGTTGTATACATGCGCCTGCCTGTGCACATGAGCAGTGCCTTGCCCCAGGAGGCTCTGGAGCCCAGCAGGGTGGCATGGAGGGCTGGCTAGGGGTGGGATGCCCACCTGGCATGTGCACCATCCGGCAGTGGCAGCGCTGAAGCACAGCCTCCTTTTCACAGCGCAGCCGGCAGGCAGACACACTGTAGGCCGAGTAGCCCTGAAGCTCAGGCTCCCTGAGCTCACTCTCCGCGCGGCAGTTGCCCCAGGGCTGGGGCAGGTAGGTCAGCTGCAGAGGTGCGGTATGATGAGGTCATGCTCAGGAATCCCACCTGGTCCTCCAGTGCCCACAGCCCCAGCAAAGTCAACACAGCTGGCAGGCTGTGAACTTCTAAAGGGCAGGTTTGCTCTGCATCCCCTCTGAGCCCAAAGGTGAGCCCTGTGCCCAATCCAGGGCCTGGCAGGAGGTGCTCACCCGCTGTTCCTGGCAGGACACAAAGGTCTGGAAGCCTGGGGACACCCCGAACCCCAGCTGGTGGATGTAGGGCGGCTCCTCCTGGCTGTGGATCTGCACCCGAATACCTGCCTCAAACGACGTCTCATCTGCACAGCAGAGATGGGGACCTTTGGAAACCCATCCCAGGCAGAGGGCCCAGGCCCCAGTCCCCAAGATGGCCCTTGTCCCTTTCCGGCCTGCGTACTTGTCTCCCTCCAGATGGGCAGGTACTCCTCCTGCTGGATGTCCAGCATGATCTCCAGGCCACTGCCCATGCCCCCTGCCCGGCTGGGCAGCGAGCTCCGCGGGTCCGCGTTGAAGGTGTAACACTTCCCATAGCGAGTATAGACCTGGGAGGTGGGGTGAGAGAGCAGGAGGGGAGATGAAAGGAGTGGCCAAGGCAACTCCGAAGTTCCCTGCTCCCTGCCGAGGGCCACCAGATCTGCTTGGACACTCCAGTCCCATATCCTAGCAAGCAATGTACAGCCCAGTCTCTCCAATGAGCGCCAACTTTTCCACCGATGGCCTCCCTTAGATGATTAAAAGGCATCTCCAACTTAACATATCAGCACATCAACACCTTCCCAAACGCTGCCTGCCCCACACCATCCTCCTCCTCCCTAGTAAACCACCCCACTATATCCATCCAGTTTCTCAAGTCGGAATTTCTAAAATCTCCCCTTCCATCATCCCTGCTTCTTTTTCTTTCTTTTTTTTCTTTCTTTTTTTTTTTTCTTTTTTAGATATGGTCTTGCTCTGTTGCCCAGGCTGGTATACAGTGGCACGATCTCGGCTCACAGCAGCCTCAACCTTCCAGGCTCAAGCTGTCCTCCTGCTTCAGCCTGACAAGCAGCTGGGATTGCAAGGATATGCCACCAAGCCTAGCTAAGTTTTTTTTGTTTTTGTTTTTGTTTGTAGAGACAGGGTCTTGCCATGTTGCCCAGGCTGGTCTTGAACTCTTGGGCCCAAGCAGTCCTTCTGCTTTTGGCTTCCCAAAGTGCTGGAATTACAAGCATAAGCCATCGCATCCAGCCTCCAGGCCACTTCTGAAATATATTTAGAATCCATCCACTTTCCTTCCTTCTCCAGCAACCCCCATTTTGCCATCTCCTTCTAACTGGTCTCCCACCTTGGTCCACCCTTGCACCTCCCTACTGGAAGCTATGGTGCCCAGTGCCCAGTGCTCAAATCCAATGAAACCACTCACTGACTTACCCAACAATAGCTTCCCATTTCCCACATAACGAAGTCACGCTCCTTCCCTAACCCAAAAGTGCCCATGTGATGTGGCCCTTGTCTGCCTTTCCACCACCTCCCCCATATCTGACAAGTTCAGACACCTGGACTCCTTTCCTCCTCAGGCTTTTGTTGTTGTTGTCCCCTCTCCTGGAATGCCACTGCACACACACTCTTGGTATGGCTAGCTGCCCATTGCTGAAGCCTCAGCATGTCACACTCATACATCACACAGACACGTTCAGTGTCACCGTCCTTGCTTCCACATGTCTGTTGGTTTGCCCAAAGTACTTATCAAGACCTGAGATGATCTTGTTCATCTACTTGTCTCCTGTCCATTGTCCATCTCCCTCAATGAGCGTGTATGCTGCACAGAAGCAGTGAGACTGTCTGGTGTCCCCAGCCTCCGGCCCAGTGCGGGGCACAAGGGACACTTAATAAGCTGTCTCTGCAGCAGAGAAGCCAGGCTCCCTTTTCCTCTGCGGAGAGTTCTCCTTCATGGACAGCAGATGGCGCTGGCGCCCCGGAGATGGAAGCCCAGGCTCCTGCTGGGGATTTAGCTGCCGCCAGGAGCTGCGCAGCGGCAGGGGTGGAGAAGAGGCTGAGGGAGAGGCGGGTTCTAGTTCCCCCCTGCCAGGCTTCCCCAACAGAGCCGAGCCCCTGGGTCAAACCCATCACAGGCAGCACCTTCCCTGGGGGCAAGGGGTCGGCGCACTCAATCACTCTCTCCCGCTCCCCCTCCCCTCTCCTTGGGAACATTCCCCACTGGTAAAAGCTGGGAGAAAGAGCAGGAAGCAGTGTGGAAGGACACAGAGATCCTGAATGCCTGGTTTCACAGGGGGAGTGCAGAAGGGAGAGGCGCCGGGTGGAGAGCAGCGAACCAACTGAGAGTCCTCCCGAGACCTCCTCGGGGTCCCCATCCCTGAGAAGTAGACCACCCTGCTGCGGTGCTCTGGGAGCTGCAGCCCTGATCCTTCCCTCTCCCACAGTTCTTCTACCACTCAACCACCCTGCCTCCCGTTCCCGAAACAAAAACGTGTGCACCACAAACAAAGCACCCTGAGTTTACAGAACATGGTGCCGTCTACCGCTGCCCACATCCCCTCAGTACCAGCTAGGTGTAGTTATCCCGACTACTGCAGATGAGGACATCACAGCTCAGAGAAGTGAAGTGACATCCAAAGTCACACAGCTGGGAAGAAGGAGAGGTTCCTCTCATCCAGGGGCCGGGGGCAAGGCTCCAGCTGCTCCTGGAAACCATTGCTTGTACCCCCACCCCAAGCCTACCCTACCTCAGGACCCAGCTCCTGCCCCAGCCCCATCCAGGTAGATGAAACAGGAATGGGCTCCAGGCTGGTCCTCTTCTCTTCTCCCATTCCCCTTTCGCTTCTGCACCGTTCCTCTTGACCTTCCTCACCCTTTCTTCTCCATATCGGCTTCCCTTCAATTCCTCACCTGTCCCCCGAGTCTTCTCTTTTCCTAACACCCCACACACACCTTTACCAGCTTCCAGGTTCAAGTTCTTGACCCCATTGGTATCACCCCTGCCCTCCTCCCTGTTATGTGTCCATCTGTGGGGCAGGAGTGGGTGTCACGGACAGCTCAGGAGCGCTCAGTATGCCCCATGCGCTGTGCTAAACGCTTCACATGGTCTATCTGGATGAATCCTCACAACTACCCTGTGAGGTGGGTATTATTATCTCCCCATTCTACAGAGAAAGAAATGGAGGCTCAGAGAATTCAGCTGGTTTCCCCAGATGTTCAAGCTCAGGGCTTCTCAAACGCTATTGTGCACATGAATCAGGGGGATCTTTTTAAAGTGCAGATTCTGATAGAACAGATGTGGGGAGGGGGTTGGACGAGGCTGAAAGTCCATGGACCACACTGTGAATAGAAAGGCACTAGATGAAGGGGGAGAACCCAGCAAGACAGCCCAACTCTAGACCTGTGCTCTTATCACAAGTCACTGGAGGTGGAGGAACCCTGAAGTGGGCTGGGTGCAAGATTCCTCTGTCCCATCCAGGTGCAGTGGCTCACACCTGTAATCCCAGCACTTTGGGAGACCAAGGAGGGCAGATCACTTGAGGTCAGGGGTTCAAGATCAGCCTGACCAACATGGTGAAACCACATCTCTCCTAAAAACACAAAAGTTAGCTGGGTGTCGTGGTGGGCACCTGTAATCCCAGCTACTCGGGAGGCTGAGGTAAGAGAATCGCTTGAACCCAGGAGGCGGAGGTTGCAGTGAGCTGAGATCATACTGTACTCTAGCCTGGGCAACAGAGCAAGACTCCATCTCAAAAAAAAAAAAAGTCCAGGCCCTGGGGCTCATGCCTGTAATCCCAACACTTTGGGAGGCCGAGGCGGGTGGATCACAAGGTCAGGAGTTTGAGACTAGCCTGGCCATATGGTGAAACTCCCATCTCTACTAAAAATACAAAAATTAGCTGGGTGTGGTGGCGGGCGCCTGTAGTCCCAGCTACTCAGGAGGCTGAGGTAGGAGAATCGCAAATGGCTGAGATTGCACCACTGTACTCCAGCCTGGACGACAAAGCGAGACTCTGTCTCAAAAAAAAAAGAAAAAAAGAAAAAAAAATTCCTGGTTCCTGGTGGTGTGGAAAAGGCAGATGGGAGGCATATATTAGTATTTGTAGAAATCTGAAAGTATTCAACCTCTTCCTAATTCAAACCAAGAAGATGCTGGAATCAGCTCTTGCTGACACAGCCAGTTTTGCACATATGCTTCAGTTGAAAGGCTAAAGAAGGCATGGTCGACGTGGAGTACCCATGTTATGAGTACCTCACTCGTGTCCCTCAGCATTCAGCACCACCTCGGCGGAGCGCTGACTGTCAGGCACCATTATGGTCTCTCTGAAGCTCAGCCTTACCCATGGGACCATGAACTCCATGTGACCAGGAGTCCTGTTTCCCTCTTGGCATCCCCAGAGCCCAGCGAGATTTGCAGAAGGAGGTGTGAGATGGGAGGAAGGAAAGCAAACACTATCAAACATCCCCACTTTGTACCAAGTCCTGTGATAGGTGCTTTTGATCTATTTTTTCCTTTGAGTCTCCAAGAAACCCATATGAGCTAAGTATTGTTGTCCTCATTTAATGATTAGGTACTGGAAGCTCAGAGAAGGAAAGTGACTTGGCTAAGGGCACACAGCAAGTAAATGACAGCCAAGATTCATACAGAACTGAAGCCCGTGTCAAAGCACAGTAGGTGCTTATAGAACACCTGGTGGGTGTTCAGTGAATGAATGACTCTTGGAGGCTCCTGACTCTCGGAGGGGCTGGGGCAGCGTCCCTACCTGGTACCTACAACAGACACACACAGACACATGCTACATGGCACTGAGCCCACCCCACACAGGGCAGAATGAATGCCCAGCTGGCGAGGGTGGTGGTTCCTTGGCACACAAACCCTCAAGGTGGCTGTGCAGAGTCAGGGTGACAAAGGGAGATGGGTGGAAGTTTTCTGGGTCTCAGGGATACTCTGCAGGGAACAGACCGGCCAGACTGGCAGGAGGAGGACACTTGCACAGCCTGGGTCAGTCCTGACTGCTGGTCAGAGCACAGTGTTGCCCAGGAGACAGTCCCTGGGCCAGGCAGGCAGGGGCGGGTGGAGCCATCAGCTTCTAAGTGGCAGACCTCTGGTGGCAGCACAGCCCACAGCTTCTTCCATGGAGACGGCACGGCAGCTCTGCCACAAGGTCCCACAGGTTGTCCACTGCTCCCTCCCCATGGACTGGCCCAGGAAGGGGGGGCACGGTATGGAAAGGAGTTGAGAGTCCAGGGTCCAGTCACAGAAAGGGGAAGGTTGTGGGCCAGGGAGTGTCCTGATGGCAGAGGGGCTATCTCCAGATCACCAGCTCTCAGTCTCTGGGGCCTGTCCCCATCTCAGACCCCCACCTCCTCCTTTGGTCTGGCCTTCCTTGTCTCTCTGCCTTAGCTCCAGGCACACGCCGCTAGCCCCAGCAGGTGCATGTGGCCCCCCAAAGCCCCTCGGCCTTGGCTGACAGCTCCTAGACAGGACTACGTCTGTGCTGCACACAGACCCTCAGGTCCCCTCCCCCACCTTCCTTCTGGCCAGCCCCTGCCTGTCCTTCTCTGATCACCTCCCCTTTAGTGCTGGCCTGAACCCCAGCCTTGGTCTGTCTGCCTCGCTAGCCTCTGTTTCCTGATCTCAGTCTGTCTCTCAAGTCCTTCCCTATCCGCCTGGCCTGTCTGTCCCTGCCTCTGATTTGTTATCCACTCGGACTCTGTTTCTCTGCTCCTGCCCTCTGTTGACCTGTCCCCTCCCCTTGGCCTCTTTCTCTCCCATTGGCCTGGATGCCCCTGGCCTTTTTGTCCCTTGCCTACTGCATTCTGTATCCTATTTGCTTCTTCTCTATCCATCCCTTAGTCTGGCTGTACAGTCTTAGCCTCTTGTCTTCCTACTAGACTTTTCCCTGGGCCTGAGGCTCCCTACCCTGACCCAACACATCAGGAACCCCTCTCCAGGTGCCCTCCGCCTCCTTCTCCCTGGCCCCCCTCTCTTAGGATCTGCCTGAGACAGTGATGAGGGGTTGGGAGAGAGCTGTCCAGAGCTTGCTCCTCCTGACAGCGGTGGCTTCTCTCAACCCTCGGAGCTCCATCCATTCACAGCTTCCATTTCTCCAGAAAACTCTCCCTGGCTGGCTTGCTCGCTCGCATCCTCCCTCCCTTGCAGAGCCCACAGGGTTAACAGGCAATTAGCAGGGCCAGGGCTCAGAGCTGTGGCGGGGAGAGGGCCCTGGGCCTCCAGGAGATAAGAAGCAGCCAGGAGCTGCCGAGGCCAGGCTAATCCCAGAGCTAATCTTCGGCCTGGGCTTTATCTCCACTGCCTTCTGGGCATCCTGCCTCTGGTCCCGGCACCTACCCCCCGACATTCTTCCATGGTGTCCCTTCCCCCAAATTCTATCAGCTCTCCCCTTGATGGGGTCCACCCCATGCCTCTCACTTAGGCACTCCTAGAATGAACTCTTCTGCCCCTAGGTCCAGAGTGGGCTAGTGGAAGGGGGTGCGTCTTCATCTGCTCTGGACTGTGACCAGAACCCTGGGATGGAACAGCTCCCAGGGGCCTGGCTTTATTCAGGGGTGGCACAGTATCCAGGTTCAAAGCCTCTTCTTTTCCTATCCTTTCCAGGGGCAGAGGAAGGAAGATGGCACCAACCAAAATGCCTAGGGTGTCTGCACTGCTCAGATCACTCAGTACTTCGAGGTCACTCAGTCCAATCACTCATTGTACACAGGCAGAAACAAGCCTAGAGATGGCAAGGTTCAGATCCAAGGGCATGCATGCAGAAAACAGGGGCAGATTCAGAAGTGGACCCCAGGTTCACAGGCCAACATCACCTCCCTGGGAGTCAGCAGGCCCTGATTTCAGCCCCGGTTCCACCACTGACAGCCTGTGTGACTTAGGTTAGTAAAGTGATTTATCAACTTCTCTGGGCCTCAGTTTCTTCATGTGTCAAGCAGAGACAGAAATCCCTGCTTATTTCACAGATTAGTTGTACATCTCAAAAGAGTGGAAGTATGTAAAAGGCATTTGCAAAGTGCAGTCACATACATATACCAGTAATAAGGGTTTTGTAGAGACCAGCATGAACCAAGCTAGGGCAGAGACTGATCACTATGTGGTGCTAGAAATGGATACACAGAAGGCTCATAACATGGGGAAAGGGGCATATATTTTGTAGCCTGACAGAACAGGGTTCAAATCCAGCCTCTCCCACCAACTTTGGACAAACAACCTCGATGTGTGATTGAACCTCTCTGAGCCTCGGTTTGCTCATCTGTAGAAGGGGAATGGTAATTCCTCCTCCTAAAGTTAGATGAGTGGATTAGAGATCAATCCAGTGATTCCTGGCAGATGCTCAAGGGAGGAGTGAGGCCCTTTGGGGAATGGAGCTTCCTGCCAGGATGGTGCAGTCATTTTCATCTTGGATCCCCACTGGGTACATCCTCACAGGGCATCAAGCACCTTGCAGGCTCCCTCTGCAATTTGGGAGTGGCTTAGAGGATGGAGCTCTGTCACAGCAAAATCCCCAGGCTCTGAGATATGCCTCTCCTACCAGATGGAAAGCCCAAACTAGTTTACATCCAGGCCTTACCCTTAGTTAAGTCTGTGGGATTCAGATTCAATCGATTAACCTCTCCGATCCTCCATTTTTCATCTGTAAAATGGGAATAACCACAGGCACCCTTCAGAGGTGTTATGAGGAAAGACAGAATGCACGTAAATCATAGCAACCACTAACATTTACTTAGTACTTACCTCTGTGCCAGGCACAGGTCTAAGTACTTTATATAGATTAACCCCTTAATCCTCACAAAACTCCTATACTGGCGGTAGTCCTATGGTTTTCATTTTACAGACAGGGTTACGGAGGTACAGAGAGGATAAGGAAACTGACAGGGCAGGCAGTCTGGGCCTGGAGTCCACTCATAGCCACCGTGTGACATACACCTGGCACACAGTACCTACAAACAGTAGGCGCTCAAGAACTGGTGAGTGTTCAAACAACACTTACTTTGTCCAACACTATTCATTGAGCCTGTGCTCAACAGGGTCAGGCACTGTGCTTTGCGCTGGACATACAACAGAGAACAAAACAGACAGCCTCTACCCTCAAGGAGTTTGCTGTCTGGCCGCAGAGACATTCATTCATTCAGAGTACTTACGGGCCAGGCACGGTGGCTCACACTTGTAATCCCGGCACTTTAGGAGGCCAAGATGGGAGGATCGATTGAGCCCAAGAATTTGAGACCAACCTAGGCAGCATAGCAAGACCTCATCTCTACAAATAATAATAAATTAGCCAGGCATGGTGGCTCACACATGTAGTCCCAGATACTCAGGAGGCTGAGGTGGGAGGATCTCTTGAGCCCAGGAGGTTGAGGCTGCAGGGAGCCCCCGTGATGGCACCACTGCACTCCAGCCTGGGCAACAGAGCGTGACCCTATCCCGAAAAAAAAAAAAAGAAAAAAAAAAGTGCTTATGGGGCACTTACAACATAAACACTGTGAACTGCACCAAGCATGTTCACAAATCCACCAGTCACACAAATGGATAAATTATTACTAGTTATGATCCTTGTTGTGCTCCTTGTTGTGATGGAGTGACCTAGCCAAGGCCACCAAGGTGGAACAGGAGCTCAATTTGGCTGGCAGGGTCAGGAAAAAACTTCTCTGAATAAGCCACCTGGTTCACCCAGGAGGGGCATCAGACCATGCCACACTCAAGAAAGAGGAATACACAGCCGCCCTCAGCAGGCCTGGTTCTACACGTGCATACAGGGGCCCCCCACCTCCCCTCCTCCACCGCCACCCATGAGCTTTTCAGGGCCGCTTCCTCCCTACGGTGGATCTAGGAGGCAACGGCCGCGGTGTTTGTTGGAATGCAAATGTGTGAGCTGTGGTGGAAGGGACAGGGGAGCCCTAGGAGCCAGGGAGGGCTGGGGCCGTGGAAGAAGGCTGTGGTCCCCGGCGGGCGCCGCGCTTCCACGGGAGAGGAGAACGGGAGGATGAAGGCTTCCGGGACCCAGGTTAACAGTCAAAACCGTTCCCCGGGCAGCGACCGCTTAGGCCTTACACCCTAGAAAGTCAATTTTTAATTGGTGAATTGGTAACTAAGTCCTTCCCTGACATTCCCGCCCCTCGATGCAAAGTTCCTCGTCAAGAGTTTTGCTTACACATTGGAGCACACACCCACAACCAGGCGGGAGTTCAGGAGACAAGACAGAAGGAGGCGGCGGGGACGGTGGGTGGGTGGGTGTGCGCCCGCCAGGAGCCCTGGCCCCTCGCCCTCTCCCGCACACACAGTCTGGCCGCCCAGGCCTGGCCCACCCGCACCCAGAGGGCCGCCCCCCCCCACTCCCTCCCGCGGGGCAGGCATCCATCACGGCGCCCGAGCGCCCTCCCTCCCATCTCCTCTGGGCTCCTCCGCTCTCCTCCCTGGGTCTGCCTCATTTGCATTCCCCCGGCTCCCGGCTCCTCAGCAAAGTGACCTCCGCACACAGCAGCGCCAGAGGCTTCCACGGCGGAGGGAGACACCGCCGCCCGCCCCCGCCGCGGCCGGAGAGGGGGCGACAGGGGCCGGGGTCCCAAGGAGATGGATGCGGAGCTGGGCCTGACTGGCTGGCCTGAAGCAGCCGAAAGGCCCGGGGTCGAGGGGCACTGAAGGACTCGGGTGCTCGGGTGGGATTTGAACCTGCGACCTCAGATCCCCAGCCAGGCGGGAGTGAGACATGGAGATCAGCACGAGGCCCGGGAGGTTGCGGCCAGAAACGGAACCCCTTGTGGGAACCCGGGGCTCCCCAACGTCCCGTTTCCTTCCCCTGTGAGCCCCCACTGGAGAGAGGCCGGCCCCACCGGGCCGTCGCCCAGGGGTTCCCAGCTCTCCTGGGGGCCTGCCCAGCCCCCACCTCGCCCCCTGGGCCCGCCGAGCCGCCTCCCCTCCCCCCGTTTGGTATTTACACCTTCCACACATTTGTAAGCTATTATCCTGTCCACGCTTAGTCACCGCTGAGCCAAGCGCCACGGATTTAGCTCCTTTAATCTTTCCTCCTAAATCAATCCTCCATTTCCCCTTAATCATCCCGTGGCTCCTCTCTGAACTCTCGCTGCCGCCTGGGCTGCTGCAGCCCGTGCCTATCTCTCTGGAACTGCTCCCCCTCCAACCCAACACCCACGGGTGTCCCAAGGGCATGGTGAGCATCTGAGGGGTGGGTTGGATTTCCAGCGCTGCCAGCCCCAGGCTAGGAGCCAGGGAAAGAAGTGCAGCCCCTGCCCATCTCTTCCTGGAAAACACACCACTGAACCTTCCCATCTCCACTCTCAGGGTCTCTGCCCCTCTGTCCTCCTCCTGCCTTCCCACCCTCACTCATCCTTCTGAAGACCCTAAGTCTCCACCATGATTTGCAAAAAATCAAAAAACAAACAAACGTGGCAGATCTTCTCTCCTTGGCCCTCCTGCCCCCAGTGCTGGCCGTTCCCACCTCCTCTTCCCAGGTGCTCAAAGGAGGTGGGCTGCAGGGCCAGCCTGGAAGGGCAGGGAACACTTATAACTCAGCAGCCTGAGGCTGGCCTCTGTTCCCTCCTCCAGAGTGGCCGTCCATGTCTCCTGGACCACCTCAGGCTCCACCACTTTCACTTCCTCCCACCTCCCCATGGGACCCACTGACTCAGGGACTCAGTAGCTTGGGTCTTGACATTCCAATGCTCCCTGTAGTGCTCCCTGGGTGTCCCTGTCTCTCCATTCCTGATCCTTCCTGCCCCCTGCCTGGACCTAGCAGAGGCAGCCCTGCCACCAGCCACAAGAGGGAGCAGATTCCTCCCAAGAAGCAGAAGGGCAGGGGTGGGGGTCCAGGAAGGAGTGGGGGCAGGGGAGACAGAGAGAGGATCAGAGGGGGACAGGACGTGGGGCCATTTCTTCAAACGCTAATCAGCATCTTCCGGCAGTGTCTGAGAAGCTGAGCTGATAATGAGCCCAGCTCAGGGCTGATTCCTGATTAATGAAGAGGCTACGGGGCTGCTGAGTGGGGCTGGGTGGGGCATGTCCCTCACGGTCCTCCCACTGCCCTTGAAGACCAGCCCTCTGAGACAGTAACAGTCCCTGCCCTTCTCTGCCGGACCACACCACTTACATCCCTTCCAACCACTCCACTGCCCAAACAGACAGGCTGACCGCACCCCTCCAGGAGGGTCTGAGCCACAGCTGGTGTGGGGTGGAAGGTGGGGAGGGTGGGTGCACCTGGTTCTGCAATCTGAGGGGTTGGCAGCCCTCAGTATTTTTTAAATCAGTTACTGTTCTGTTAAAATAATCATGATTTGAAGCTGCTTTTGACACACTGGAAGACCCAGCCATCCTGGGCTCCTCACACAGGGCAAGTTAGCTGGGGCTGAGGAGCAGCTGCATCCTTCAAGACTAAATGGTCTTCAGTTGTCCTCAGACCCCACCCTTCCCTACTGTATCCCCCCACCCCAACCTGACCTGCCTGGCTCCTGAGGGCAGCATCCGCCCTGAACCAGATGTTGAAATAAATGTGCTTAAGGCTCATGCTTCAGGAGAACCCGGGACCACGGGGAAGAGAGGGCTGGACAGGCAGGGGGAGTCAGAGGGACAACTGTGCAGCAGATTAGAGGCTTGGACCCACCTCAGTGGACACCCCCTCCCTTCCACAGCCAACGGGGCAAGGGGCAGCCCTTGGAACCTCCAACCCAGTGGCAAAGGTGTGGAGTTGGGATGGAGTGTGGAGTAGCTCCTCCCAGGGCCAAGGGCAGGGGGTGGAAGGCAGAGACTGTCAGTATTGGCCTGACCACACACTGGGAAGAGAAGGGGCTAAGGAGGTCGCTGGGACAGAAGGAGTGGATGCTGAGGAGCCCGAAACTGGGTCCTGTGACAGCCAGAGAGAGAGAGAGAGGGCTTTCATGCTGTTCTGTGCCTCAGAGCTGTCCTGGCTGGTGGTTGGGTGGGGCAGGGAGAAGAGAGGAGGGCAGGGAGGGGGACTGCCCAGCTGGAAGAGGCCTTGTCTAATTGTGCCTGATTAGTAGAGAGGAAGAGAACAGGGTGAGTGATTAATAGTCACGGCAGTCACCAGCGTGTGGGGAAGGAGGGTCGGGAGGGGGAGGGAGACCGGAGAGCCCAGAGGGGATGGAGATAGTGAGGCACCCACAGGGCCCCGGGCTCCTGGCCCTCCAGGGGCTGCCTGGACCCTTGAGGACCCTGAGGAGAGGGGCTAGCTCCTGCCCATGCCTCCACAGGGCTTCTCCACCTCCCCCAGCCTCAAATTTCCAGACAGTAACAAGGAAAAGACCAAGGTCACGTCCTGCACCTGGGAAGAAAGGCGCCTTTGCTCACATAGTGTTTCCAGACACCCCACTGCCCCCAGCCCCCAGACACAGACCCTATCCTCAGCTCCATCTGAGATTGCAGCCCACAGAGTAGATGGCATGACTTCTAATCACAGCCGGCAGCTACCCCCCTATACTCTGTGGTAATCCCAGCCCTGCCCTACCCAGACAGTCTCATTCCTAGGGCCATTCAGAGCTGTGCTGTCCAACGCGGCAGCATCTAGCCACGTGTGGCTCTTTGAATTAAAAATTAATTTTCTCTGTTGCACTAATTGCATTTCAAGTGCTCAATGGCCACATGTGGCTAGTGACTACCATGTTGTACAAGCACAGGTGCACAGCGTGTCCATCACCACAGAATGTTCTATTGGCCAGCACTGATCTAGACAGTGTGTGCACACTTCTGCACCTATGCACACGTGCGTGCATATTTTGGAGGGCTGAATAGAATGGGAATGCTAGAACAGGGCAGAGGAGGGTATGGGCCACAGGGTCAAAAGCCGGGGGACGACTAGGTAATGGAAAGTAATGAAGATGCCAGTACACAGGTCGGAAACCAGTAGGTGGTGCTGAGAACAGTCAGGTTAAAGATAGCCAGGAGTTGGGGTGGCGGCATTTATAACAGCTGACGCTTACACAGTGTATACGATGTGTGTGCCAGGTAGTGTGCTAAGCTCTTTAGGAGCATCTCTTTAATCCTCACAGCAACCCCCAATTTTTAGGTTCTAATATCCTATTTAAAGAATACACAAACTGATGCTCACAAAAGCTTTTTGGCTTCCCCACGGCCACAGAGCTAAATGGGTAGAGCCGAGGTTCGAATCCTGGTGGTCCCCAGGTGAGAGGAGATGCTGAATTTTAGAGCCACCCTTGCATTTTACAGCTCAAGAAATGAAGCCTAGGGAGAAAGAGTGATTTCTGCCTTTTAGTAAGAGGGCAGGCTGAGAGCAGGCCGCAGTGGGGAAGGTAGAACTGGGGCTTGGAGGAAGGGGGTGTGGGTAGCAGATGGCGGCAGGAATCAGGGAGGAAGGGAGAGCTGTCTACAAGACTGGGGGTGGGGGACATACAGGTGGTAGAATGGGTAGGAGTGAGATGGTATGAGACTGAGTGAGGAGGGGAGGGAGAAGAAGAGAGGAGCAGAGGTAACTAGCTGGAGCTAGCCACGGTGCAGAGCACTGCCTCCCAGGGCCCTCTCCTCTCTCCCCTCTTCTCCTCTCCAAACTGTGCCCAGCCTGCCTCATCCCCTAGGTCTTCCCAGCTCTCCTCCACCCAGAATAGCCTCTCCCTCTCTGAACTCAGCCTCTTACTACCCATGCACCTCATCTGGCAATTGATCCTGGCACCTTATGACACCACTTGCATGGCTGATTAACTCTTGCATGGTTGCTTAAGCTTCTGAGTATCCCTGTCCCCACTCTACCATGAGACTATAGGCTGCTTGAGGACAGGGACTGGGGACAGGGCTTCCCATCTTTGCTGTCCTCCACAGCTCTGAGCAGGGAGTCCAACACATAGTAGGCACGCAGAACTCCATGTTGATTGACTGACTGATTGGGAATGCATGAAGGGATATTAGGGAGCGTGGGGGGAGAGCGATTGCAGTGGTAACAGAAGCAAGAGCAGCAGCAGAGGGGACTGGGGGAGGGCATATTACCCGGAGTAAAAATAGGCTGGAAAATGTGACATTTATTAACTTGGATTCCGGAGGAAAGGTCACAGCAGAGTGGGGAGTGGGAAGGAGGAAACAGGGAAAGCAACAGAAAACACATAACAGCCCCTTGGTGAAGCCTGTCCCTGTCTCTGACCATCTCACCACCCATATCCTGGCAGGCTCCCCACCAACCAGCTCACACAGCCATCTTCCCACCATAGACCCCAAATCCCCATCATTGACTCCAGGTCCTCACCACAGAGCTGATTATGGACCTCATGTCCTTTTTGGAGACCCCATATCTTCATCTCCTTCCCCCTTCTCCAGCTTTTCCCTGTAATACACCCCATCTTCCCCACTGCCATGGATCATGGGCCCCCAGCCCAACCTGTATTTCCAGACCCTGGTGAATCTGCAGCAGACTCAGCCCTTGAATGCCAGACCCAAGAGAGAGTCACGCTCAGCAGACGGGGGATGCAGTGTGTGCAGAAGGGTAGGAGGCTGGGCTGGAGACAGGGGAAATGGAAATCCCAAAGGGGAATTCCTGTCCCCCAGTGCTTGCTATGCCCTCTACCCCTCACTGTCCTGCCCCAGGGCCAGAACCTCAGCCCACAGACTTCTACCATCCTCCTCTCTCCAGCCCCAGGGCACCAGAGGGCCTGTGGGAAATCCACCCACACTCCTCCGGGCCATCCCCAGGATTCCGGGGACTCACCAGCCTTGATCAGGGGATCCCTGTTCCTGTATCCTCCAGGCACCGCCTCCTAGCCTGGAGACCAAGCAGAACCCTCTGCCTTCCTCCCCTTACTTCCTCACCCCCTCCAGCTCTTCCTCTCCTTTCCTCCCACTGAGGTCTCATCACCCTTCCCCTTTCCTGCCCACCCCCAGCTCCCGCTCACGGACACAAAGACCCCATTGATTTCTGCCCCAACAGCACCTGCTGAGCCTGAGCTCTGCCCAGCCCCCAGTACGGAGTGGTGAGGATCGAGGACAGCAGAGTCCTGTGGATCCCAAAGGCCACACTCACCCTCCATACCCCATATCCTCCTCCTCGGGGACTCTACCAACCCTGGCTTTGGGGAGCAGTGATTTTCCCTAGAAGAGGGGGTGTACAGCCGGACAACAGGCCAATACCCCTGACTCTTCTCCCTGCACAATGCTCCCCCTCCTGTCCCTCTGTTTCTACCTAACTCCCCTGCCCAATGGCAGGAGGCCCCAGACACTGCAGACATGGTGGGGGCCAGGAACCTTGTTGGCTGGAGCATGTTTCCTGGCGATCCTGAGGCAGCGGGTGAGTGAGAACCTGGTGGGGGTCCCTATCACTGGGGCTGGCTGCTGGAGGCTGGGCCGGAGTAGGCACCATGTCGACGCCAAATATTTGCATATGCACTGGGCAGCGGTAACAAGGATGAAACATACACGCACACAGACACACAACGATGGGAGCAAACTGTGGACTGGGGACAAGCATCTCGAGCACCATGAATACTAGATACCCTGTGACTATGGGTGAATGGAGCCCTGACAGACTGGCGGCATACAAGACACTCCCACCCCCCTCACATACCTGACTGTGGGAGGCGTGCATGGGAGAGCAGCCCAAGCTCACACCCCTCTCCTGGAGAGGGTGCGTGTGTTTGTACTCACACATAGGAGAGAGATGGCGCCAGCAGTCTCCAAATGGGGAGCAGCAGTTGGGATAGATGGTGGGGGGGGTGTCATGAGAAGGGATGGCATCCACAGTGGGACCCTGTGCTTGGCAGCTAAGCGAGAGCTGGGAGCTAGAAAGGGAGATGACTAGCTCTCTGGGTGTGGGTGTGCAGGTGTGCAGGTGTGCATGTGAGTGTAGTGACAGGGACAGTGAGTGTGTGTGAGCGAGGGAGTGTGCAGGAAACTGTGTCCCCCAGCAGTGTGTGTGTGTGTGCGCGCACCCATGCTGGGGCAGCAATGAGGGTGAGTTATGCACATAAGAGTGAACCAGTGATTCCCAGTGTGAGAGCCAGATCTGGGCATGGGAGCCGCTATAACAGGAGACAGAGGGGGACTGGCCCCCGGGAGGGCTGGAGGGCAGAATGAAAGAGGGATGTGTGAGGGAGTCTGTGAGGAGGGCATGTGAGAGACACAGAGATCCAGAAGAGACACTGGCACCTAGTGTCCTGAAGACGGGCTCTCTGCAGCCTGCTCACCAGGCCAGCTCCCCAGAAGGCCGCCTGGGGTCCTTCCCTAGATGGAGCCCCCCAAACCTCCCCTCCCCATCTCCTTCGTTTGGTGGGAAGAATCCAGTAGCCTCGGAAGAAAAAGGGAGCAAGAGAAAAGTAGGAGTCAGTTGGTCTGGCCTTGGGATGGTATGTCCCTTCCCTGCAAGCCAGCCAGCTCCAGGACACCTGGGCCCACCCCAGGAACCCCCACCCCAACTCCCAGACCTGGGCACTGCAACAGCAGCAAGACCAAGAAGAGTAGCAGCAGGCGCCCCAGGGTAAGCCCGTATGAGCGGCCACTGCTGCATGGCTGGAAAACCAGAGGGAGATGCCAGGCGTGGAGAGACACAAGGCCAGCCTCTGGTGGCGGAAGGAAGGGAAGCCCTGTTGAGGATGCCCCTGCACACCACTGCCACCACTCCTTCCCGCTCCCCAGCCTCCAGCCACCCCAGGCCAGGCAGCCCAGCTGGCAGAACTCACCACAGAGAAGTTGCTGGCGGAGCAGTGATGCCCACTGAAGTTGCAGCTCTTGAGCATGTCGGCGAGCTGGTGGCCAGTGCGGTTGAGGATGTCTACCATGTCAGGCTCCGGGTAGCGCAGGCCAGCGGCACGGTGCCCATCCCGGTCTTTGGGGGGCAGCCCTGTCAGATTGGCCAGGTGGAAGATGTCGGCATCGCTGAGTGCCGAATGCCGGAAGCGGTTGATATTGCAGAGGGTGACAGCCGGGAAGCCCGCCACTGGGGCTGGGGCAGCGGGGTCCATTGCCACCAGGTGAGGCCGGGTCAGGTAGCCCCGGGCCAGGCCAGCCGCCTGGTACAGGAAGGCAGCCAGCGAGGTGAGTAGGGCCAGTGCCCACAGGGTTCTGCGTAGTCCGTGGGGGCCTGGACCACAGGCCCGGCCCAGTCCATGCAGGGTGCTGGTGCTGGCAAAGGTGGCCAGGTCCCGGGGGGCTGCTGCCCCCCGAGCAGCCCCGAGGAGGCTCTGCTCATCCCCTGCCTCCTTCTCCTTGGGTTTCGCATCCTCCTCAGCAAATTTGATTTTGCACACAATCTCGATCGGCATCTGTCCCCGGCTGCTGGGACTGGCCAGAGCCTCCCTGCCCTGTCCCTCCCTAGCCAGCAGCCCTGGTGCCCTCCCGAGTGGCGGTAGTGGCAGCGGCTGCTCTTCTAAACTCAGGGCAAGCGGGAGGAGGACAGGGACAGGGTGGGGACCCGAGATGGGGGAGTCACTCCCACTCCCAGCAGCTCCGCAGCCCTGGTGCTGCCTCTGCCGCTGCTGCCTCTGCTGCCGCTTGTCTCTCTCCTCGATCGTCTCCTTGTGGCTTCCCTTATCAGCACCAGCACAGCTGTCAGCCCCTGCGTGTGTCCCTGCGAGCGAGCGAGTGAGCGAGGGAGCGAGCGCTGCTCCGCCACGCCGCGCAGCCCCAGCCGCTCCACTCAGCATGTGCTCCGGAGCCCACCCCGTGCTTAATAATTCAGGACATGTCAACAGCGTTTCACCGGCAGCACGGGCGTCAGGAGCCAGGCCAGGGGAGGGGGCAGTCCCCAGCCCAGGACAGGGATCCCGAGACTGAGGCTATCCCCCAAACTCCTGCTGCACCCTAGCCGCTCACTGGGTCCCCAGATCTCCCCACTCCCTGGCCACCCAGGGAAGGGTGCCATGCCCAGGGTCCTCAGCTCATTCTTTGCCACTTTCCTAGCCCACACCCCATGAAGGGTCAGCCAACTCTATCCCCCCACCTCCTGGCCTCCGAGACTCCTGACTCCAGCACCCAGTCACCACCTGATCCCACTACCCAACTCACAGCAGCTTCCAGAAACTCCTTGAGAGAGCCACTTGTTTGAATGAGGGAGGGGAGGGGGGCAAAGGAGGGCAGGCTAGACAGACCAGGGGACAACTGTGACTCCAAGATTCTCAGCTTCCCTGGAGCTTTGCTCCTGATTTCAACACCCACCGGCCCCTGCCCCCTCTGGGAGGCTGGCTGCCCTCACCCTCATTTTGCCCCCAACCCCAATCTCAGTCATTTATATGTCTGGGACAGAGACAACCCTGGCCAGCTTGCATATCTGTGGCCACTTTGCTTCCCCAAATGTTCCCCAAATCGTTTGCCACAATCAGGCTTCAGGGGAGGGGTGTTGGGTAAACAAGCCAGGGAGCAAAGGGGAGGTATGTTTCGGGGGTGCTCTATATGTAGGGGGACAGGGCATGCAATGAAGGGAGAGGAAGAGCCCCAGTGGGAGCATAGAAGGGAGCAGGAAGATGTGCTGCGTGTCAATGGGAGCAAATGCTCTCCTAAGTAAACGGGTTTGAGGGATGCCTGGCAGAGTGGGGCAGGAGAGCCCTAACGGGTCTGCTGTGTTCTTGTGGAGGGGAACAGCCATGCGGGCCGTCATCATAGGCGGGGGTGGGAGCCTCAGTTGACTGGCCAGTAGGGGATGCATCCTTGCCCCCAGGGTGGGGGTGGCAAGAATCAGTGCTTGTGCCCTGGGGCCCCATGTGAGAGCATGTGCCCTCACAGGGGAGGAAAGGGGGGCTGATTAATCCGGGCGCTAATGAGCAGCAGGGAGAGGAAGCACGGATGGGCGGGGGGGCAGGTGGCTCCATCGATCCAAGCCGCGAAACCAGCAGCTGAAAAAAAAGTGAGAAGGGAATCGATCTGAGGGAAACGGCAGCTGCTAGGGATTAGAGCCCGAGGTCCACCCGCGGGCCAACGGCCACCCCGCCCCCTGCGTCAGGCCTGGCCCTGCAGCCTCTGCCTGGCCCCAGGGGAGGGGTCCAGGGATGGCTCCCTTGGCGGCCAGGAGCCATTTGCCCACCCTGGCTGCAAGGCCAGGTCAGGCCCCATCAGGGTCACCCCAGCATGGAGCCTGCCCACACACCCAGCCGTGGCCATACACGGTGCCATGCCTAGGTTGTCCCTAGCCTTTAGGCAAAGTGGCTTCCCCAGGGACCCCACAGTTGGGCTTCCCCACAAGCCTCCGATGAGTCTGGGTCAGCTGGTTCCCCAAGCTGGGAAGATAAGACCCCTGGGGCAGGGTGCTGCATCTGGCTGGGACATAGTGTCCCAGAAGGGAAAGTGGGATTGGCATTGGACGAAGCCGCTGAGTTAGCACTGAATGTGGCCAACTGACCACAGACAGCCCCCTCTCTCTGTCCCATGCCCAAGCAGCCCCCTCCTTCGCTCTCCCCTTCCTGGTAGACTTCCAGACCTTTCCAGAGCTCCCCCCCACTGTTCCTCTCCATCCTTCTCTCTCTTCCCCTTTCTCCTAATATTGATTTTTCTTTACTGTTTTTTTTTTTTTAAAGGTGACTTAATTGCTTTTTAAGGTTACTTCAGTCTCGGGCCCTGCCAAGAAAGCAGGGAACTGACCCCCAAACTCTCCCCAGCACTCACTACTACCCGGAAGTGCATACGTGTCTCTGAATTCCCCCACCATCCATTGAGATCTTGGGGTCACACTTCCCCGACAACATACTGGCCTCCATCATGAGACAAATCACACTCTCCTTCCTCCCGAGGGATGGCAGGGCGCCTTCAACCTCTATAAGGAAATAAATCGGGTGGTAACTGGGTATAAGGGGCATGTGGGGGGTGCTGTGAGGGGAGCTCCAGGCTGCCAGGAAGTGGAGCAGCAATTAGCTGCATGCACACCCCCACCACTGCCCCACAGCCAGCTGTCTCCAATTGTCCCCAAGCCCCCAGCTCCAGTCTCCCAGATCTCCAGGAATCTGGTGATGTTCTGGGGGAGTACCCCCATCCTTCCAGCTCATCTCTTGACCTTTCCCTCTACTTCTCACCAGGCTCTCTGGCCCCCTCCCTGTCTCTCTATACCCCTTCCGCCTCTGGCCCTGTCCCCTCTCTCCTCCCTCTCCCCGCTTCCCTGCCTGCCTCCCTCTCTGCCCGGCTGCAGTTGGGTGATAATCTCCCTCATTTAGCCTCCCGGCTGCTTCCCCGGCTCATTGCCCAGCTGGTCCCTGGGGCCCGGCCCAGCTTCTTCCCCACCCCCACCCCAGCCCTGCGCCCAAGCTCCCCCACCCCTCCCTGCTTCCCCCACCCACTCCCGGGGGACCAGCTGCCCCTTGCAGTGAGGCATCAGGGACAAGTGTGGCTGGCCAGGCCCTTAGCTGGGTGTGAGCAAAGGGGGCGGGGCTGTTAGGGACCCCGGACTGGGAGTGCGGGGGAGCTGGGTGTTGCGGGGTCAGAATGTGAAGCCTCATCCCAGGTTCCTCTGCTCTCCGGTTGTCCCCATTCCTCAGATTTATTCCCAGTCCAGTTCACCCGCCTCCACCCCCCAGGGCATGAGCTTCCTGACAGTGAGAATGAGTGGTAGTTGGACTGGCACGAGGTTTGGTAACGGGGTCGGGTGGGGGGCGCGTGCAGAGGGGGAGAGAGACAGGGAGAGCAGTGGGTTTCTGGCTCAAGGTTCCTGGGAGGAGGCATGGAGATTTTGTTTGGGCAAAATGCCCCAAAGGCAGACCCAGAGACCTCCCAAGATCCAACTTGGGGGGTTCCAAGGGCGCTTTCTCAAAGCACAGGAACCCCCAAACTGATGCCCAGATTCCTTGCCTGGCTGGCCCCATTCATAAATGCTATGACCCCCCGAATTCCTAGACAGCATTCTCCTAAAGGTGCCCAGCCTCCCCCTGCACGCAGAGGACACCCTCCCCAGCCCAGACACCTGGCCCTGGTGCAGACCAAGTGGTGAGTCAGTGTGGGACAGATGTGGGCGGGAAGGGACCAGGAATGGGGGGCTGGGGCCGGGGCTAGGCCAGGCCTGGCTGGTGAGCACACAGCGGTGACAAACGGGCTGTGCGGGGGCCGAGGGGCGGGGGGTGGACGGCGGCTGATTTATCTGGGTTATTTATGCCGTGGACGAGGCAGGAGAAGCAGTTAATGAGAGTCCCAGCGAAGGGGGGTGGGGAGGCCCGAACGTGATCTGAGGCGACTGAAGTGGGTTAGCGTCCCGCCACCAGGCCCTGCCCCCACTGTCCGCCAGTACTCCCTGCACCCCCACCCCATCTTCCTAGGGCCAGCCCAACCCAGCACCTTCTCCCGAGTCTCATACCAACACTTCCCATCTCCTTTCAGGTACTCCCAAGCCGAGGCAACGGGTCCCTGGGACTATAAGGACACCAGGTCCAAGACGGGATGGGTGCATCAGGAGGAAGTGGGGAAGACACCAGGAAAGGGAGGGCAGGAAGATGAAAAATCCTGGCTGGCCAGAAACTAACAAAGTCTGTGGGGCCTGCAGGGGAGGGCTGGGATGGACACAGCCATTGTGGGAGTGGGTGTGCAGCTGACAGCCTCAGAGCTGAGGCTGCAGAGGGCAAAGGGCATGGGGTAGAGAGGCGGTGTCAGCCAGTAGCCACAGCGGGGGCCTGAGTGGCAGAGACAGGCTGGCCGGGAGGGGGTGCTGGTCAGAAAGCGGAGAGAGCCAAGGAAGGAGGGGGAGAAGATCCAGGAAGGAGGGGAAGAGGGCTTTGCAGCAGTGAAAGCTGCTGGGAGCAGATAAGGCGGCACAGCAGCAGGAGGGATTAGAGCTCAGAGGGGAATGTGGGGAGCTGCGTGGGATGGGGGGGCAGGGAGGAGAATGTTGAGGGCAAGACACTAGGGCCAAGGAGATAAGTGGGAAAAGTGAGGGCTGTGAAGGTGGCAGGGTTTCATCAGGGGCCAAGAGGCAGTCATCGACACGGAGAGGAGAGAAGGAATTCCTGATCCTTCTCTCCTGTCTTGGGAGAGGGGGACCTTTCTGCCATTGACGGAGCTCCCCCTCCACCACACCCCATGCGTGTTGGGGGCAGCAGAGAGACGCATTACCAAGGGTCGAGAACGGGGGGGATTTTGGGGTGAGGGCAGTGGCAGGGGCCAACCCTAGCAGCTGAGCTGAAGGCTAGACTGAGAACACACAGCACCCCCTTGAGGTGTCCAGTGGAGCACAAGGGTGCTGCAGCGATCAGTGCTGGCACCGAAATCTTGTAGTGCCCAGGCTGTGGCAAAGATCAGTTTCAGAGGGGGCTTCTTCATGGGGAGGGGTGTGGCCTTGGAAGGAGGGCAGATGGCTTCCTAGGGATCCTGCCTCAAACTCTAACACCCCTCACCACCCCCTGCCCTCCTGCTCTCTGAGCCTCCCAGGATGTACCTGGGGTGGGTGAGGCCCCCTACTCCCTCCAGAGCAGAGCCCAGGGCAGTTCAGAGGTGGCCATGGCGGCAGAGGGGAGCCTTGGGGAAGGAAGGGGAGCAGGAAGGGCTGGGGGAGGGGAGCGGGGGTGGCGGGCGGGGCTGGGTAATTGCATGTTTGCCAGTTCTCCTGTCTCTGCACACAAGGGAGCGTGTGTCGGTGGGTGTAGCTTCGCCTCAAGGAGTATGTGTCTGTTGGCAGAGGTGTCAGTGTGTCTGTGTCAGGGGTTTGGGCTCTCCTTGGCCCCCGCCCACCCCTTTCCCCGCTTTGTGTTTTGGGGAGTGCAGCTCTGGGCACACCCAGCTGTGCTCCGTGCGGATGCAGCAGATGTGGCGGGGCCCCAGCTGTGCCTGCTTCCCGGAGAGGGGGAGGGGGCTGCAATCTGCTCCCCCGATAATGGCTGCTAAGTGCCAGGGGGAGGGGGTTGAGATGGAGGTGGGACTGGGTCCCCCGGCAGCCTGGCTGAGGGGACGGGAGGGAGATGAGGGCTCTGCCCCCACCCTACCCTGTCCTGGCCAGCCTCCCCCAAGTCTGTGTTCTTGGCTCAGCCTTTCCCCCTTGGCTGGCTCCTGAAGCCCATCCAAATTTCTCTCCACACACTGTCCCTGTCCCCGGCTCTCCTCCCCTGTCGCCCCATCCAGCTTGGTGCCAGGGACCCACCCCCCTCCCCGGCCCCCAGCTTGCTCCCCCTCGCTGATTTTACAGAATAATCTTTTTATGGAAACTGAAAAAAGCACTAATGGCAGGAGCACACCCCTCCCCCGCATCCCTCCCCCGCTCATCCCCCACTTCCCACCCCAGTTCCCTCTTGTTTCTCCCTTCCCAGACCCTCCCCGGGCCGGTGCCCTCCTATCCCCACACGGCCAATGACGGTTGGGCACAGGGTCCCAGCAGCGGTGGACAAGGGGGCTCCCTGCACCCCGTCCAGGGGCAGGTGCTCCATCTTGGGTCTCTCAGAGATGGATGGGACTTTAGGCCCCTCCCAGCACAGAAGTGAGATGGGGAGGAGTGAGGGGGCATGTCCTTCTTAGACGCCCCCCAACAACAGTAACTGCTTCAACCTGGGGGGCATGTTACAAAGCCCTCAGCTTCACTTGCGGCACACCCCTTCAAACACTGACCCTTTCCCCTTCCAGTGCCTCTCCCCACCATGTCCCCACCCCCACTGGGTCTAGGAGGGGGATCCCGGGGGCCAGGGCCTGACACAGACTTATTGGATTTCACGGTGTTTTGCTGAGAAAATAATTAAATTATCATATTTATGATAGAGCTGCCATGGCCTCTGCCAACCACTCGGAACAGAAGGGTCAGGACTTGGGAGGAGGAGAGGGAAGGGACCTAGCTCCTGGTCCTAGGGCCCACCCTCTCCCAGCCCCTTCCTTGGGGTGATGACCCCAGCCCAGAGTGGGGACCTGCAGCCCCTACCACTCCCACTAAGACAGATAATGAAGGTCTGGGCTGGAGGCCAGGACAGGAGGAACTGAGGAACTAGGGACAGCTTATAGGTCAGGACTGCTACACCATGTAGATCATTCCCCACACGCTGGCACACAGCCCACGGGACCTGAGGGACCTGGGAGGTCCCATCTAGCCCAATCCCCAAGTCACCCTCAGTCCAGCTCCTGAGAAAGTGCAGCTTCCTAACTGCTGGGCTACGAAGCTATGAAACCCTGGGCTCTGTCCCGGAGCCTGGTGCTGATAACAAGGCCCCGGCACCCTGCCGCCTGCCACCCCTGCCTACTGCCGGGACCCCCTCCTTTCTCCCACCCACGCCCTGCACCCCCCATTCTCTTCGGGTAATTAGATTCCTCTCAATTAGCAGATTACGATCATTACCAGCTCATCTGGCAACACAGCTCCGCACCCACAGCTGGGGAAGGGGGGCACCGAGAGGGGCACATGGGGGTCATGGGCAAACAGGAGAGATGGCTGGGAGAGGAGGGCTGAGGCCTCCCGAAGGGCAGGACCAAGAGGACAGGAGGTGGTGAGGGCCTTCCCAGAACACGGTGCCTCCCACTGCGCTTCGAAGAGAATGGCACCAGCTCAGGCCCACCCAGCCTGCCAGGGGAGGGCAAGACAGAGACATGAGGCCTCGGGTAGAGGCGAAACCCCCACCCTGCCAAAAGCCAAGCTGGGAGCAGATGGAGCTGGCAACGCGGAAAACCGGCCAGGGCTGGGCTCGGCGGGAACTGAGCAGAGCGGGTTGTGGGGATCAGCCTCTGGGCCTGTGGCCCCGGTTCCTGTGCCCGCTGCCCAACCGAAATCCTTCACCCTTCCCTTCGGAATCCTTGCACATGGGGGCCTGAGCCAGGCTCCGTGGGGAGGAACAGGGAGGCAGGAAGGCAGGGGTGAAGGCGGGGGCCAGGCAGGCTGGGGAGCCTTGAGGGCCTTCCTCCCGAGCAGCAGGCTGAGGCAGTGGGAGGGGGAGATTTACCAGGGCTCCAGATTCATTATTCATGAGCCCGCAGCAACGACTCCAATTTAAATGCTAATGTGGGGGGGCCTGACTCAGCTGCCCCGCTTCCGCCCCCACCCCCAGCCCAGACATAAGTAGAGTCCGTGCTGGCTCCAAGGTTCATGGGGTTTATTAGGGAGTCGGGAGGGAGAAAGCCCAGGAGTCCCCAGGCCACCCACATTGCTCCCCGGTGTGTGACGATCCTGCCTGGCTTTCTCTGGTCCTTTCTAGACAGAGGCTGGCCAAGCAGGAGGCAGCCTCAAGGGGAGTGGGTAGTAGCTGGAGGCCTTCTGGCAGCCCCACTCAGAGGATGATCTGGTTGGTGAAGCTTCGGCTCAGCTCCTTGTGTGGCAGAACAATCGAGTTCAGGATGAGCACCTCGGCAGGGATCCGGACTCGGCAGCCTGCAGCGTGCATGAGGGCATCAGGGGAGGTCATGGGAGGGGAGACAGGAGCGGGGAGCTGGGGGCCACTGCCAGCAGAGAGGGACCCCTCCTGCCCATCTGTGCCCCTGGCCTCATGCCCCTGGTGACTCACACAGGGCCTGGCACACAGCAGGCCCCTGGTAACTGTTTGCTCAAAGAAGAAACACGCGTGCACACAGAGGAATGAATGCTCCCCAGAGTCACCGGCCATCAGCTGTGGGGCTCCCCCAGCCCCGGCCCCCAGGAAGCCATACCCAGGATGGTGATGGCAGGCAGCAACTTCCCATCCTTGAAGAGGCTCTCACTGTCCATGCGGGCTCGGGGATCATTGGGGTTGGGGTCATTGGGGGTACCCTCCACGCGGGCCCAGCGTCCCACGGTGCTCCCCCAGCCCACGATGCTATGCAGAACACACGTGTGCTCCTGCCAAAGAAGACGGTGAAAAGTAAGGGGAAGGGGTAGGAGGCAGCAGGAACCGGAAGGTGTGAGGTGGGGCCAGATGCAGAGCCCATGGCCTTCACCCTTCTCTGTTCTTGGGGGGATACCCGGGCCCTCCCCGCAGGCTCTTGGGGTGTCACATGAGGCTGTGTATGCTGCTGCCTACCTGCAGTGTGGCTCCATGGAGGACAATGCTCTCCCGGAGCCGCACACCCTCACCCACGGTCACCCCCTTCCCGATGGAGACGTTGGGGCCCAGCTGTGGAGAGAAGCACACACCATAAGCCCTCGAGGGACTTGGAGGATCCCCAAATCCAACTCCCTTCTAGAACAGATAAGGCAGAATCGACCTGCTCGAGGCCACACAACAGGCTGTGACAAAGTGAAGAAACCAGCACCCAGAACTCAGACAGTGTGGGCACCCTCCATCCATCCGACCACCGCCCTTCCCTCCCTGGGGCTGGGCCCAGCGCTCACCACAGCCGAGGGGGCCACCTTGGCGGTCGGGTGGATGTACACATTCCCTAGAAGCAGAAGAGAGGCCCTGGGGGCAAATATCCCAAACCGAATTTGGATCAGGGAGGGGCAGGGATTGAGGCTTCAACTCTGGACTCGAGGTCAAGAAACCTGGTTCAGAGGGCAGAGGGGCTGGGGTGGAAGCCAAAGGTTAGGAATTGGGGCAGGTTGGGTACCTCGGATCCGTGGGCCCCCTGGGGTGTGCTTGGCCAGCCGTTCTGGGTGAGTATCCTGGTATCGGCTCAGGTAGAGGCGGGAGGCGTAGAGGGCTGAACTGGGGGCCACAAGGGAGGCAGGGGCTCAGGGCTCAGCAGGGCCTGTGCCCACCACCCCAAAGTTTCAACCCCCAGGGGACCCAGCCTTCCATACCCTGCGGACTTGATCTGGCTCCAGATACCATCAGTGAGATGCACGTATATCTGGCCCTGCCCTGCCAGGGCTGAAAACACATCCTGCTCTAGGCGGATGGTACCTGCCCCTGGCCACAAGCCTGGTGAGTCCTCCCTGGCAGAGAGGAAGAACGCTGACATCAGTGCCCCAGCTGAGCCCCGGCTGTGGGGCTAACACCATCTCCCAGGGACAGGAGTGGGAGGGATTCCCACCACCTCTCTAAGCCCCTCTCTCCAGGTCTGGTCCGGTCCTCTCCAAAGGGCTGCCCACATCCCAGGAAACTCTCCCACCCAGCCCCAGCTCGGGTGGGTGCTGTCACAAGGGAGCCCCAGGCAGAGGCCTGCTTCCCATCCCTGCCCCATTTCCAGAAGGAGTTCCCCCCATTCTCACATTCTCGTCCCCATTCAGCCCTTTAGCCCCTCCAAGTTACCCTCCCACTCACTGGATGGAATGAAACACAGACAGACTCACCCCAGAGCAAGGCAGCTGGTGAGGGCAGAGACAGTCACAGAAAGAGAGGGAGAGAGAGATGGTAGAGATGCCAGCTCAGCAGAGACAGAGACAGAGAGGCCAGGAGAGATGGAGAGGGAAGCAGAGACACGGGCGGGAGTGAGAAATGGCTATGAGCGGAGGAGGCCTTACATGGGGCGATGTGGGGGTGAGGCAAGGATCCCTAGAAGCGAACAGCTTCTAGCCCTAGGAGGGAAGACCCTGGGACTGGCGAGCAGGGCTCTAGGTGCTGTGTTCCAAGGGGAGCCTCAGCCTGAGACTGTGCATGTCTGTCTGTGCATGTGCACGTGCACACGTCTGCACCCGAGCGTGTGCGCCCAACTGTGTGTTGCCGTCTGTTCTGAAAGACGTCTCTGGGACACTCAGGGCTTGGCAGAAATGGACCAGAAGGGGAGTGGGCAGGCAGTGACAGAGGAGGAACTGGGATGGGTAAGGAAGAGGGACAGAATGAGGTTAGAAGGGGAGGGACTCAGGAGGCTCTGCTGGAGATGGCAAGTGGAGAAGGGAAAGGGGAGGAGGAAGGTGAGCCAGTTGAGATGGAGCCTGCAGAGACTGGTATGTGTTGGGGTCCGTGACTGGGGGTACTTGGGGTCACAGGGCTATGGGGCCTGCCTCACAATTGCCCATCCTGCTGATTACGCTGGAAGACATCCCGAAGAGGCTTCAGGGCTTCAGGAGAAAAGAGGTAGATGCCGCAGTTGATGATGTCACTGATAAATGTGCTGGGTTTCTCCACATAGTGCAATACCTGTGAACAGAGCAGGCTGGCTTCAGTAGAAGAAGGGACTACTGCCACAGTCCCCTAAGACCCTCTGACTTCCAGGCCCTTCCTGCCTCTCCTCCCTGCTGCCAGGGTGGCCTGGCTAAAATGCAGTGCGCGTCCACATCCTACTGCCGCCTGGCTTTAAACCCTGAGATGACTGCCCTTCACCTGATTCACCTTCAGATAAGTGCAAAGTCCATGGCTTTCCCTGCCTGATCCTCCCCGCCGCCTACCTCTCAGATGCGTTTCCACCCAACTGCATGCCTGTGTCTGGAATGGCCTTTCTCATCTCTTCATCTGGAAACCCACCTTTCCAAACCCAGTTGACATTGTCACTCCCTCTGTGCGTCCTCTCTTGCTGGTCCCAGAGTTAGCTATTCATGCCTGGGCACTCCTGAACTCTGGCCACGCCTCACCCTTGGCATTGTATCACTTGCAAAAGTTGGCTTTTGATTCTGTCACTCCTATTAGACTAACGGTGCCCATGAGGCAGGGACTGCACCCATTTGGCTCTGTTTCTCTCACACCTACCTGGTGCTTAGCACAAAACTATCTATGTGTATGTGTGTACATGCATGTGTGTGTGAGTGTTTATATGTATGTTTTATATTAAAGCACGAACAAATAAAAGGAGTATGTGAGGCCAGGTATGGTGGTGGCTCATGCCTACAATCCTAGCACTTTGGGAGGCTGAAGTGCGTGGATCACTTGAGCTCAGGAGTTCAAGACCAGTCTGGGCAATGTGACGAAACCCTGACTCTACTAAAAATACAAAAATTAGCCTGGCATGGTGGCACATGCCTGAATCCCAGCTACTCAGGAGGCTGAGGCAGGAGAATGGCTTGAACCCAGGAGGCAGAGGCTGCAGTGAACCAAGATTACACCACTGCACTCCAGCCTGGGCAACAGAGTGAGACCCTATCTCAAAAAAAAAAAAAAAAATTTTGCTGGGCGTCGTGGCTCACACCTATAGTCCCAGCTACTTGAGGGGCTGAAGTGGGAGAATGGCTTAAACTTGGGAGGTCTAGGATGCAGTGAGCCAAGATTGAGCCAAGATCGCACCAAGATCGTGCACTCCAGCCCGGAAGACAAAGTGAGACCCTGTCTCAAAAAATAAACAAATAAAGGAGGGAGGGTTATGTGAAAGTCAAGAGGCGTAGAAGGGAGTTTCACAAACCAGGACAGAGCCCTGCTGCCTTGCCTATCATGTTGCTGCCTCCGGTATGTTATTTCCTACCTCCAGGCCTTTACACCTGCCATTCCCTCCGCCTGTAGTACCTTCCTGTCTCTGTCGTGTAGACAAATGGGACTC
Organism: Colobus angolensis palliatus; assembly: GCF_000951035.1. NCBI lineage: Eukaryota > Metazoa > Chordata > Mammalia > Primates > Cercopithecidae > Colobus > Colobus angolensis. The sequence goes on from NW_012123487.1 coordinate 1,164,581, forward strand.
CGCTCAGACCTTGCTTCCTCCAGGAAGCCCTCCCTACTCCCACCATGGCAAGGCTGGGCTGGGCCCCCCTTGGTGTTCCCATCATGCACTGTGCATACATTTACTACAGCACTACCTGCAGGAAAATTAACCATTCCCCCTCCCCCTGGTCAATCTCTCTTAAAGGGATATAAGATGATTAATCGGGAGCGTCTCACCTGTCTGAAAAGACTAGGGCCCACCCTATACTGTGCCAGTATTCTCTAGAGGCCTGAGGTAGAGGGGATGACGACACAGAGTAGGCACCCACCCAGCCCCCTCTCTGCTCTCACCTCATGTGTCTGTGGATTCTCAACGATGCAGCCGTAGTTGAGAGACTGCGTCCTGTTAGCCTGAAAGACAGACACACCCGAGACAGTGACCTGCCTGCTCCAGGGCAGCCACGTCTGTTTTTCCTTTCTTTCCCTCCCCTACAGCACCTGGCATGCGGCTCTGCCACTGACAGGCCTTCAGCAAGGGTGGAAACTGACAGCTGCCCTCCCCCTCCCTACTTCTAAACAGCCAGAGGGCTCGGGGTCTCCACTAACACTTCCATGCCTGCCAGAGCAGCGCATCTCCCTCCTGACATCAGCTCCCACACCAACTCCCAGGGCGCCCCTGCCTCCCCAACACCCTGAATTCCAGGAAGCTCTTGGGATCACCTCCTCTATACCCTCCAGTCCACCTGACCCCCTCACCGTAGTGCCAAGGAGTAAGAAAGGGTGACGCTGGCGTCGGTGGGCTTCCAACATAGCACTCAAGGGGAAGTCGGAGCAGACATCAGCATTAAGCACGAAGAATGCCTCGGGGCTCCCAGCCAGGATCTGGTCTCGAAAATGGTAGAGACCACCCCCTGTGCCTAGGGGGGCAAATTCCTGCAGGTATCTGTCCCCAGGGACCCAAGAGCCAGCTCAGTGGATCTTAGGAAACAGATACCATGAGCCGGGGCACCTGACCCCCACCGCCTGCTCCCAGGAGTACTCCTGCCCAAGGCCCACAGAGAAACTCTATATATTCAGGGATTCAGTGATGTCCAAATAAGAATCCTTCTACTAGGTGAGGATGAACTCTGGCAAATGCTGACTCAACCCACTCCCAAGAACTCAGAGGCCTAGGGCATCCTCCCCACCCCCAATATACGAGTGTGTGCACAAACACCTGACTGGAAGGTTAAACTCCTGCTGGGCGGCTTCTAGGAACTGGGTGAGGGGCTCATCAGGTTGGTAGAAGCCAATGAGCAGAATCTCCTGCATCCCAGGGACCTGAGGAAAAGGGAAAGGCTGGGAGGAAGAATGTCTAACAGGAGGTGATGTTGGGGAAATCCTTAGTGCTGGCCCAAAGTCCAGAAACCAGTTTTAGTCTCAGTTGTGGGGGTCCCAGGGCACTCACCACTCTGGGCTATTTTCTCCTCTGGACAATGAGGAAGTTGGAGGAAGTCGGAGGCCTGATCTTTTTTTGTTTTGTTTTTATGAAAAAAGGTCTCACTCTGTTGCCCAGGCTGGAGTGCAGTGGCATGATTTTGGCTCAGTACAGCCTCCACTTCCTGGGCTCAAGCAATCCTCCCACCTCAGCCTCTCAAGTTTCGAGGACTACAGCCATGTCACCACCTGCCTCAGCCTCTAGAGCAGCTAGGACTACAGCCAGGCCACCACATCTAGCTAATTTTTAAACTTTTTGTAGAGAAGAGGTCTCTTGATGTTGCCAAGGTTAGGCTAGAACTCCTGGCCTCAAGCGATCCTCCCAACTTGGCCTCAAAAAGTGTTGGGGGCCGGGCGCGGTGGCTCAAGCCTGTAATCCCAGCACTTTGGGAGGCCGAGACGGGCGGATCACGAGGTCAGGAGATCGAGACCATCCTGGCTAACACGGTGAAACCCCGTCTCTACTAAAAAATACAAAACCTAGCCGGGCGAGGTGGCGGGCGCCTGTAGTCCCAGCTACTCGGGAGTCTGAGGCAGGAGAATGGCGTAAACCCGGGAGGCGGAGGTTGCAGTGAGCTGAGATCTGGCCACTGCACTCCAGCCCGGGCGACGGAGCAAGACTCCGTCTCAAAAAAAAAAAAAAAAAAGTGTTGGGATTACAGACATGAGCTACCATGCTAGGCCTGATCTTTCAATCAATTATTATTACCCCCACCAACCAGAACTGGGACTCACTCTAAGAAAGACTTTGCCTACCAAGCTGCATTAATCCATTCCCCACCCCCACCCTCATTTTTATTATCTGTCAGCCTAAGCTTGAGATCAGCATGAGGTAAGGGTACCATGTATCAAGGGTCTGTGTTGTACTAGGCATTTTACAAATGTCATTTCTAAGCTTCACCACACAACAAAGTAGGTCTAATCTCCCCCATTTTACACATAAGGAAACTGAGTGTCAGAGAGGGTGTGTTATTTGTTGTAGGCCTCACAGCAGGCAGAGACTGAATTCAAACCAAAACCTTGCCTGTCTCAATACGAAAAGCAATAAAGAAATGAGAATCACGGTGATCAAGGATATGAATTTGTGCCTGGTTATCATTAAGAGTCTCCATGCTACGACTTTACATTGTCTCCAAGATCCTTGCCTGATCTCACATTCCATACTTTAAAAATAGGAGCGAAATCTGAGCAGGAAGAGGCCAGATGAGAAACTACGGGAAGACAGCAGGGCAGCTGCACAGCATAACTTGAGGGGGCGCCATTCACATTGTCATCTGTGAATGATGGTCCTTGGCGTTATGCCTGGTGGGAAGAGATTATGGTTGGGAAAGGGGGAAACAAAGCATGAAGATGAGCAGGAAGTGAGGGGAGCCCCTGAGGTTACCTGGGCACAGGCTTCAATATGGTGTTGGATCATAGGGACCCCTGCCACAGGAAACAGTGGTTTGGGCACCTCAAAAGACAAAGGTCTGAAGCGAGTTCCTGGGAGAGGAGAGAGAACCTTTCGGCTGCCTGCCTTCCTCTGCCCCCATTCCGCCTACCACACCAGCCCAACCTCCTCCCCCCATTCCCCTGGCACCTCACCCTTTTGAGGGCCTCCAATCAGGATCACCGCTTTGAGCATGATGGTGACTGCTACCTAAACTTCAAATCCCAACAGAGAAATCAAGCTCAGATCTCATACCCCAACCAAGCCCCAAAACCCAAATAGCAACACTTAGCCCTCTCCCAAGACGTAAACCCAAAGCTCAATATAGTCTCTGCCTGGACCCAACACCTCACAAATCCCACACATCTCAAATCCCAGCGGAGAAATCAGGCTCAGATCTCACACCCCAACCAAACCCCAAACCCCAAATAGCAGCACTTAGCCCTCCCCCAAGATGTAAACCCAAAGCTCAATATAGTCCCTGCCTGGACAGAACCTCACAAATCCCACACATCTCAAATCCCAACCCAGATTCCAGTCGGCCTTCAAACCTCACAGTGATTCCTCCCAAATTCTGAAATTCACGCCCCACAATTTGATCTCTAAAAGACTTCCCTCTGGCCATGAACAAATTCTGCAAATTCAGAAACCTGGCAGAGACCCCCTTCTCAGACCCAAACCTCAAAATACTGAAGCCTCAAACTCACTGATTCCCAAAGTGTTGTGTCTTCATTCTAGATATTAAGCCCTGAATCCCAATAGTGAACCCTGAATATTGAACAGCAAACCCCGAGTGAGCCTCAGATATTTAACTTAAATCCTGAACGTAACCCCCAAGTACTGAACTGAACTAACACTGATCTGAATCTGACGAACCCCCAATCCCAGCAAAAATCCTCTATATGCTGAACATGAATCCTAAAACTAACCTCTATATATTGAACCCCAAATCAAAAGACAGCTTTCCTTGGCATCTCAAACACTGAACCTACTGACCCCCCTCCAGTCCTAATACGGTTGACTGGCTGGGTCTAAATCTCTGGATTCGGAGGACTGCTTTTGACCCTCTGAACCCCACAACTGACTCTGTCCAATAAACCCTGGCCTCTCATGGCCAGGGATTGTGGGACCAACACAGGCGCGGGCGCACCCACGGCCAGCCAGGACCTCGGAGCCCGCCCTCTGTCTAGAGGCTGTCCCCCTGCCCCTTACCCCTTCCGTCACCCCTCCACCAGCTCCCTTTACCACTAGCTCCCTTTACTCCAGCTCTGCCGCCCGCTACTGCAAGCTTCTTCCGCGCACGTGTCTTCTCGCAAGTCGCGAGAACTCATCGCAGGTTCTGCCGGGAATTGTAGTCTGAACCTTTCACCGCTTTCAAACTTAGTGGGAGAGGAGAGCGGTGCTGCAATCCGGGGGCGTGGCCAAGGTATCGAGGGGCGGGGTTAAATGAGAAGAAGGGTGGGGCCTGAGAAGCACAGCCTGGAACTTAAAGACTGGGACCAGAGCTGTCGGGGAATGGGCCCCGGGGCAGCAACCGAAGTGAGAAACTGGATCCCAGAGGAAAACGGGACTAAGGACAGCAGGGGGGTGTGGCCAGCCCTGGAAGGGGCGGGGCCGGGGGCAAACAGCCACGAGGGGCTGGGGCTGGAGGCGCACAAAAGAGGAGAAGGCGGGGTCCCGGGCCCAGCCCCCGGTCCCGCTGGGAAGTGAGGGCGCCTTGAACGGTGAGGGCAACTGTATCAGGTTGACTGTCTGAAATGCAGCACCGCGCTAGGCGCTCTCCAGACTTCCCTGCGACTCCAACAGGCTGTGACCTTGGCGTGGGGGTCTGGAATACGTGTGGGCGCGGGTGCAGGGGAGAGGGAATGGCGACGTGGAAGAGCAGAACAGACGCGGAGAGTCAGAGAGCAGCTTTATTAAGCAAGCTGGAAGAAGGCTGTGGGTCCCACCACCCCCAGGCTCGGCGCCAGGGCGGAAGGTCCGGGGGTGTCGTTCAGGCTACGTCCACGCGAGCGAAGCTCTGGTCCATGCCCAGGCTGTTCTCCACGTACACCTCGTACTTGCCGCTGTCTTGGGGTGTGGCGCGGCGAATGGTCAGCGTCGTGGTGGTGCTGCCGATCTCGAAGAACACCCTGCGGAGGGGCGGCGGGGAGGAGGGCGGAGCCGCGGTCAGTACAAGGGCGCACTAGGCCGGGCTCCTTAGCCAACTCTGTTCCTCGCCGCCCAGTCCCCGCCCCCGTCACTCCCGTCAGATTTCTGGGCTCAGTCCCACCCAAGTTCCAGCCCCAGGCCCTGCCCGTGCCGCAGGTCCCAGCCCTCGCCTGTCATCCTCCTCAATGTCCTCCCCGTCCTTGGTCCAGCCCACGTCGGGCGCAGGCTCTCCCAGGATCTCCGCAGTCAGCGTCACGGTGGCGCCTTTGCGCGCCTTAGTGTTGTCGGGTCCCTTTTGAATCTTCGCCGGGACTAGCGGAAGGAAAGGGGAGCGAAACCCCGTGAAGGACCTGGAGATGAGGAAGGGCATCACTTCCCCAGCTAATACCTGGCACTAAATACAGATGCATTTAAACTCGCAGCGTGACGTTGAGCAAATTATTAGCCTCTCTGGTTTCATCTCCTTGGCTGTTAAAGGGACTTATCCCTACCTCTCCTCCTTCTCGGGGTCGAATAGAGGATCAAGAGATAAGACAGGCGAAAGCACCTGAATGTTCACACATCTCACGGTGCCTCCGAGACCGCTCCTGGTAGTGGAAATTGCCCAGAGTTGGGAGCCAGAAGACCCGTGTCCAACCCTGGCTCTGCCTCTGGCTTGCTGTGTGACCTTGGGGACCTGGAGCCGCGTGATGGAAGCCCACAGAGGACTGCTTAGCCCGGGTGGGGCTGGATCCCGAGGGAGGGAAGGACGCACTTGGCTGGCGGCGGCGATGCGCCCAGGCCGTGCCTGGCGCTGGGCTGGTGGGGACCCTATAGCTAGGCCCAGAGGTAAACGCGCAGCTGGACCGGGCTGCGGGCTCTGACTGAGTGGTGCTGGTCTGCACCCTGGCGCTGCGCCCGGGGCGCGCGTACCTTCCACGAGGATGCGCGCCGAGTCGGAGCACTGGCCGAATGGGTTGGTGACGTTGATGCTGTACTGGCCTAGGTCTGCCAGCTCGCCGTCGCGCACCACCAGTGCCACCACGTCAGGGTCCTCGAAGACGTAGCGGTACTTGGGCCCGTCACGTAGCTCCTTGCCGTCCTTACTCCAGCGGATGAATGGGTCCGGGAAAGCCGAAATGCGGCAAGTGAGCTTGGCCGCGCTGCCCTCGATCAGCACCACGTCCTTCAGCGGCTCCAGTACCCGCGGCGGCCCCTTCTCGCGCAGCTCCTTCCGGGACCTACCCCCGGGCCAAGTCAGGGTCCAGAGCTCCCAAGACAGGCCCGGCCGCAGCCCTTTCCGAGAGTGCACCATCTCCTGCCTGCCTCCTGGGCCCGCCAGACCCCTAAACGTGTGGCTTGGTAGGGAAGAGGACTGCTCCTGAACTGCTGCCCTGATAGGATGATGCATTCCTGCCGGCCACTCCTCCACATCTTAGTAAAGACCCTCCCCTAAAACCAGTCATTCTAGAAGCTGCTGAAGCCGCTCAGCCCTTCCCCAAACCCCATTCAAGAATGCGCTCTCTGCAGCTCCCTTCCTCCACAGAGCTCCGGGGTTCCCTCTTACCTGTGGCCTCGGTAAGAGGCCTGGATGCGAATGGCCGCACTCTGGACTTGCGGGTCATTGATGTCCAGGGTACATCCAGGAGGTGGGGCCGCAGCCACTGGCTTTTTGGCAGGAGCTGCTTTAGACATCTGGAGAGTGGGCGACAAATATGGGGGTCCAGGTTGAGGCAGAGGGTCCCACCTTTAAGCCCTTTCCCTCCATGGTCAGAACATTCAGGGGGGTGGAGGAATGAGAGTGGCTGTGGCTTCTCTGAGGATAGGACTTACCGTGGAGGGGTTGACCTAGGGACTTGAGTCGCCTGGCTGGGTTGCAGGCAGCACAGAGCCCTTCTGGATGGCACAGTAGGGGTGCAGGCAGGTGCTCAGCCCTGGGCCCGGTTTTATACATCGCTCCCCTCCTTGCCTTGTTTGGCATGGTTGCCCCAAGCCCCCCGGGACCCCATCCCCCTCCCTCTGACCCAAGCAGGCTCTTTATTTAGCCTGCGGATGCCTGGGATGCTGGCTCAGCCGCTGGGCTAGGCCCGTGGGGGGAAACCTGAGCGGCTCTGGGGTGCACCTCACGTCAGCACCTGGACAACTGGACAGCTGGATGCTGCCCTGTCCCCTCCCAGGGCAGGGGGTATCCATCCCACTCCCAGGAGGACCAGATTCAGCCCCTAGCTGACAAGAGATCCAGCTTCCTACTGGGGCAGTTTTCACTCAGGTTGGGCTCTGGATAGTCAGGCAACACACCCTGTTGGTAAGGGGTTTGAGTGTTTCGTTGGTGTCCCTGAATAAAGCCAGAGTAGTGACGGGCTTGGGCCTCAGGGCCCCTACAGCTAATGGCAACAGGGCCACCTGGCGGTCAAGACCAATCCAGAAGCTCTTTGCTCTTACCCTACTCCCAACCCCAGGAGTCCAGGGTTGTCACTTCCACACTGTGCCCCCTGGTGGTAAACTGAGATAAACCGGGAGGGGACGGGAAAGATTTTTGAGAATAGCAGCCCCTCCATGCCATCCCTATCCCCATTCACTCCCCTCGATGTCACATGGTAGGGGCTGTTTAGACTGCACTGTCCTTGGAGATTAGCACCACTACTGGCCCCAACCCGAGGTCTGCCCAAGTCCTTTTTGGGGGCATAAATTGGTGCAGCGGGGCATCAGACCACCTGGGGTAAAGGGGTTCAGTTAACCCCTCTGGGGCTTGCCTGGAGGCCAGTCTGCCCAGGCTGGGCACCTGGCAGAAGCGTTGCTTCCATTCATTGGAACTACCCGCCCTAGTGTGGGGGCACTGTCACCTTTTGATCAGAACAATTTTGACTTAGCTCTGCTGACATAAATTACCTTTGCTCCTCCGGGTTTGGAACAAGCAGTTCACATGCCATTTCCAATGGAGATGGGAAGGGAGCTCAAGATCAGAGGGGGGACGGGAGAGGAATTTTACCGTTTATCAAGATACAAGTTCAGGCACCTCATTTTTATATGAAACACTTGCAGTGTGTAGGGGATTGGAGATTCTCACAGGCAAACTGTATATCTTCATCGCTAAAATGACAGGTAGGCAAGGCGTTGTTCTGGTCCCTTCCAGCTGGTTTTAACATCCTGTTATTTTATGATGATGAGGCTTGCCTCTTCCCTGGGGTCCTGAGAAGCTAGAGAGGCTGGGCTGGGCTGAGCAAAAGGGTTGTCTGAGCTGGAGTCAAGGGGCCCTCAACCTCCATCAGCAGCACAGCGGTGTCAACTCTCTCTACCCTGGTCAGAGGCTTTGTTCCTTTTACTTTGCCAAGAGCAGAATTTTGAAGGTGGGGATGAGGGGAGCATTTCCTCTGGAGACAAGGAGATCTGGGTCCCCGCCAACCCCCCAACCCCTCATCCCCAACCTCAGTGCAGGGCAGCTCAGTCCTAGATCCCAGTGACCATTCTATAGCATTGCAGGGTTGTGGCTAGAATCGAGGTGCTTTAGCACCCAGCAGACCTCCTAACTTGCCATGCGGACAAGAAGGTCCAGGCTAGTGTGTCCCTTAGTCCTAGGAAAATGCTGGACACAGCAGACCAGAGCATTCCCAGCTGGTGCTCTCCATGTGCTCTGATTTGTGCTGTGACATGGAGGGTGAGGGGCGTGGGCCTGTCCTAGTGTTTCTCTTTGAGATGGAGTCTTGCTCTATCGCCCAGGCTGGAGTGCAGTCGTTGGCTCATTGCAACCTCCACCTCCCAGGTTCAAGCAATTCTCCTGCCTCAGTCTCCTGAGTAGTTAGGATTACAGGCATGCACCACCACGCCTGACTAATTTTTGTATTTTTAGTAGAGATGGGGTTTCACCATGTTGGCCAGGCTGGTCTTGAACTCCTGACCTCAGGTGATCCAGCCACCTTAACCTCCTTGTCCTGGTTTCTTCTGCAGCTCCTCACACTACCTACTCTTGCCAACCATCAGGATGAAACCCACTCTGCTCCAGGGGTCAGGACCAGAACTCCTGCCTGTCTTCTGGGCAGAGTGAATGAGGCTGAGCCAGGAGTGGGGTGAGGGCTGGCCTATTTCAGAGCCCAGCATCCCCCACATTGTGATGAGGGAACATGTGACAAGAGGTGGGGGCTACCAGAGCCTGGTTGCAGGGGTTCAGTGGATCTGCCAGCATTCCAGAAACTGCAAGGGGAGAAGCAGACCACAGTCTCCCCTCCCTCCAGGAATAAGGAGAGGTGAGGGGCCAGGAGGGTCAGAGGAGGGGGTTGGAAGGACCCAAAGTGCTAGCTGGTATATTCTGGAATGTGTGTGTTGGGGAATGCCCAGAGAGGGCTAAATGCCCCTGTCCCGGACTCACCCCTTCCCAGCAATCTTCCCCTCCAGCCATACCTCCCAACAGACACACAGGTTATGCTGCTTGCCATTTTTATTTCCTTGTGACAGACAGACAGACAGCTGGATGGCTGGGAGGGATGGTCAGGACAACATGGGCAGTAGGGATCGGATGAAAGGGGAAACTTCATAAAAGTCAATAAATAAATAAATATGAATGGGAAGAAGGCCAAAGGCCATGGAGGGGTGGTGGGGACATCCTTGGGCCAGCAGAGGGTGCCCGGGGCTGCATCCACTGGACAGGAGGACAGAGCGAGCTGAGTGACTGCTGGCCTCCGGCTCTCCATGTTTCTCCTCTAAGGGATGCTGACAGCTGGCCCACCCCACCTCCACCTGAGTCCTCTCTTCTCCCTCCACCGCCTCACTGCCTTCTCTCACGTCCCAGCCCTGGCCCCTTGCCACTGTATCTGTGTCCTGCCCCTGCTTTGCCACACTGACTCCCAGCCTACTGCCCTGACACCCTGGGTTCCTTCCTCTTCCTCCTCTCCAGCCATGCCCATCTTCCTTGGTGCTCCCTGAGATGCACTGACCCCCAACCCAGAACCTTCCTAGAGCCTCCTCCTTCCTGTCCCTCGACTTCTTTTCCTCTCCACTTTCCCATTCCCCTCTTGTCCCTCTGCCTGTTCCCACCCTGCCCAGCCTGGCCAACAGGTCTCCCACTGTGGCTTTGGCCTGGGGTGGCATCAGGTCGAGGCCCTGGGGTCTCTGTCCTTGCAGGTCTATGAGGTAAGAGCCCGGCCAGATGCTGCTGCTGGTGGTAACCGAAGCCCCAGGCCCGCCTGGCTCAGCGTGGGCCCTGGAATGTCCCGTGGCATTGGTGGGAACCCCAGTTGAAGCCCGAGGCCTGGCTGTGGTCCGTGCCTCTAGGGGCCGCCAGGGTAGGAGCGCAGCAGCACCTTGTGGCGGGTGGCGGCCTCAGCCCGGCGCCGCCTCTGCTCGCCCAAGAACTCCTTGAGCCGGTTGGTGGTGAAGGTGAGCGTCTGGCGGCGCAGTTTCATCAGGTAGGCGTCCTGCAACCATGGGTGGGCCAGGCAGTCCTGCAGGGAGGGCCGGCTCCTGCCAGGCAGAGCCAGGGACAATGAGCCTGGAAGGATGGCTCTGGGAGCTGCCAGGGCTCTGTCCTCCTGCAGACCCATGTCCCAATCCTGGATCCACCCCTACATGTGTGATCTTGGGCAGCTCAAGAGCTCAGTTCCCCAGTCTCTGGAATGGGGACAGTGATTCTGCCTTGCATGGGGTTGCCTCAGGCTTTAAATGGTAAGTAGTATGACCATTTAGTAGAAGCAGCAGACTTCTTCCTAAGAGCAGGGGAGGAGCTGGGGAATCTCTGGCACAGGCCCGGCCAGGGGCAGGTGACACTGGGGGATGGCAGGTGTGGGGCTCACTCACCAGGGATGTACTGAGAGGACCTTTCGCAAGAAGAGGGTGGCGCTCTGGGATGTGTTGGGGTATAGCTGGAAGGCATCAAAGCGGCCCCCCACAATCCGAGCCTCCGTTTCCTGGGGGTCTGGCTCATAGAACGGGGAGCGTCCACTGAGCCTGTTGGGGAAGATAGCTTGACTGACACAGGCAGACTGGAGGCCAACACCCAGGCCCGGAAGGACATTAGTGTCGGGTGCACAGTGCTCAGGACCATGCTACTCTGTACCTGAGTGTGAGTGTGCGGTGTGATGTGTGTACAGGGGAGATGGGGCATGGGGGAGAGGGTGTTGGTAGAAGGTGAGTCCGGGAGCTCACTGTGTGGGCAGAGAGGGCTGTGGCGGGTAGGGGACACTCACATAATGTAAGTGAGCACACCCGCTCCCCAGATGTCCGTGGCAGAGCCGATGGGTTCTCCCTTCACCATCTCCGGAGCTGACAGGAGACAGAGGCCAAGCTGACCCAGCTTCCTGGTGGCAGGGAAGTGGGGGCGGGGGAGGTCCCTGGGTGCTTGAGCAGCAGGACAATGCCCAGGTCACCAGACCATGGGAATGACCGAAGTGGCAGGCCCTGAAGGCCAATAGGCAGAACAGAGGTGGTGGCATACCCCAAGAGACATATGGGACACCTGAGGAATTAGCCCGGGCACAAAATGGAGGGGGTCCCCAGAACTCCAGAGGGGCTGAGAAGCAGGGTGACAAGCTTCCTTGGATCAGCTCCAAGGTATGGCTTCCATTCACAAAGAGTGTGGCTGACACCAAGATTAAAAGCCTTTAAAATCAGCCTGGCTGGTTCTAATCCCAGACCTGCCCTTTCTAGCTATGGGACCCTGGGCGATTTACTAAACCTGCCTGGCTCTCCATAGCCTCATCTGTAAAGTGTGGCCTGTAGAACCACACTAAGGAAGAGAGATCATGAACATCAAGCCTTTAGCAGGTTGCTCAATGGTAGCTGGTTCTCCTTATTTAAATAAAATAATAATTGATTCTCCTGTCTTTTTGGCTTTAGCAAATCCCGCCTCCAGCATTTATAATTGTCTGATTGCACAAATCCTTAACATCAGATGTGCACCTCAGTTTCCTTATCTGTAAAAGGGGGCTAATATTGTGCCACACTCCATGGTTACTGTAAAGATCAATTGGAAGAAAAATCCACATACTTCATTCATTGCTTGCATACAGTAATCACTCAATAAGTGGCACATATGTAAGTGAAGTGGGGTGAGCCCTGGCTGCTGCCTCTCTGGCAGTGCCCTGTCCCCACCCTGGCTGGCAGCTGGTCCCCTCACCCATGAACTCCAGCGTGCCCGTGCGGTGGCCAAGGGGCTGAAGGGCCTGGGGGTTGTAGGGCTGGGCACTGCCGAAGTCCACGATCTTGAGGGCGTTGTCAGGGGCCAACAGCAGGTTGTCTGGCTTGATGTCTAGGTGGAGCACATGGCGGCTGTGGAGGTAGTCCAGGCCTTGTAGCAGCTGCACCACGTAAGTGGCCACGTCGTCCTCAGAATACCGGAACCTGGGAGAGCAGGGGTGCAGCAGATGACACCCGGCCCAGCCTCCCCTACCTCTTCCTCCCTACTCCCCCAGAATGCCCAGCTACCTGTCACTGAGCCCACAGAGGAGCTCCCGGTTGCCGCAGCTCTCAGCAATGAGCACGAGGTACCGAGGGGTGATGTAGGCCTCGTGCAGGGACATGATCCGCTCATGGTGCAGGGTCCGCAGCACCTCGTACTCCTGCAGGACCCGCCGCTTGCCCTCGGCAGCATAGGGCACGATCTTGGCCACGAACGTTCGCCCCGTGGCGTTCTCCCGGCACGCTCGCACAACACCAAAGCGGCCCCTGTGTGTCGGTGGGGAGGGTTACCACAGGCTCAGAGGAGAGGAGGGGAACACTTCCACAGTGAAGGCTAACGGAGGAGAGCAGGGACCCCTAGGGGCAAGAATGCAGCAGTTCCGGTGTGGGCTCCAGAGTTCAATCCTAGAAATCAGGCTTCCAGTCCCAGCTTTGCCACTCACTGGCTCTGTAACTTAGGTAAATCCCAGAGCTTCTCTAACCTCAGTTTTGCCACCTGTGAAGTGGGCGATGCTAACAGCGCAGTGTCTCTCAGAGTTGCGAAGATTCGATGAGATCACATGGCTAAAGCCCGCAGTGTAGTCTGGCACATTTAAACTCAATGATTCTAATAACCCAGGTCTCAGCACCTCCCCTCACCCCAGCCAGTACCGTCTGGTCATGTCTCCAAAGCCATGCGCTCCAGACATTTGACCCACTCCCCTATGTCCTCTTCCCTTCCCCAGCCCTGCTTGCCTGGCTTTCTCCTCCAGGAAAGTGTAGGGTTTCTGAGGGGGGCCCTGTCGAAGAGTGGTACCCTCAGGCCTGGGAGAGCTTCGGGGACTGCTCCCAGGGGAGCTGACCACCTCCTTGGCTGGGCTGAGACTCTGCACAGTCACCTTGGTAGGCTCGGGAGGGGGCTCAGGGGCTGGGGGCTCAGGGGCTGGTGGTGCAGACACGAAGGAAGTCATCACAAACACAGGAGTAGAGGAAGACGCTGGTTTAACCCCTTGAGGAGTAGAGGCTGGGCTTGGGGTCCCAGTGTCAAGGACGAAAGACTTGGGCTCACTTGGGGTGACCTGGGTACTGGGTGGGGTGGGCTCTGCTTGCCGGGCAGCCTGCAGGCCCCTGTGTCTTCGTGGAGGGGTCTGGGGTGGCGGACCCACAGCCTTGAGCGAGGACAAGGCCTGGCTGGGGGCTGTGGGGGGAGATGAGGGGCTGACAGTGACTGACGGGGGGGTGGGGGCAGCAGGAGCTGGGGGTGGGGCCAGTGAGGTAGGAGAGTCAGGAGGCGGGGCCCTGGCTGGCCCTGAGGTGACAGGGGCCTCTTGGTGGGCAGCAGATGGCACAGCTGAAGAATCTAAGAGACAAAGAAAATCATCACCACGGTGTCTTGGGGCAAGGCCATGGTGCTCCACAAAAACCCTATGCTCAGGGCCCCCTTCCTCCCCCACCCCACACCATTGCACTGACCTTGAGCGCCCCTGACAAAGACCTTCTCAGAAGGGTTGCTGAAGGGCCCCTGCCCAGCACGGTTGGCACAGGCCACACGGAACCTCACAGTCGTGCCAACTGGCAGGTGGCTCACGTTGTAGTAACAGTCGGGGATGCCTGAGCTCACAGGGTGCCACACAGACTCCCCTATAGGCAGTATGGGGGAGGGGCTGAGGTCACAGAAGGGGTGGCCCCAGCTCCCACAGTGCTATCTGTGGAGCCCGGGAGGGCACTGGCCTTCCCAGACTCCCCCTGCCGCTCCCCCCCACCCTCCGGCTGCCCCATCCTCACCATCCACTCGCCGCTCCAGGGTATACGTGCAAGGTGCCCGGCTGTCTCCCGGCTTCCACAGCACCAGCGCCGTGTCCTGGTAGGTCTGGGGCACCTCTGGAGGAGCTAGCTTTCCTGGGACTCCTGGCAAGAGAAAGAAGAGTCCCAGTGAGCCCCTACACCCCAGCTAAGAGCCCCTCAAGCCCTGCCCCGCCATCCCCCTCACTACCCTCCCCGGGGCCCTGCCCCAGGCTCACGGGCCACAGCCACGGTACAGGAGCTGGTGATGCTGCCCAGGACGTTGGTGGCTGAGCACTCATAGAGCCCGGCGTGCCGCTTGCCCACCCGGGGGATGCTGAGCAGCTGCCGCCCATCTTTGCAGGACACGATGATCACTGAGGGCTCTGACCTCAGTGACTTCTTGTCTGGAGACAGGGAGAAGCAGGAGGAGCTGCTGAGTGAGCTAGCACATGTCCAGGCCCCCTCACTCACTCCCCACTCCAACATCCCGGCAACCATGCTCAGCCCCCACCCTGGCCTAGCCCCTCCCATCCCCTGGGCTCAGGGCCACTTGCTGGCCTCCCTCTCTGTGAGAGGCAGTTTCCTTACCTTTCATCCAGGAGATGTGCGGTGCAGGGCAGGCTGCTGGCAGGCAGAGCAGGGTGGCTGCCTCCCCCTCCAGCAGCACCTGGTCCTTGAGTTTGATGTGGAAGACTGGGGGGAAGTCTGGAGGAAAAGCAGAGACAGCCATCTGTCTGTGGGGGCCCTGACCCACTTACCGCTGAGGGAGGGGTGGAGAAGGCCTGCAAACAGCCATCAGGAAGCAGCACGAAACCTTGTCTCTTACCAGGCAGATGTGGAAAGTGGAACCCCAGGCCATGCCTTCAAGAATTTTCTTTGGGGCGAGCATCACTTTCCCCAGGCCCTCACTGTGCTGGACTGCTTTTTCCTTGCACTGACTATTGATGATGCTACTTATGTCATGGGCTTGTAAATCACTGAGAGCAGGGCCTGGCACTAATTAAGTGATCTATAAGCATTTGTTAAATAAAATAAAAGCAAACAAATATTGAAAAACTATAATGGTTAAGATCCTGCAAGACACACCCTCTCTGGGGCACAATAGGGCAAGTGAGAAAAGAATTGAGATGAGTTAGTGACCTGAGCTGAGATGGGACCGAATGAGGAATGTTCTTTCAGAACACACAGTCTCAAAAGAGTTGCAGTCTAGGAAAATGTGGGCAGATCCTGGAAGCGTGTCGGCCTCCAGGCCCCTCTTCCCACCTGCCATCCGGGGACAGGGTCGTAGGTCTCCTATATACTCCTTCAGGTCAATTAAGTGGTGAGAGCTTTTGAAGGGTCAAGAGACAGTATCTGCCTGACCTTGGGCAAGTCATTTACTCTCTCAGAAGCTCCATTTCTAATCTATAAATCAAGGAAAATAATACCGCGCCCACAGGATTCTTGCTGTGACAATTACAAAGGCATGTCAAGTGCCTGCCATACAGTAACTGATTATAAATACTAACTTTTCTTGTTGCTAGCATTATCTCAATAATATGGCCAGCAGAGAAGCATGGAGCAGACCCCCAGAGAAAGGCTGTTTCAGCAAAGCAGAGAAGCTGCCTTCGCAGCTAGCTGGTGGCTGTGCACATGGTAGGGCTAGGGATGAGACCAGTTTTCCTTCCTCCAATGTAGTCAGCCTGTGACTCCTTAGTGCCCTGAGGATTTGAGTGCATGATCCCTGGGAATATCCCTTTAGAAGAATCCCAGTTTGGCCATGGGGGGTGGTGGGTGAAGGGTGGGGATAGGGGAGGACTTGGGGGTGGATTTTATTCACCTGGGCAGAGAAAGCTGAGGAGCCTTGGGAGCCCCAGCTGCTGCCTGTCTGAAGAATTGTGGGGGACTGGGAGTGGGGATGAGCCAGGCAGGAGAGGAGTACTCAGCAGGAGTGGTGATCAGGATGGCAGTGTGCCCCCTTCCCGCTGTACCCCACTGCTCCCCAAGGAGGGGTCCCACACTGAGGCTCCAACAAGGCAATGTGAACACAGTTTCTCAATGGCTGCCTCCAGGCCAAGTGAGGGTACTGGGTAGCAGGGAGAGAGAGAGAGAGGCCACCTCTCTCAGAGGTGAAAGTGACCCGGGCCCAGCCCTGCCAGCCCCGCCAGCCCCACCCCCATTCCCAGGGGCCAGCCCTGGTTGTTAAAGTGGACTAGGACAGCCTTGTTTCTGCAGAGAACAGGGAGCGGATAAGGTAAGGGGACACTGCCTAGGCAGGAAATCAGCTGCATAAGCAAAACTGGGCCGGGAGGGAGGCCCCAGGTGGGAAGGGATCAGCTGTCCCCAGGCCTCTCTGCTGGCTGATTGCTTTCTTTCCCCCTCATTCTCCACCCTCCCTTCCCCACGAGTGGCCCTTCCCTCCCTCTTTTTCTCTCACTGCAGCCCCCTTTGCCCTGGCCAAGGCTGGACACAATCCCTACAGGCCCAGCTGAGGCAAGACTTGACAGCCACTCCATTCTGAGTTTTACCAGGAAATGGGGGAAGAACAGGACTGGTGGCTTGTCAAGATCCTGCACATAGCCTGGCTTCACGGACTCTCTCCTTTCCTGCATGCTGCTCTGGAAAACCCAACCTCCCAAAGCCTTTGCTTGTCATCCTTGAGTAATGCGCCTTTTTCAGGGGGGATGGGGTGACCCCGCATGGGGAATGCCGCCCTATCTGGAGCTCCAGGACACTCAGGCAGAGAAACAGAAGAGGGCAAAGAGCTAGCAAAGAGCTCCGAAGGCTGCTTTTCTGTACAGAAGGGTCAGGGAGGGGCAGTCAAGTGTTCGGAGCTGCAGGGCAATGGAGACTTAAGGGGCACAAGACAGGTCGTGGTCCTCTAGGCTGGAGAGAAAGTGAGTGTCTTTGGGTACACACCCAAGCACACACACATCTAAAGGGGGGACTGTGGGGGCAGGAGAGCCCTGTATCTTGAGCTCCTTGAAAAGTGCAGCCAGTTACAGAAATCTAGGGTCTCCCAGGAGAGAGGAGGCCAGTCCCTGACAGACATAAGTATGGTGTCCTGAAGCCGCTTCCGGGACCTGGCTGCAGAAGGTCACACAGTTCAACTTCAGCTGCTCCACTTACTAGCCCTGCGACTTGGACAGATCCTTAGCATCACTAAGCCCGTTTCCTCACCTGTACAACAGAGACAGTGATACTAAGATTTCCCAAGCAATGCTGCAGGATTGAATAAGGCAGTGCTTATAACGTGTGTAATAGAACACTTAGCTTCTGTAATGAATGGCAGCTACTGCTATTGTTATAGTAGTCTGAGCAGACCCCTTCCACTAGGCTTGTCAAGGTGGCCCACCTCTCACCAGCCATGACAGCTCCCTGATATGGGTAGGGGAGAGCAGGAGGGGAGGAGGGTCCTCACCCAGCAGGCCTCTATTACCTGACTCACTGCGCACGTACTGGTGACCCAGCTCCTCTTGGACGCTGGCAGACAGGTTTGATTGCGATAACCCCTTGTCCTTCCGCTGCCGAGAGAAGCCCCAGCGGAGCCGGCTTCGGCTTTCCCCTGGAGCTGTGAAGACCCAGGCCCATTAGCACTTGCTCAGTCGGTACCAGCAAGTTCACATCTCTCTGCAGCCCTCAGCCCAGAGAACCAGAAGGAACACCTAGCCCCACCCTGCCCTGCTGCCACCCCTGCTTTCCTCCCCTCCAGCCTTGCCGACTCCACCCTCGGGACCTCAGCCTGCCCTCGTGGTGTCCCCAGCCCCTCTGCTCCTCCCACAGCCTCTCTCCAGCGCACCCCACCCTCCTCTGCACCTGCTGCCCTATCCCTGCCCCTCCTCACCTGAGGAGCCCGACGTGGCGCTGGCCTCGGAGCCCAGGGACTCCGCGGAAGGCGTGGTGGCGCCGGCCTGGGCGGCCAACTGATTGTGCGGAAGGCCGAGGCGCCGCAGACTCTCGCCCTCGGACGTGGCCCTGCGAAGCCGTCCGAATAGCGGTGTGCTGCGGCCCGACGCGCCCCCCGAGTCCTCGCTGCTGCCGCTGCGCTGCAACCG
>NW_012123487.1:1183289-1225751 GCF_000951035.1 Colobus angolensis palliatus
CAGCCCCCGCGACAGGGGCGACTCGCGGCTGCGCTTGAACTTAGCCTCGAACACGGCCTCCGACTCCAGGTTTTCGATGCTGCTGCTGAGACTGCTGCCTGGCCTGGGGGGCACCGTGGGAACTCGGGCTTTCTCGGCTAGCACCGGGGGAGTCCCGGCTGAGGGCACGCGCTTCTCAAGGGCTCCCGGAGGTGGGGAGGCCACCCTGGCAAAGACAGCTGCGTGGGGCTTGAGCTGTGAAGGCGACGCGGCAGGGCCCTGCGGAGGGCCCTGGGCGTGGCCTGACAGCTGGAGGGACTGAATGATCTGGGCATAGGGCGTGAGGGGCAGCGCTAGGGTTTGCAGGGCCTCAGGGCGTTGTGCAGGCTTGGAGGCTCGCACTGGTTCTGGCCTGGGCTCTGGGGCCTTGTCTTGGGCAGGCTGGGGTGCGGGCGGCTGCGGAGCATCACTAGGTGTGGTGGCAGAAGGTTCTGCAGACTTAGGGGCACTGGGTTTAGGGACGCTGGGCCGTGCAGGGCTGGTTGGCTGGGCCTCACTGAGGGCAGACAGGGAAGGAGACTCCTGTAGCCTACGGGCCCCAAGCCTGGCCACGGGGATCTCGAGGGGCGCCCCCGCTCGGCGGTGCCGGCCCCGGGGCTCTGCCTCACCCTGGGAGAAGCTGCTGCTCTTTTGCAGGCCCCTGTTCTCGAGTGGGGGCTGGTGGTGGGGCGCTGCCTCGCTGGAGGCAGCTCGTGCCATCCGGGGATCCCGGGCACGGCCCCCCAGGCTCTCCAGCAGGGGACCCCTGAGGCCACTGACCTTGCCATCCTCGGGGCCTCCCCGCAGCAGCCGCTGGCGCAGGGCCTGCAGCCTCTGGGCATACTCGCCCTCACCCAGGCCTCCCCGGGCCAGGCGGGTGGCTCCCGGGCTGGGGCTCCGGCGCTGCGGCAGTTCCACAGACGCCGCCTTCTGCAGGCCCCGGCCCGGCTCCCGCGGCCCGGCCCGGGGCAGGGCGCTCTCAGCCGAGCTGCCCCTACGGAGTTCTCCCCGCCTGGGGCTAGCCCCAGCTGCAGGCTCCTGGCCTAGGGAGGGGAGGGCCTTCGGGCTGGGGGCCTCCTGGTCCTGAGAGGGAGCCCTTCCCTGCTCCTGCCAGTCCATGGGGGTGGCAGCCCCAGTCTCTGGGGTCCCCAGGGCCTCATCCTCAGTGGGAATATCGGTGAGGGACACCCGGGAGCCTGAGAACTCGGGCTGCAGTGGGCGGGGCACTGAGGGCAGCTCTTCCAGCTCTTCCTCTTCAGAATCCGAGGAGGATGACAGCCCCCCACTGGGGGGTGGCCTTCTGGGCATGGTCACCCACACACGCTCTGGGGGGGCCCGCAGCAGCTCTGGGATGGGGCGCAACACCAGGTGGCATTTGTAGCTGATCTGGGAGCGCTGGAGACAGGGTACTAGAGTCAGACCTGAGGGACCCCTGGGGCAGGATTGTCCCCCCCCCAGCCCCACCTCAGCCCTGGGGAAGAGGCCTGAGCATGCAGAGGGACAGGGAACAGGCAGGAAGCTGGGCATGGAGCCAGTGCAAGCGAGAAGACAGGAGCAGGAGATGAAGACCCACGGGAGGGGGAAGGCGGTGCTAGAGAGAAGGAGAAGGTGGAAAGCATAGAGGCTGGCCTGCCACACTCACCTGCCACCTCCTCCGGGAGAGGAATAGCTTCAGGTGATCCGTGCTCATCTCTGCGCCCTTTGCCTGAGTCTGCAAACCCAGGAAAGAGGGCTTGAGGGAAAGCTGTCAACCTAGACCCTCCAGGTTTGGCAACAGAGAGACAAAGTCCGCGGGGCGGGGTGGCAGGAGAGACTGGATCAAGCAGCACTGAGTCTGGGCTCCTGGGGGTCCCCTTCCCCTTGGGTCTGTCAGGACAATGCCTACAGCCAGGGTGTCCTTAGGGACAAATCCCCTAAAGCCCCCAAGGGAGAGGCAGGAAACTGGTGGCTCCCAGAGGTAGGCTTCTGAGCTTCCACCAGGGCTCATGGCCCTGTCCTGGTAAACCAGCTGCCCTGGGAGGCCTGTGCTCTTAGGCCCCTTACCTAATCCCTGGCTCCCCAGCTCCTCTCTGTCTCCATGTAGGGCCAACACCCCAGACATCTGGAGCCTTGGTGGTCCAGACCAAGATGGATGCTTCCCTCGGCTACCCACCCAGGCTCTCTCTTCCGGAGCTCATTTCCGGTCTGAGAAAGGAGGCTCTTAATTCAACTCCTGACACCAGAATGACCTCAGCCTTCAAGTGACCTGGCACAACCCTCCGTGAACAGTTTATTCAGGCGCTCTTTCCAGACTCATTTGCTGAACCCCTACTCCCAAATCCCCAAGACCCCATCAATGCCTGGCACTGTGCCCTGAGGCACTGGGGTTTGAAGATGAATGAGTGAGAACCGAGCACCTGCCCACATGAAGCTCATAACCGAGGGGCTGAGCCTGCCTGGTCACCCCCAACGCTACTGTGTGGGACCAGTGCAGGACAGAGATGGAAAGGCAGAAGTCAGGAAGACCAGGGTCTAGTCTCAAGCATGGGGGAGAACTCCACTGAGGATGCCCAGGATGGAGAGGTCCAGACGTATGCCCTGCAGTCCAGGATACCCCCAAGTCCATCCCTGATTTGAGCCTGTTTCCTTGTCAACAAAATGGGACTAATAATGTCTTCCTTTGCAAAGCTATTGTGAGGTTAATGTATTGTGAGGTTAATAGGTCATATGTATATTCAATGCCTAACGTGGTTACTGCACATAGCAGGTACTCAATAAATAGAACTGTTAGTATCATTCTCTCTCCCTCCACCTTTTGTACCACCACTTTGCAGACCAGACTCACTTTGAACCAAGGATGTTCTAGGGTCTCCTCTGCGGTAGGTCTCCTGTGAATGAATGAGGATTAAGAAGGGATTTATCATTCAGTCATCCAGTCAGTCAATAACTGTTTGAGCAAACAGGGCTCCTAAGGACTTGGGGGCTTGCATGTCGAGCGGCAGGAGTTTGGGAGGAGCAGGCAGGTGGTATGAGGGTGACCCTGCAGGTGGGGGCTCCCAGGGCCTTGTACTCACAGCTGGTCCTGCACCAGCACTTTGATGAGGAAGCCCCGGGCCTCCCTGCTCAGGCTCAGGAATGTGGTCTCCTCAAAGGCCACGTTGTAGTTTCGGATGTTCATCAATGTTGTCCGGTCATTTTCCCCAACAAACGGGGAGATTCCTGTCAGACTGCACAGGTGAAGAGGGCTGTCGTGAGGGGCAGGTGGGGACAAAAGGGAATGCCAGTGGAGGCACAGGGCTGGGGACAGGTGGAGGCTCTGGGGTTGTCAGGATGACAGAGGCTGGGCAAATCTGGGTAAGAGGTGAGGCTGCAGACTCTCTTCTGCCCTGTCCCCTCCCCAGCCCCGTGATGGGCAGAGAGGTGGTGCTGCCTTGGGGCCTAGTGGCCTGTGCTTTAGAGGACCTGTTCCATCCAACCTCCAGTGTGGCCTCTCCGTGAGTGAAGGGTCTGTGCCAAGGGGATGTGCCCACCCTGAGCTCCACTCCCTTCGAGTCCAAGGTTTAGACACTCAGAGCCAAGGAGTTCCCTGCCTCCATGGCCCTGAGCCTGCGCTGGGCTCTCTCCATCCAGGGCGCCCACCTCTTACAGAGGGATGTGGGGACAGGCAGAGTGTGGGCATGCAGACCAGGGTGTCCACCTTCGTGGACATGAGGCTTCTTGCAGTACAAGAAGGAGTGGGGGGTGTGGAAGAGAAGGGAGTGGGCTGTAGCCCTGCAAAGGTCAGGGGTGGACCTGCCAGGAGACTGCTGGGACACTGCAGAGGGGTCCTTACCAGAGGAAGGCAACGACGCCCACAGGCCTGTGAGGAAAGGAGAGTGATGGGTAAGAGGACTGCACCGCTCTGACTGGAAGGGAGCAGTCCTTTGCTACTGCTGACCTGAGTGAGCTGTTACCTCCCTGGGAACACTGCCATGGACAATGGGCACAGGAGTGGCTTCTTCAGGGAGGACCCTGAACCCACAGGTCCAGATATGCCTGGAGAAGTCCAGGGTCATGGCAGGGCTGGCCCAGGAAGCCCAGGGAAGTCTGGGGACCAATGGGACCATGCCTGCCTCACTGGAGGAGGCATGCTGGCTGCTGAGGGCAAGGCCCAGCTTCCAGAGGAGACGAGGAGTCAAGGACTAACAGGGCTGAAGCCTTGAGAGAATGGGGCAGCCCTGACTCATGACGGGCAAGGAGTAACATGGGCAGGAAACCCTGCAAGCAATGCCACCAGCCCACTGTCAGAAGGAATCCAGGCTCGGTAAATCTCCCTGCCAGTCAGCGCATCCCCAGCACAGCCCCAAGGGAAGCTGCCCTGGCCCGCCTAGCCCAGCATGCCAGCCTTACCAGATGTCAGTGACTCCAGACACGGGGCTCTGATTGACAATCTCGGGTGCTACAAACTCAGGTGTGCCATACTGGCAGTACTGGGGCTCTCCTGGAGTCAGCTCCTGGGCATTCCCAAAGTCACAGATCCGCACCTGCTCTTCACCCGCGGCACCATCCCACACCAGCAGGTTCTCAGGCTGGAAGACACAAGGCGAGGTGTGGGGGCCAAATGAACAAGGAAGGACAGTCCACCTCCTGGCTCCCACAGGGCCTGTCTGCTCTCCAGTCCCCACCTCACCTTGACATCGAGGTGCAGCACGTGGCTCTGGTGCAGGTAGTGTATTCCCTCTAGCACCTGCCTCATATAGGCCCGGATCTGTGGAAACAGGGGGCCCAGAGTCTGTGGGGGTAGGGTGGTATGTGTCTGATCACCTCCAGGGCGGCAAGCGGTCAGGCTGTGCCTGTAGAATAGCCTTCAGATGGCTCGTGGAAGGGGCGGAAACACAGGTTTGGGCTACCATGTGCACCGGAGGGTACAGCACAATTATAGGGAGGAGCCATCGCATAATAGTAAGTAGAAGTGTGCAGTGCACAATATGTACAGCCTGACATGGCAGGACTGCAGTGAGATCAATAAAATCTAGGTGGGGCTCCTTCCAGGAGAAATGTTTGGGGGATGCTTATGTGATGGAGTGGGAAACAACAGTTAGGAACTAGGGTGGGTTTGCTGAGATTTAGAGACAACAGCGCAAGTCCCAAATAGACGGGGGTCTGGTATCATTGGATGGGGACTCTGCTGCCTGCCTAACAGTGCTCTCTGCCTCCACCCCTGGCTTCCTGTGGGCACAGATGGCACGCTCAGGACCCATTTTGTTGATTCACAAAGCTCAGGTGGGTGAAGGCCGGTGCCCAACCTGGCCCCTACCACCCACTGCCCTCACCTCAGACTCACACACGGTGGGTTTTCTGGCCATTCGCTCCAGCAGCTCCTCTGTGCAGCTACGTCCCAGATCAAGGAGAACAGTGCCCATTGCCAACTTCTCAACCCACCCCAGAGCTCAGGGCAGGTCCCAGCTCAGCATGAGGTTCTCCATTCCCTTACAGAAGACCTGATACTAGTCAGAGACTCTCTCTCCCCTCCTCCACATGTACCGCCTCCCCACCTCCTGTCTTCTGAGGGCACAGGTGGGACATCCCTGCTTGAACTCCCACTTTCTATGGGATCTCAGACAAGTCACTTCACCTCTCTGAGCCTAGGTTCCCCCAGGAGTAATACGGGAATGAAATTTCCTCTCCTGCCCACCCTGTAAAGCACTTGTAGGGATCAAATTACAGCAGAATTTTGTTGACTGTGGATGGGACTTCTTGACTCTATTTGAGAATGACCTAGAAGGTCCATGACATGGAATAATTTGTCATTTTGCTGAGGTTTGAATTCAAACAGTGCAGGCAGGAGGCTCATGAGCAGGTTACGGTCACCCGGCTACCGGGGTGATGAGCCGATCACCCAGCATCCTTACCTTAGTGTGCCTTTGCTTAACCACAGCCTTCATGAAAGGGTAAAATCTGTTCCTTATGAAAACAGCCTCCAAATAAAGCCAAGTATTGATCTGAAATAGGGTCACTTCAAATATGCAGATGCATTGTACTGCATTTCATGATGAAAAGCATAGGCCACGTGCTAGCTATGTGACCTTGGGCAAGTTATTTAACCTCTCCATGCCTGTCTCTTCATCTGTAAAATGGGGATAATACAAGTTAATGATAAAATTCCAGGAGATAGGAATATATGAGGATTAAATAGGTTAATATTTGTAAGACTCTTAGAACACTGCCAGGCATACATGAAATGCTATGTAAATTGAAGCTAACAATGGGCTTAAAACTGTTGGTTTTCATAGCAGTCTCCAGATGTATCCCTCCCAATTGTCAATAGGACTACTTTGTAAACTGTAAAACATGTTGCCTATTGGATGTTATAAGGACCAGTCATTTAGGCATGGATCCCCCCAGCCACCAGCCTGTCCCAGGATACAGCTCAGTGACAATGACCAGTCCTCGGCGCCTCTCGAAGGCCTCATGGAAGTAGAGGACACAGTCGTGCTGGAGCCTGGCCAGCAGCCGGGCCTCCCGACGCGCTGATGCCTTTGGCTTGGCCTGGCTGGGGATGAACTTGGCCGCAAACTCCAGGCCGGAGCTACGCTCCACTACACGCCGCAGGTAGGAGAAGGCACCCCTGGTTGACACAGGGAGGGGATCAGGGATCAACCATCACTGTGGCCCTCTCCACCCCTCCCAGCCCTCAGACCCAGCAGCTTCACTCGGCCCCCACTGGCTTCCCTCCTAGCCCCACACCTGCCAATCTCCTGGTGGATGTCATAAAAGTCGCTGAGTCTCCTTCCTCGATGGTCCTCATCCTCCCCGACCCCCTCGACCTCCATAGCTGTCTGAGCTGGGGCAGAGATGTCATGGTGTTAGGTGGGAGGGGAAGAAAGCAAGCAGGCCAGAGACTGGGACAGGTGGACAGAGGAAGGAGACAGAAGAGGTGCAAGAATGTTGGGGGCTCAAGGTGGAGGGCTGGCCTGGGGGTGTGGTGGCTGGGAGTCCAGGGCTGGCTGCTTCCTGGGCAGAGCATGGCGGGGGTGTCACATCAGATTCCAGGAGGTGGACGCTTTACCTTTCTTTGGAACACGTGCCCACCTGAATGCACAGCCAACTCTGCTTTGCAGGAGACCTCGCCCGCCAGGTTCCGGGCGGTGCAGGTGTAGACGCCTCCATCCTGGGCCCCCGTGCTGAGCACCACCAGGGAGCACTCATTCTCCTCATACACGAAGCTCACATGGCTGCTCTCGATCAGCAGCACCTCGTCCTGCAGAGTTGGGTCTCACCTTCAGCCTGGGCCTGGCCTCACCTCTGCCTTGGGGCCAGGAGCCGCTGTTCCAGACCCCGCCCTCATCTACTCTGGGCAGCGCATCTCTTCCCAGGACCCAGAATCAGCTCCTCCCTTATCTTCCACAGAAAGCCCTGCGCCCCGCAGCTAGTCAATCCTCTGCATCCCCTTTCCTCCTCCTAACCACGCCTCCGCCCGGGGTCCGCCCTCCTAAGCCTCCCAGGACCCTCCCACGCCCCCAGGGAGCCCCTCCTCTCCCTCCCAGGATCAGCCAGCAGCACACTCTGACCTTGTACCACATGATGTCCGGCAGTGGTTTTCCCTCAACCACCACGGCAAAGCGAGCAGTTTCCCCAGCCCCCACCTCCACGTCCTCCATGATGGACTCAAACCGAGGGGCCTCTGAAACACATGGGGATGGGAGTGGGAAGAGAGGGGGCAGAGGGTCGGCTTTACCCTGCCTCCTCAGCCCCTCCCTAGAGCCCCCATCAGCGACTGGCTCAGGCAGAACGCTCGATCCCCGCCTCCCAGCAAGCCACCGTCCCCCACCCCCCACCAACTGGGACAACAGAGTTCCCCGCCTGGACCAAGCGCCCCCGCCCCCGTAAATTCAAACGTGATGTTCTCCAAATCTCAGGAAACCTGGCACAAGGTGCAGGCTTGCTTTGTTCGACCTTCAGTATTAATTTGGCAGCTTTGAAATTAGGAGATTTTCACACACAAAAGAAATCTGGATTTCCTGCCTCTCTTGAAAAATCAGGACTGGCCATCCTGTGTCGCTCCCGTCACTGCATGAATCCGCGGTCGAGGAGCGGCTCAATGCTGCCCCCTGTGGGTGGCCGCCCTTCTTCACAGGGCCACCCGCTGGCTTCTGACTACCTGAACTTGGTCCCTGCAGGTGGCTCAGCCTGTGACCCTGAATTAAGCTCATGGATGGCATTGCCTCTATCTTGGAGTTTTTCCTCTGAATCTTTGAAAAATGTTTAGAGGAGCTTCTATTAATAGCACCTGGGAGATGGCAAGATGAACAAACAAGTAACCCCCAAATACCAAACCGTCTAGAAATGGACTCTATCTCCCACATGTGGTTGTGATTTCATTCTCCATACATATCACGTGGTCATATGATTTCCTGGTAAAGCAGCTTCTAATTCTCATGGTGAAATTAAATACATATTGCAATGTGCTTTGCAAAGGAGCCTGTGACTTCCAGGTGTCCTCCACCAGCCCCCACCCACCACCCCAGCATGTTTGAGCATCTCAGCTTGAGAAGTAGGATGAGTCAGGCACTTGGGAAGGCAGGGTGGCCAGGTGTGGACCCCCACCCTTCACAGGCACACAGACAATGGGGGAGGCCATCCTGGGGGTGGGGAAGACACTGCAGTGGGGTTGACACGGAGGAAGGGGGCCACCACTCCACTTGCCC
This sequence comes from Colobus angolensis palliatus, assembly GCF_000951035.1. Classification (NCBI taxonomy): domain Eukaryota; kingdom Metazoa; phylum Chordata; class Mammalia; order Primates; family Cercopithecidae; genus Colobus; species Colobus angolensis. The sequence goes on from NW_012123487.1 coordinate 1,191,974, forward strand.
TGTCTGGGTGTGGCGGGGTGGGGTCTAGTGGAATAGGGGTGTCAGTGCAAGCCCCAGCTCCATCTGAGCCCTGGCTGACTGGGCTCAAATGGGGCTCCATCAGTCACTGTTCCAGCTAGGCTGTGCTGCAGGGCTCTGAGGGCCAGGGGCCCCCCAAACTTCAGGGTTCCTCCTATATCTGGGAAGAAAGGTGAGTCCTGAAGATGAACTGTCAAGGAGTAAAGTGGTGACTGAGTGGAGAGTGCTAGGGACAGGACAGGCAAGGAGGGAGACACTTAAAAGAACACCCAGCCACCCCACCATCTTCACAGCAGGACCGGAAGGGTTCTCTGTCTCTTCGTTACACACCCTATTGCCACTTCTCTTCCACTTCACAGATGCCTCCCCTCCCCTCTAGGAATCCTATCCCCCATGGGCTGGGAGGTGGTAGGGGCAGTCTGTGAAGGTCAAAGCACCTGCAAGTTTCAAGTGAGCTTCAATGGTTTTTTGAAAGCACCAGAAAATGTCCATTTACCCATGATAAGATTGCCTGTTCTAAGTAAAATGTCACTTTCTTTGCTTTTGGTTGGAATTGTATTTACTCAGCAGGTAACCCTGCTTAGCCTATGCTGATCAAGAGTTCTGAGTGGCGGTTACATACGTCTAGAGTTAATTAACAAATTAGAAAACCAAACAGTTACTACCTAATGCATTAGATAGCAACTAGTTGAGAGACTACATCTTTAAAGGAGAAATTATAAAAAGAATCCTAAGGCCCGGTGTGGTGGCTCACACCTATAATCTCAGCACTTTGGGAAGCCGAGATGGATGGATTACTTGAGGCCAGGAGTTCGAGGCCGGGAGTTCAAAACCCGCCTGGCCAACATAGCAAAACCCCATCTCTACTAAAAATACAAAATATTTAGCTGGGTGTGGTTGTGCATGCTTGTAGTCCCAGTTACTTGGCAGCCTGAGGCACAAGAATCACTCGAACCTGGGAGGTGGAGGTTGCAGTAAGCCGAGATGGTGTGGGTGACAGAGTGAGACGACTGTCTCAAAAAAAGAAAAAAGAATTCTTGCTGCAAACATTGGGAGGCTCTGTCAAACAGGCTTGTGCCAAAGGGCCGCCAGGATCCTCAGGGCTGGCAGTCTGGTGATAAGATGTGCTCACGGGTTTCTTTAAAAACCATCTTGGTCTTCTCATGTTTGTTATATCTGAGATACTATTTCCTATTATGTTTAACACAGGAGCTAGGAGTCAGGCAGCCACACTTGAACCCAGTCCTGTACTTATTAGGTTCTGTGAACTTGGGCCGGTTACTCTTAGCCTCAGCCTCAGTCTCCTCATCTGTAAAATGGGGATAATAACCAACCCCATCTCACAAGGCTGATGTAAACATTAAATGAGGCAATACACATAAAGTGCTTAGTACTGAGACTGGCACACACTAGGCTCAATCCATCTTTTTTTTTTTTTTTTTTTTTGAGACTGAGTTTTGCTCTTGTTGCCCAGGCTGGAGTGCAATGGCACAATCTCGGCTCACTGCAACCTCTGCTTCCCAGGTTCAAGTGATTCTCCTACCTCAGCCTCCCAAGTAGCTGGGACTACTGGCGCCCACAACCACGCCCAGCTAATTTTTGTATTTTTAGTAGAGACAGGGTTCCACCATGTTGGTGAGGCTGGTCACAAACTCCTGACCTCAGGTAATCCACCCATGTCAGACTCCCAAAGTGCTGAGATTATAGGCGTGAGTCACTGCGCCTGGCCAGTAAATCTTATTAGTATGATTGTTGTCATTATTACTAGTATGGTATTTGTATAGCCATGACATGGACAGGCCTGACTGGAGGACATGGGTTTGGATCTGCAGCAGTGTCAGGCTGGTTGTGTACCCGAGGGTGTGAGGAGAGAGCTTTGGGCCTTGGAGGGAGGCTAGGAAGAAGGACCCGCTGTCACCCACCTGCCAGCTCCAATGTGACTGAGCAGGTCTGCGTGCCGTGACGGTTTCGGGCAGTGCAGGTGACGGCCCCCATGTCCCGGCGGCTCACCCGGCAGATCCGAAGACAGTACTGGTCATCATCTGGCTGGCTCAGCTCGTACACACCTGCCCGTGCCTCTAGGAGGGCCCCTCGGCAGCTAAGGGACACACGACAGGGAGGTCACCCAGATCTTGCCCCAGGGAATTCTGGCCAGGCTGGGCCAGACCTGGGCAGCCACATGTGGGAAAGGGGCCCACCTCCTCCAGACGACCTGGGCCTCCACATGGTTGAATGTGACGGTGACACTGGCAGGCTGTCCCTCCACCACATACACGATGTCCGGTTTGTCCAGCACGGCAGGGGCCTCCTCCAGGGGTGGGCCTGGGAGGAGGACAGCGCAGGCTCTGTGCTGGGCTTGACGCCAGGTCCTCAGCACACACCACTCCTTTAACACCCCTCATCAACACTTGAGCTCCATTTTTATAGATGGGGAAGCCGAAGCTCAGAGAGCTTTAGCGATTTGTCCAGGGAACACAGCCAGGGAGCGGCAAAGCTGGGGTTGTGGGGTTGGACCCCAGCAGGCCCAATCCCAAAGCCTGAGCTTCGGCCACTGTGTCCTGCTGCTTTCAGGAGGGAGAAGGAAGTGTATAGATGGGACAAGGTCCTGCCCAGCCTGGCTGCTCCTGCCAGTTACCACGTCCAGGCCAGCCCTTGAGCCTCCACCACAGGGCCCTGTTCCCCATCCCAGCATCTCCCACTGCCACCCAACAGGAGCACCCAGGCTCACCGTGCTCCAGCAGTTGCACAGGCTCAGAAGGGGGCGAGGGCTTGCTGCTGCTCTTGATAGTGGTGCTGAGGACCCGGAAGATGTGCTGGACCCCCTTACGCAGCCCCGTGGCTGCCCACCCTGGCTCCCGCAGGCCTGTGACCAGTGCTGTCCACTGGTCCGAGCCCAGCACCTGCTGCTGCACTGTGTACGTTAGGGAGTCCGGGTCTGGTGGGAGAGAAGCTACTAGAGGCTGGTGTTACAGGAGCAGCACCCCCTCCCCATCCAGCCGGACTGGGACCCTGGAACTCATCATTAGTCTGCTCTGAGGACATGCCTCAGTCCCTGGTGTTGCTTCCTGCCTGTCCCCCCATCTGCTCTTGCCCAGCAACTTCCCTGGGAGGTTTAGAGCCAACAAGATACCAGTTACAGGCACAGATGGGACTGGAATTGAACTCTAATTCCTTGATACCTGAGGCAGGGAAACTGAGGCAGAGTGGGAGGAGATCCTGGACAAGAGGAGGAGAGGACATTTGCAAGTCCCGACCCAGGCACCCAGTCCCTCTGAGAATGGGAAGGGAATGTGGCAGTGCCCCGTGCCTCCTCTCCTGACCCAGAGCGAGAGCACCATGCACCATGGAGAGAAGACGGGCAAAGCTGTTCCTGCCAGCATTCCATCAGCTCCTGCCCTGCCCATCCGCTTCTGGGGTCTGGCCCCTATGGTGCCCTGCCTGAGCCTGCCCTGTCCACACCCCTTCCCCACCCATAGCCCTGTGCAGCCCTGACCCACCGATGGCCATGTCCAGACTCCTGGGGGGGTTCCATGTGAGTGTGACCATCCTCCCCGTCACAGCCACCACCTGCGGGGCACCATCTGGAGGGCCTGGGACCACATCTGAAAGCCACAGGTCAAATGTCTGCTGGGTCCAAGGGCCCAACAGCCCCACAGGATCACCAAGCCTCAGGGCAGGAGTCTAGGGCCTGGGGTCTCAGCCGCAGGGGCAGGGGCAGGGGCAAGGGCAAAATGGGGGGGTCCCCAGGGGATGGAGGGGAAGGGAGCTGATGTGGAGGTCCCTTTCCCTGAGCCCCCAGGTAGTGCCAGAGGCCAGGCTGTGCATGCAGCTGACCACCAGGGTGCCTGCCTCACCTGTCACATACAGGTGGGCATAGCAGGCAGCTTTGCCCAGCTTGTTGGCGATGACGCTCTTGTAGACACCGGCATGCTGAGGCCCCACGGCAGGGAACACCAAGCGATGGACATCCCTGTCTGGTGGCGGAGGGACAGTGACACTGGGCCTGAGCCTGGAAGATACCTTGAGGGGTAGGCCTATGCCATCCCGGGCCTGGTCGCTCATCCCCATCCACTGTAGGGAGGAGGCGAGTGGGGAAGGATGGGGCAAGGATGGGGCAGGCAGCAGGAAGTGCATCCACAGGAAACTCCGGGTCCCGGCCCGACCTGGCTTCCAAGTCTACATCTGCCCTGACCCCTCTGGTCTGTTCCTCCAGTGTGTCAGGCCAGGCAACTTATCATCTTCTCTTCCTCCTACACTGGGCACCCTCTGGGGTCCCTGTCCCTGTTGACTGGCCCCTCATCTCCCCACCTCTGCAGGGTCACAACCTCTATGTCAAAACTCGAACAAGGCTTTGTTCCCAAGTCCCCTCCCCTAAGCCCTTATTCTCCATCCCCAGGCCACTGCCATTCTGTCTCCAGCACAGCTGCAGGGAAGCCCTCCAGGAGGGCAGCAAAGCCCTCAACCCGAACTCCCTGCCAGCCACGTCTCTGCTGCTCCTCTGCATCTTGACGCTGGCAAACCATCAGGCCCCTGAACGAGCCGCTGAGTTCCATCTCCAGGTCATTGTCCACAACATTCCTCCCTTGTGGAATGCTCTCCTCTTACCTGAGGCTTCCTTGTCCTTCAAGACATAGTTCAAGTGGGTGCAGCCCATGAAGCCCTCCTGCCCCTGGCCCGCTCTCTGCCCCTCATCCTCGGACTCCTCCCAGGACCCCAACCCTCTCGCCTGCACATCGATGGGCACTGGCCCACACTGCTTTTCACGGGTGGGGGCTCTTCCTCTTGCATAAGTCACAGCTCCTGACCTGGCCTGCAAGCTCCTTAGAGACAGGGCTGACTTTATCAGATCTGCTTGTCCCACCAGACCCAGAACCTCACACACAGTAAGTGCCAAATACATTCTATGATATATTACAAGAGTTGCCTGCTCTGTGTCCAGCCTGTGCCAGGTACCTGACATGCTTTCCCCACCTGGAATCCTCGCAACAACTCTACAAAATTATCCCCATTTTACCAATGAGGTCAGAGATATTGACTTGGTCAAGGTCACATGGCTAATAAATGATGGCTTGACCTTGGTTCCATGTGATTCCAAAGCTCTTTCTCTACTCCCTGCTCCCTGGATGATAAGGAGGCTGTCTCTGGCGAGGACACAGAGAGGAGGCCTGCACTGTCCTCCTTTGTGTCAGGGCTGTCCCCAGACACCCCTCCCTTCTCTTTGCAGTTATCTCCGCATAGAACAGTCACCCATTCATTTATCTCTGCTGACACTATTTATAAGAGAAGCGAAGCCAAGGGCTGCCAGTGACCCCAGATACAGGCAGAAGCGGAGACGCCAGCTCAGATCCTGAGACAGACACTCACCCAGGACCTCAGAGCAGACTGGGAGACAGGGAGGCCTGCTGCTGAGAATGACAGTCATGGGAGGCTGAGGGCAGGGGTGGGAGCAGGGGTGGCATCACTGGAGATGGGTGGGCAGGCGGCCAGGGAGAGTGTAGCATGGGTGACAGGGACATCCTGGTTAGGAGCTGGGCACCAGGGTCAGACAGTCCTTTCTTGCCTCTGGGCAGCTTCCTGTATCTCTTTAAGCCTCAGTTTCCCCATCTGTAAATGGGGCTAATAGTAGCCGCCTTATAGGCCTGTGGCAAGGTAAGATGGTCCTTGTCATACCTTTAGCTCTCAGGGCCTGGCACTTAGAAAGCACTTAATGAAGGTGATCTCTGTCATGTTGCAGCCGTAAGAGGAAACCGCCATGGGTCAAAGAGTGGGCACTGTCTTATGGGAGGTGGGCAGACCTTCTCACACAAGACTCAGATTCCTTCAAGGATGGAACTGAGATGCTCCCATGAGAAAATGTCTCAGGCTGAGAGGACACCAACCCAAATACGTTCCTCTGTCTCCCCTGGCCCCTTCTTCTTTATTTGCTATTTGTTAACAACCCTGGGCAGAGCACCCTTTCCATGCCAGACACTGCCCGCACCTGCTTTTTCATTGCAATGTCTCCAGGAAGTACTACCGCTGATGATAATGGCTACTAAAACAGGAACAGTGAGACGTCACACCTCCCGACTGCTTGCCAGGTGTCAGGCCCTGCTCTAGGGCTTATATGTATTAACTGATTTAGTCTCATAACAACCCAATTACAGATGAGAAACTGAGGCACGGAGGGCTTCTGTAACTTGCTCATGGGCCCCATGCAGGTTAGCAGCAGGCTATACTACCTGCCCAGTCAGTGCTAATAGGCACCGAGGGGTGACTCAGCAGATGAGTGCTGTGCTGTGCGGGCTTGCAGGGGAGGCAATGACCTCACAGTCCCTCTGGGTTCCCTTCCCCCAGGTGCCCTGTCCCTGGTCAGGCTACAGAGGGAAGGCCTGGGGAAAGCTGGGGAGAGGGGCAGGGCATTGCAAACCAAGAGGATGCTGCAGGGGACACTCCCGGGGTCCTTCCCAGACACGTACACTGTGTCATGCGCCGGTCGTCACTGCTCTGGATGCGGTGGCCATTGTGGAACCAGCTGATGGTGGGGTAGGGCAGGCCGGTCACCTGGCACTCTAGCATGGCCTCCTTGGCCAGTCCCACCTCCAGGTCCTGCAGTGGCCGCAGGAAGTCGGGAATGGACAGCCGCTCCAGCTCACCCTGCTCTGGCTCCTCGGGAATGGATGGCATCTTCTCCAGCTTCGAGCTGCAAGACCAAACGGCTGCCCAGAGGCCCAGGGCCATGCCTCCCACCCCAGGGCTGGGCTGGCCCTCACAGGCAGCCCCTGCATCATGTGGGGCCCCGGTGGTACCTGGGGCCTGAGGCGGCTGTCCGGGGCTCTTCTACATACAGCTGGGCTGAGCAGTGGGCCTGGCCATGGGTGTTAACAGCACTGACCGCATAGAGCCCCTCGTCCTCGCTGCCCACATGGGCAATGTGCAGTGAGTGCAGACCCCCGTCCTGCCGTAGCCGCAAGTTCTCACTCTCCTCCATGGGGCGGCCTGCAGGAGGGAGGGGTGGGAATGCAGAGCAGGCACAGTGACAGGCCCTGCCCTCTGGGTGTACCCCATCCCCACCTGGGCCCTTGGGGGGCCCTCAACACCTACAGCATAGGGGCCGTACCAAAATGAGTCCAGGTAACAACAGGGGGTGGGGTGCCACTGATCTTGCAGTCGAAGCGGGCAGCTCGGCCCTCCAACACCTCCACATCTTCCAGCAGCCGTGTGAACAGGGGTGCCAATGAGGGCCGCACGGTCAGCCGGGCACTGCAGGTCAGCTCATCTGGGGGTCAGGGGGCAGCTCAAAGATAGGGAAGGCCAAGGAGGCCCAGACATCCCAACCCACCACTCCTGACCTAAGGCTGAAGCTGGAGCCTGGGCAGAGCCCAGCAAAGGCTCTGGGTACCCAGGGGAGGCAGTAGGCACAGATCCAGAGACCAGACCTTCTCGAGAGGGTGGAAGTCAGCAAGGGTGGGCGCAGGCTGCCATGTGGGCTGGGGACTCCATAGGAGCCCAGGGCCTGGCCCCAGCTCTCCCCTCTTCCCCTCACTCTGCCCACCCTGGATGAAGCACAGCCCAGCTCTGACAGGGTCCTAGAAGCCCAGCCCACCCCTCTTCCATCTCCATCTCAGAATTCTCCTCTGTGCTGGGATCATGCCCATGCTCCTAGCCACCTGCCCCAGACCCAGAGCAGATGCCCCTTGGCCCCACTCTACCAAACTCCAAAGAAGCTTCTGGAAGAGATAAGGGTCCCTTATGCTGACTCGATGCACCCTCCTGCTTCGAAAGCCCCTCCAGCTTCTGCTTAGGTCTTCATCATCCACAACGTGGCAAGGCAGGTGCCATCATCTCTGCCCTTCCATGAGGGCAGGCCCAGGTCAGAGATAGCATCACTGGTAACAATGGCTGGCATTTATTAAGCAAGTGTGCCATTTGAAACCCATTTCTGGAATGGTCGGTGCCCTACCCTCTCCTGGAAAGGCCCTTTGACAGGCCCTGTGCTTCATTCTTCACATACACTATCTCATTAATCCTGCCAATCCTTCTACAAAGGAGGCATGATCACCATCCCTGTTCTACAGATGAACAGGCTAAAGCTCAGAGAGACGAAGTGACTTGTTCAAAGTTATGTGGTTGGTGACTTGCAGGGCAGGCGTTGGAACCCACATTCACCTCAGCAGACACATTCCCTCCTAGGAACAGTTAACCGTGTTGCGGCCTTTCCTTTGTGCTACGCACTATTCCAAGTGCTCATTTTACTGAGGCCAGGGCAGTATACTAGCTCCCACCCCCTACACTTCCCCTAGGGGTTGGAGCTCTGTTTCCCGGGCATCTTATTCTGCGCCTCCAGTCCCCTCCCTCCAGCTCTTGGGCACCCACGGCAGCCCTAAGGCCTGAGTGGGGAGTTACCTTTGGCTGTGCTGAGCTTGCAGGTGTAGACGCCACTGTCGTCCTCATGTACAGATGTAAGCAGCAGCTTGCATTTGCGGCCATCAAAATGCATCTTGCATTTGAGCAGTGCAGGCTGCAGCAGGCGGCCACGGCACAGCCAATCCACCTCCACATCAGTGGGCCCCGCCACCAGGCACTCAAACAGCGCCATCTCCCCGGCCCCCACGTCCACGTCCTGCAGGGGGGCCAGCACGGCCAGGGACCGGCTTTCAGGGTGTGCTGAGGGGAAAGCAGCCACGGGGGCCACGCACAGAGCAGAGACACACAGGGTGAGGGAGACACACATACGCACGCACAGAGAGACAGACAGACACAGAGAGAGAGATGCATTTTGTTCTCTGGAGATGGGGAAAGCCCACCCACCTGGCCAGGACAGCAAGGCATGCCCAGACCTGGCTTCAAGATATCAATCCAAGCTAGGCCAGGGAGGGTAACTCATGGAGGCAAGAGGGAACTGAGGGAGGGGAAACCAAGAGGGCCACGTGGTGGCAGAGACAGCGGCGGGGGAAAAAAAAAACACAACACACCACCTGGGTACAAACTGGACTTTATTTGAGTTAAGAAATAGGTGTTTCCAAATCTCTCCACACTCACTACAGTGGCCCCTTGCCCCTGCTCCTGCACCAAACCTGGTTAACTCCCTCATTCCCAGACAGAGCACCCCCAGCCCTGACAGGGAAGGAGGGAGCCCCAAATGGTCCCTAAACCTGCCAGGGCCATAGCTCAGTCAGGCTGTTCATCAGCACAGAGCCTGGGGCCTCTGGCTTTTGGTCTTTTGTGGAATAGAAAGTGTTGTGCCATTTGAAACCCACTAGAATGGTCAGTGTCCTAACCCCTCCTGGTAAGGTCCTTGTCAACAGCCCCTGCTCTTTGGGCCCCTCCACGCCATGCCCTAATCTCTCCCATTCTGTCTCACCCCACCTTAGCTCAGAGGCATCCTTCCCTGACTGTCACAGACACACAGACAGACAAACAGATAGACAGGCCTGTAGCAGCAGTAGCACATGCACTCGCCCGGTGCTCCCCTTCAGGGAGAGACTCGGGGGGATGATACCCCTCACAGCCGCCCCTTCCCAGCACTCAGTCCATCTGTGGGCCTCCTGGCCTGCACAGCCATGTGTCCACTTGGGGAGGGAGGATACACAGGGGCCCATGGGCTATCCCCCTGGGGGCTGCATGGGGTGGGGAGGGGAGGCTGGGACGGGTCCGGGCCGGCGGGCCTGGGTCTGTGGGCAGGAGGCAGTGAAACACAGCGAGGTCCGAGAGGTGCCTGAGACAGGGGCGCGGCTCGGAGGGTAGCGGGGGGAGCGCAGGTGGCCCCCTGAGCTCACTCGCCTGTGTACAGACAAAAACCTCAGTCAGCAAGCGGCAGGTTAGTGCAGCATACGCGCACGCCCACACACACACACACACACATGCACACACACACGCATGCACGCACACGCACACACACGCACGCACACATACACACGCACACACATGCATACGCACACATGCACACACACGCATGTATGCACATGCACACGCACACGCACACATGCACGCACAGTCACACAGACCTGGCTAGGTCCCTTCTGCATAGAGGGCTGCCTCTCACACTGCCAGGGCAGCACTGCCTCTCTTGGTTCCCCCAAGGTCAGCTCTGGGCTGGGAGGGCCCAGCAGCTAGTCAGAGACTGGTTCCTCGGGGTTCCTGGGCAGGCAGAGACCCCGGGCAACCAGGCATCCATGGGATCAGGAGCATCCCGAAGCCTGGGGGTGTCAGAAGGAATCCCCAAGAGAAAGAAGCACCGAGACACGGGTTAATACAGAGAAGTGAGGCAGAGCCAGGCCCTGGAGAGGAAGCAGGCCGAGGAGGAAGGCTGAAGAATCTGGAGACCAAGGAAGTGGCAACTACAGGAACGGCGGGGGAGGGGAACTGAGGCAAGGGGGCCAGCAGAGGGACGATGACTGTCAGGGTCCGAGCTCTGAGTCTTAGGGAAGGTCAGGGGCTGGGGGCTGAGTGAGAATCGAGGAGAGGAAGCAAGGAGCCATTCAGGCGAAGGGTGAGGTGGAAGGCAAGATAAACGGTTGTGGCCTTCAGGGAGGAAAACCCACGGCCCTCGAGGGCCCCCTAGCCAGGGCCTGTCATTCCTGCTGCCGGAGACAGCCCCTTCACATAATGCCCCAGGCTCTGAGGGCCTAGGCCTCTTCACACATCACAGCTGTGCTCACCCTGGCACCCTAGGGTCCCTGTGATACTCCAAGCCTAAGCCACCCCAAGGGCCCCTCCGAACGGGTCCAGCCACCAGACTCTCCCCACCGCTACCTCACAGTAACTTCTGCACAGCAATGGGATGGGAGGGTGGGCAAAGGGGTGAGAGGAGAGGGGGAGGGGGATGAGGGAGGGTCCTGGGCAAAGCAGGGTGACAAAGGCTCAGAAGAGTGTAGAGAGAGCTCAGCCAGTGGCAGGTGCAGGGTCTCTGGCTGCCACCAGGGCTCCGTGATGGAGCAACAGGGAAGGTGGTGTTGTGTAGTAAGCTGAGCACAGAATAATGTGTTGTGCAGCTTTGGGCAGGTCACTTCCTGTCTCTGGGCTTTGGTTCACTCAACAATAATATAAGCAGCTGGACTAGGGGCCCCTTAAGGCCCTTTCAGTGGTGGCATCCTCTAACCGAGGCTGTGTGAGAGCGGACCGTGGAGGCAGGAAGGGGCCAGGGCCAGATGGGCGTTCACGGAGAAATAAGGTACTCACCTCGGACCTCCAAGCGGGCCTCGCATTGCCGAGCGCCATACTCATTGACCGCTTTGCAAGTGTAGAAGCCAGCATCACCACGCTCTGCAGCCAGGATCCGCAGCCGGCACAGCCCACCCTCAGCCTCCTCCGCAAAGCGCCGCTGGTCGGGGCGCACGGGCTGGCGGTTTCTCAGCCTGTCAGAGGGGCGAGAACTCAGTCCCAGGACCCAGGGGCCTGATCTGCGTACACAGGAACTGGGGCTGCAGCACTGTGTAGGCCTCTCCTTCCCTGTGCAGTTTGCCCAGTCCCCAGATCTGTCCCACCGAACATAGGCATCCCTGGTTTCCAGGGCTAGGTTTTTACCCCCCCTCTGCCATCCCACCCGCCTCTAGGAGCTTCCAGGTCACTTCTAACTGCCTGGGAGCTCTCCCTTCTCAGAACCCTGCTGCACTCAGAGTGGAGCCGTGCTATTTAGCTCTTTTTTCTTTTCTTTCTTTTTTTAAACAGGGTTTTGCTCTGTCACCCAGGCTGGAGTACAGTGGCACGATCACAGCTCACTGCAACTTCTACCTCCCCAGGTTCAAGCGATCCCCCCACCTCAGCCTCCTGAGTAGCTGGGACTACAGGCACCGCCACCATGCCCCCCTAATTTTTGTATTTTTTGTAGATATAGGGTTTCATCATGTTGCCCACACTGGTCTTGAACTCCTGGGCTCAAATGATCCTCCTCTCTTGGCTTCCCAAAGTGCTGAGATTACAGGCATTGAGCCCTTATGCCTGGCTCTATTTAGCTCTTAATAATTCTTAAACTTCCCCATTTCTTATTTTTATTTATTTATAATGGAGAGATAGCTTTCCCACTTCCCAAAAGGGATATGAAAAAACTTACAATGTTAAAAAAAAAAAAAAAAACAGTGGGGGTTGGGCACGGTGGCTCATGCCTGTAATCCCAGCACTTTCGGAGGCCAAGGTGAGTGGATCACCTGAGGTCAGGAGTTCGAGACCAGCCTGACCAGAAACCTGCCTCTACAAAAAATACAAAATTAGCTGGGTGTGGTGGCACCCAGCTACTAAGGAGGCTGAGGCAAGAGAATCCCTTGAACCCAGGAGGCGGAGGTTGCATTGAGCCCAGATCACGCCACTGCACTCCAGCCTGGGCAACAAGAGTGAAACTCCATCTTATAAAAAAACAAAAACAAAATCACAGTGGGGACCAGACAATCAATTAAAAATGAAAAACAGAACTCAAAGCAATAAAAAATTAACAAACTGAGTAATCCATGTTCCAGGCACCTGGGATGAGCAAGGCCCCTCCGCTTAGACCCACATTGAACTCTGGGCTGCTGGCAGCTCAGAAACAAATTGTTGTGTGCTTTTTTTTTTTTTTTTCCAGCAACAGGATCTCACTATATTGTCCAGGCTGGAGTGCAGTGGTGTGATCATAGCTCACTGCAACCTCAACCTCCTGGGCTCCAGTGATCCTCCTCCTCACCCTCACAAGTAGCTGGGTCTACAGGCATGTACTACCATGTCCAGCTAATTTTTAAATAATTTTTTGTAGAGACAGTCTCACTATGTTGCCCAGGCTGGTCTTGAATTCCTTGGCTCAAGCAATCCTCCTTCCTTGGCCTCTGAAATCTCTTGCTACTTGCCAATTTGGAGAGGGGGGTGCTTTGTTTTTGAGACAGGGTCTCACTCTGTCACCCAGGCTGGAGTGCAGTGGTGTGATCTCAGCTCACTATAGCTTCCACCTCACAGGGTCAAGTGATCCTCTCGCCTCAGCCTCCCAAGTAGCTGGGATTACAGGCATGCACCACCACATTTGGCTAATTTTTTTGTATTTTTAGTAGAGACAGGGTTTCACCATGTTGGCCAGGCCTCAAACTCCTGACCTCAAGTGATCCACTCGCCTTACCTCTCAAAATGCTGGGATTACAGGCTTCAGCCACCATGCCCAGTCATTTATCCCAAATGGACAGACATGAGATCCAAACCCCTCCCCAGAAGGGGAAGCCCTAAATAAGCCTGGAACGTGGGGCAAGGGACAGGGTGCCGGGGGGAGTACACTGCTGTCCCTAAGATGAGGCCCCCGAGGCAGATTATGGGGAAGCCCACCAAGGTTCCATTTTCTTCCACCCAAAGCCAGACCTCCCAGAGCCAAGCCTAGCATAGAGTCGCTGGTGGGTGGTGGGAAGTGCAGCTACTCACCAGGAGACCACAGGCTTGGGTTCCCCCTGCACACGGATGCTCATGATGACATCTTGGCCTTCTCTTACTGACTGGTCCATAAGTGAGACCTGAAGGGGGTACCCCAAAGTGTCAGGGAGAGACAGTCAGGGCAGAGCCTTGGATCCTAGGGGCTGTGGAATCTGAGACAGAGGCCTCTTCCACAGCCAGACTGAGACTGCCTCTGGGTAAGAGGGTTTGAATGAGAGCCAAGTACCAGCTCTTGCTGGTGCCTAAGCATGGCCCCAAGAACAAGGGGTCACCCAAAGGAATGGGGGCACACAGGAGGCTGGGCCCCAGCCTCAGGGGTCTGACCTTGAAGGTGGGGGGTGCCCTGGAGCCAGTGTCAGAAGAAAGGCGGTTCTGGCTGGGACTGGGCTTCATGGTGGGGGTTCGAGGCCAGGTCTCCCCAGGCTCTGGAAACTCCTCTGGAGGGCTCAGGTACTCCTCGTCGGAGGTGATGGGGCTGCTGAAAGGGGATGTAGATCCACCTGGAGAGAGACAAAGATAGCTGCCAGGGACGAAGGCGCGCAGAGAGCCTGGGAGAGCTGGCTGGAATGTCGCCCAGAGACCAGGAGTTGCGGCAGCTCCCCACAGGCCGGCCCTGCCCTGACTTCACCCCCAGGTTCCTGTGACCTCGCCCAGCTGCTTCCCTTCCCTGAGTCCCTGGAACCTCGTCTGCCACTGGCTCTGCCAACACCGACCCTGCTGATCCTCCCGAGAGAGGACACCATAGGGAAAGGCCTGGGACAAAGGGTTCGGGCAGCAGAGGGGCCACTCCTGAGCCTGGCAGGAGAATTCCACTGGAGCAGGGAACCCACATTCCTGACATGGACTAGGGGCCTAAACTACCAACTGCAGGCTCCGAAAGCAGGGGGTGCAGGTCTATGGAACCCTGGAGCAGCATGGCTAGGACGCCCATTTCTTAGGCAAGCTGGGCCTGGTGCAGAGGAACACACACCACAGACAAGACACATCCTGACCTCGGTCCAGGGCCAATGAGGTGGCACCATCTAGCCTGCCCCTCCCCCTTTCCCTTCTCAGCTTCCTGCCGTGCAAACCCCAGGGGCACCTATTGGCCACAGCCCTACAGCCTGCACCCCCAAACGCTCGAGGGATACAAAAACAGAGCTGGAGTCATCCACAGAAAAGGGCAACTCAGCCTGGGGAAGAGGAGGGGGGCACCAGAGTCAGCCTTGGGGGAGGGGTGTCCCCAGGGCCCTGACGCCCTCCCCTGCAACTGGCCAGGGGCCCAGTCTCGCTGAGCTGGCTCCTATCCGACTGCCAAATACAGACATGAAACTGCCACAGCCCCCTGGCTTCTCCCCCAGGTCCCTCCACCCCAAGCCCTCAGCAGGGCTGTACCCCAACTCACCCCGAGGCTCTGCACACAGACGCCCAGCCTGCGCCTGTCCTGAAGGCTCTGCCCTGGCACCAGGCCCTTCTGCTGCCTGCCCACTGCCCACCCCAGCCTGTCTCCCCAGGGAACAGGAGCCCAGCCTGTCCAGCCTGCCCAGCCCCACTCACTCGGCTGACCCAGCTGAGGCCCTACACGGAGAAGGCCCTGGGGGAGGGGAAGGCGCCTGAGGAGGGGAAGGAGGAGGTTGGATGGCAGGCCGGCAGGCAGCTGGCTGGGAAGCTGGTGCCTGCCGAGACCACAAGCAGCCTGGGCCTTGGTGTGGAGGGGGAGGAGAGGGGAGAGGGGAGGGCGGAGTGTGGCCGTCTGGATTTAGCCACTCTGCTCACTCCCAAGCCGTGGGATCTGTCTTTCCTCTCCTTACAGCTTCGGACCCTGACAAGAGCAAAGCCAGCTCTGCAGCGCCTTGACTCAAGGTGTGGGGCCTCCATCCCCGAGCAAGACAGGGGAGGGGTGGCACTGCACTGTGCCAATCGAGACGCTTGCCCTGATCCATTTGTTCCAACACATCCACCAAAGGAGGTGCCTGTGGGAAATGTTCCCTGTGTTGCCCCTTGCTCTGATGGAACCACCAAGATCCCTGACATGGGAATGTGCTAACGAGTCTCAAACACTGCAGAGCCAGGGCATACCTGTTTTCTTTGGCCCCAAAAATCAGAGAACTGTCAAGACCTTTGCCCTCCTTCCCAGAGGTGGGGGAAGAATCTGAGGGGGCCCAGAATCCCACCTCTGCCCCTTCATCCCTGCCATGGAAGGTCTGGCCAGCAGCCATCCCAGGGCACGAAGCCCACATCCAGCCTTCCTACCTATTCCCCCTGGGCACCTGTTGGCAACTTGCCCACCACCCATCAGGCCTGCTAGGGAGGACAGCAGGGGCTGCCTCCCCCAAATGGCCCCTTGTCATGAGCACCCATTTGTATCTGGGTTGGGGAAGGGGCTTGGACACGGAGCCTGAGAGAAGGGGGCTGTTGAGCAGGGGTCACATGTCCTTCTCCCTCTTCCTATCACCTCACCCCCCACGGGGACACATTCCCAAGCCATGACCTGTGTTTCCCAGCATGGCCAGTGAGGAAGGAGGGCTAGGGGCCGGGCAGAGGAGGGGTCCATTGTTCAGGGGGGCTGTCTTGAGATAGGGTTGTGGAGGGAAGTCAGAATGGCATTTGGTGCTTAAAGCAGCTGATGGCTGAGATCACAGGCATGGCCCTGCAGGTAGGCGGTCCTACCCCTCTGTGGAGCCTGGAGTCCTGCCCCAGGGTCACCTCCAGGCTGGACAGTACTGAGGAGGCTCACGGGCCCAGGGACCAGGAGCGGAAGCACAGCTGAAGGCCAGATGGTCAAGGTTTGCAGGGAGCCTCAGAGACCCCTGGTGGTGGCCAGGGGAACATCATGCTGGAGGGCATCCAGTCACCAAGTGAGCCCCTATCCTCAAGCCCCTTGGAGAGAGAGACTGTCAGAGCAGCCCAGGCCTCTTCCAGGCAAGGCAGTAGCCCTTGCCCCTCCACACCTCCCAAAGTGAGTGACCAAGGAGGCTGATCAAGGATTCCTGAGGCTCCATACCAGAATCCAGTGCCACCTAGTCTTTTCCCTGGCCCCATAGCCAAAACCATCTTTGGAACCAGTCCCTGACATCCCAGCCCTGCTCCACCTACAAACCCAACTCTCACTGTGGGAAATACAGTTACATCAGCCAGGAAGGAGGGGGCAGGTGCCCCCCTAAACCTAAGAGGCACATACACTCAATGGCCCTGAACAACCTGCCACGGAAGTACCACCCCTTCACACTGGCTCCCAGTACCCCCACGCTGACCCAGTGCTCATGTCTGCCCTTCCAACATCACTCTCAGGTCAAACTCATTTGATGAAAATACTGGCGTTAGGAAGCACACAGGGAACTCCCTCTCCTCAGACCAGCACATCCACCGGCCCCAACTGTTTCAGTGTCCCCTGATGTGTTCTCACAATAGACAGAGATGCAGCCACTACTGTGACTATCTAGCACATAAAAGGTGTCACACATGGCCCTTTGCTTCAGGGCTTCTCAGAATGATACTTGACCTACTCACATCAGGACCACCTCGGGCTCATCTAAAATATAGATTCTTCGGCCGGGCGCGGTGGCTCAAGCCTGTAATCCCAGAACTTTGGGAGGCCGAGACGGGCGGATCACGAGGTCAGGAGATCGAGACCATCCTGGCTAACACGGTGAAACCCCATCTCTACTAAAAAACACAAAAAAAAAACTAGCCGGGCGAGGTGGCGGGCATCTGTAGTCCCAGCTACTCAGGAGGCTGAGGCAGGAGAATGGTGTAAACCCGGGAGGCGGAGCTTGCAGTGAGCTGAGATCCGGCCACTGCACTCCAGCCCGGGCGACAGAGCGAGACTCCGCCTCAAAAAAAAATAAAAATAAAAATAAAAATAAAAAATAAAATATAGATTCTTCAACCTTACTCCAGCCTGCAGAATTAGATTTTCTGAAATGAGATGTCAAGAAACTGCATTTTAAAAAGCACCCCAGGTGACTCTTAGGTACATGAAACCTTAGGGACCACTGCTGACCTACATGGGAGGAGGACAGCCCTAACAGGTGCCATCACTGAGGCCCTCTTCACCGGGCCATTCAACCTCAGAGCAGGGCTTTGAACCTAGGAGGTTTGGCTCCACAGCCTGTGTGCTTCCCGTGGCACGACCTGGCCTCCCATCTTGGGCACAATCTCTAACTCTATGGCAGTGGTTTTCAAAGTTTTCTGTTTATCAGAATCACCTGGAGGGCTCCTTCGACCACAGAGTGCTGGGCTCCACTCACGGAATTACTGATTCAGTAGGTGGGGGCTGGGGCCAATAATCTGCATTTCTTAGGAGTGCAAAACGCTTATTGGAAAAAAAAAAGAATCTGCATTTCTAACACAAACTCAGGTGAGGCTGTTGTTGCTGGTCTGGGTGCCTCACTCTGAGGACCACCGCTCCATGGTCTTTTTCCCAAGCTTGCCTCATAGGCAGAGCCTCATGACCCTTGTGGCTGGGTGTCATGCCCAGCCTCACCTCTGTGAGTCACCCATGTTGTTCAAGGGCTTGAAAAGTCATGGGGGTCTCTGCCTACTCACTGTCACCTCACATGCAGCTCTGCAGTCCACACAGCCCAGCCCCTGACTGTCCAGAAGGGCCCCCAGGCACAGCTGCCAGTGCTTAGGAGTGGCAAAGACACAGTCATGTCCTCAGGAGCCTTCCGGGTGGTGGGGAAGACAAGCCAGATACACACGCGACTATAAGAGCAAGCAGGAAGTATCAGGTAGCAAGAGAGCAGCAGGTAAGGGGCGTGGGAGTACAGAAGGCAGGAGATGACTTTTGGCTCAGGGAAAAAGAGAGAACTGAAGGAAGAGGCAGTATTGAAATTTCAGTTTGTAGGAAAAAGGAAAAAGTATTACAGGCAGAGGAAAGTGCATGCAGAAAAGTTTGAAGCAAAAGGCATGTGTGCAGAGGACTATAGCTCAACTGTCTGTCTATAAACTGGGTAAAGAAGTAAGGAATGGGGCATCTGCTGTTCAAGCACGTGCCTCCCACTGCCATCCGAGGGCCAGCCTCGGGCCTCTGGCTCCTTTTGCCCTATGGGTGCAGATGGTAGAGGCCACCCGAAGGTGTGCAGCCTTTACTCTGCAGGCAAGGCGGACTCCTTACAATTCTCTTTTGGTTTGTTTTTGTTTCTGTTTTTTGTTTTGAGACAGTCTCACTCTGTCGTCCAGGCTAGAGTGCACTGGCGTAATCTCAGCTCACTGCAAACTCCACCTCTGAAGTTCAAGTGATTCTCCTGCCTCAGCCTCCCTCAGTAGCTGGGATTACAGGCTCCCACCACCACACCTGGCTAATTTTTGTATTCTTAGTGGAGACAGGGTTTCGTTATGTTGGCCAGACTTGTCTCAAACTCCTGGCCTCAAGTGATCCACCTGCCTTGGCATCCCAAAGTGCTGGGATTACAGGTGTGAGCCACGGACCCAGTCCATAAAGTTTTTCTTCTTACGATTCTTGAGGAACGGAGTGATAGGCTGCAGGATAGCCAGCATTTGCCTGTGGCTTAGCCCTTCCCAGCTGGCCCTCCACATGCGCTGTTTCAGTAGGTCCTCCACAGGCAGTTCTTGAAACGTCTGCTGTGGTAACCCCACTGTGGAAAAGTCAGGGAAAGGCAGGACATGGCTGGCCAGGAGGTGGGCATTTCCACAGGGTGCTGACATAAACATTTCCTCTTGGATTGAGAATGTTTCAGTCTTAGTTCAAAACGTACAAGCTGTCAGATCATTTCACATGGTCAGCCTGACCTAGCCCCAGAAATGAAGTGATTAATTTTTCTTTTTCTTTTTTTTTCTTTTTTTTCTTTTTGAGACAGAGTCTGTTGCCCAGGCTGGAGTGCAATGGCACCATCTTGGCTCACTGCGACCTCCACCTCCTGGGTTCAAGGGATTCTCCTGTCTCAGCCTCCCGAGTAGCTGGAATTACAGGCGCCCGCCACCACATCCAGCTAATTTTTTGTATTTTTTGTAGAGATAGGGTTTCACTATGTTGGTCAGGCTGGTCTTGTACTCCTGACCTCGAGATCCGCCCGGCTTGGCCTCCCAAAGTGCTGGGATTACAAGCGTGAGCCACCGTGCCCGGTCATGATTAATTTCTTACATATGATTATGTTAGTTTGCTCCAGGTGAGAAAAAGTGGCTGCAACAACAGTAAATGAGCTCTCCATACTTCTGACAGGCAGTGAGTGATGGCCTTCGTTCTAGGTACCAGCCTCGGGGCAGCCACCTGTCAGGCAGGCCTGTTTCTGGCAGACAGGAGGGTGGAGGAAGGGCTGAGTCTGGGCAAGGGGACCACACCACACTGCTTTGTCAGGTGTTGTCCAAACCCCCATCAAGGACTGACGATGGGGGCCATGTGGCATCCTCCCCATCGGCAGCCACCACCATCACAAGGGACAATCTGTAACTATGACACAGGTGGCCAGAGACCAGGGGCAAGAGAAGACAGGGACTGACATGGATGCCAAGGTTTTCTTCCTTGTTTTTGTTTTCATGGCCCCCAATAAACAACCTATTTTCTGCTGTGGTCAGGTTGATTCCATGAGTGGGACCGGAATGTGCTTTGATGAGCTATATCCCCTGTCCCAAATGTCCTGAGTCAACTCGCCCTCCTCACAGACCCTCAGGAACCTCACCGAGTAGATAGCCTGACTGGTACGAAGATCCTCACTTTGCCACCAAGCAAACCACGACAAGCTAAGGTACAATGAAGAGGCCAAGGTCTTGGCCGGAAAATGCTAGAATCTTGGGCTCAAATATAGGAGACCTGTAGTTGAGGACTGGAGGTGGCAGGATGAGGCCCAGGCCCATGGGGCCTCCCCTATTCCCGCTTCCTCCTGCCCAGCACCCAGAGGGCCTCCTCTCCAGGCACATGGCGGGGAAGCTGGGTGTGGTCACATCAGGCATGCAAGGAAACAGAAGGACCACGGCTGTGCCAGAGGTGGGGAGTCAACAGAGGAAGGAGAGAAAGCCCCCTGTCTGACCCACCCACAGAGGGCATCACCAGTGCCCTCCCAGTGAGCTCATGAGCTCAGTTCCACCTCAATCTCAAACTTCTTCAGAGCAACAGGAAAGGGGGTGGGACAGTGTCATGGTTAGGAATGCAGGCTTGAGAGACCAAGACAGTGCTTCAAATCATAGCTCCAGCCTCTAGCTGGCCCTAAGCTCCTAGAGCTGACCATCCCAAGAAGGCAGCCACTAGCCACCTGAGACTATTTAAATGCAGTTATTAAAATGAAATTAAATTTAAAATGCAGTTCCTCAGTCACTGTAGCTGCATTTCAAGTGCTCACTAACCACGTGTGGCTAGGGTTACCATACTGGACCACGCACATATAGAGCATCTCCATCACCACAGAAATGTCTATTGATCAATGCTGCTCCAGACAAAACTGCTGGGATTACAGGTGTCAGCCACTGTGTCCAGAGAGCAATTTGCTAAAGTTTTCCAAGTCTCAGTTTCCTCATCTGTAATGTGGGCATAATAATAGAACCTACCTCATAAGGCTGGATTAAACAAAATAATCCAATCAACACAGGGCCTGGTATATACGAAGCACTCAGTAAGTGCTAACTGGTCATGTATTATTTATTTATTTATTTATTATTTTTTTGAGACAGAGTCTCACTTTATCACCCAGGCTGGAGTGCAGTGGCATGATCTTGGCTTATTGCAATCTCCACCTCCCGGGTTCAAGTGATTTTCCTGTTTCAGCCTCCAGAGTAGCTGGAATTATAGGCATATGCCACCATGCCTGGCTAATTTTTGCATTTTTAGCAGAGACGAGGTTTTGCCGTGTTGGCCAGGCTGGTCTCGAACTCCTGACCTCAGGTAATGCTGGGCTTACAGGTGTGAGCCACCACACCCGGCCTGGCCACGTACTTTTATTTGCACCCCATACTAAGTTTATTTGCTTCATGAGCAGTTACTTCCATCACCCTAAATCACTTGTTGCTGATAACATCCCTAGGCAGATTGCAAGTGCTAAATAAAGGCTGCTGGCCTGGTGCTAGCTCTACCTCACTTTCCTATCCACGTTTTTGTCTTCTCATCCATAAAATGGGAATGTCACCACCTGTCACACATCCCTCCAAGGGATATGTATGGCACAATGTTGTCGCCAGGAAGAGATGTGAAAGGGCTTGAGAAAGTCAATGATACTCTCCAAACAGAAGAAACTGTTTAGAGAGATGTAGCACTTGGCACCTAGTTGGCACTCAATAAATACTTGTGTGATGGATGTGGGCAGCGGTGCGGAATGCTTTGCTTTGGTTAAGCACACTTTTCACACTCCCTAGCCACCCGCCCCCATCCACACATCCACTTTGGGAGAATGACTGTGGTCTCAACAGAATTATTCAGTGGGGTGGAAAGGATGGGAGGGAACTGGGGAGCTGGTAAGGACCAGGTCCTGCCCGCACAGACCCTGCCCCCTAAACCAAGGTCCATGGGGCCGCATTCTCTAGTTACCCATTCCCTGGTTCCCATGGCTCCCAACCAGGAATTGAGATCTGTAGACCCTCAAAAGCAGGCCCTATTGGGGTGGACCCCAATAGGGGACTGGGCAGCCAGCCCTGGTTACCATAGCACTGGGCAGGGGGAGGGTGAGGAGCAAGAAGGGGAGGGGGAGGAGCAAGAGAGGGCGGTGGCTGCACGCAGGCCTCTTCCCACAGGACACTGCCCACTGCCTCCCTCTACCTACTCCCCACAGGCAAACTGCTGGACACCCTCCCCTGATTCCACCCCTCACTCCCTGCAGACTCCAGGCCTGGGACCACCCCTTGCCAGATGTCTGTGCCATCCCCAGGTTCCACCCACTTTTGCTGCTCTCAAGTCCACTGGCCCCCGTCCAGCCACTCTGGACTAAACAGTGCCTTGTAGGGTAAGAAAGTCAGCTTGCTCTACACAGCCAGAGCCAAGTCTGGATCCACATGCCCGGCCCCCAGGTCCTGGGGCCCCCGAGCCAGCCTGACTTAAGGAGGTGCTGTCTTGCTGCAATGCCTGATGCAACAGACTAATGTGATGAAGGCTTTCTGGCTCCCCAGGGCAGAGGTGCAGAGATGCTGTGATGAGCTGAGGATACAGGGGCTGGGAAATATGGAGGGTCTGCAGGATATGGCCTTCCAAGGGGAGAGGTGGAGTCCCCAAGGCACAGGGTTTCACAGGGCTGAAGAAAGGGACAGAGAAGGATAAGGCACTTCCCAGATCCTCGTAGAAACCTGAGCTCTTGTACACAACATCACCCGTTAATAACGCTAACAACTAACATTTGTCTACAGCTTTACAGTTCATAAAGCTCGTTCACACATTGGCTTTCATCCGTGAGGACGGTGTCATTATCTCCGGTTTACAAATGAGGAAACTGAAGCTCCGGAGGTTCTATGCCGCAAATACAGAACTCCCAGTCAAGGGCTGACAGCTGCCTTGCCCTAAGCTGCCTTTCCAACCTTAAAAGGCTCCCAAACGGCCCTGAGCCAATATCAGGGCACCCCCCATCCCACCCCTCGCCAAATTTCAGCCCAAGCCAGGTATTGACCGGAGTCCTGGAGCCAGGCCTGGGCCCCCTCAGGGGAGCTGGGAGCTGAGTCAGAAGCCAGATCCCGGAGGTGATGGAAGGACAGAAGCATGTGGTGGAGGGATGGGCATGATTCAGCGGGGTAGGAGGGGTAGGAGGAGGAGAAAGCCTGGAAAATGGGCTCCTGGGAGGGATATGCAGCTAAGGAGGATGAAGACCTGCAGTGGCACAAGCCAGACCATGCAACCAAAGGCTCTGTTGGAGCATGAGACTGATCAGACGCATCAAGAACTCCCTCACTGCTCAGGTGCTGAGGCCCTGGGACGGGCACACAGTCTCTGCCATCTTGTCTCCTGCAGCCCTTCGTGGAAGAAAGGGACAGAACATTGTGTGTTGTTCCCCATCTTGGCATGTCCCGCCTTCCCCATGCCGGTCTAAATCCCAGCCTCCTTCAGGGCGCCAAAGTTTCTCAGCGCAGGCATCCCAGAACACTAAGCAACTGCTCGGATGTCCTCAGCACTAGATTCATCTGCCCCACACTGTCCCCCAACCTAGGTCCTCTGAACCAGGTCTGGTCACCCAGTGGGAACCCCCTTGAGGGTTGAGTGTGTTTTCCTCCTGTAATGCCCCCTGACCATCCTCACCTCCCCGAACCCCAGGCCCGGGGTCAGTGCATTGTCAGGCCCAGCAAGCTGAATGAGCTGAACTGGCCATGTACACTGACACTGATCCAGCTGAACCAGAAAGAAACTGGGCTGAATCCCAAAGAAAGTAGTCTGACACCAAGTAAGGGCTTTCACAAAAATAGAAAACAAGGCGGTCTCAGCACTGCCAGCCCCTGAGAAGTGCTCTTCGCTGTACCCTTTTTACGACTTTGGGTTCAAGAAAAGGAGGGGGGAAGTGGCTTGTGGCACTCGAAAGCATCTCTTTTTACTGGGAGGGGGGACTGTCTTACAGGGGAAATGACTTCAGAAGGCTCGTGGTGGCTCTTAAGCCCTGTGAGCAGAGAGATTCTTTTTCTGGGAAAATCAAGGACAATTTGCTTTCCCCATAGGACCCTGTTCAGGGAAATGCCATGGGAGGATGGCATTTAGGGGATGGCTAAAGACAAATTTCACTGACTTCATGAATTGGCCAGCCTTGTGTGCGCCTTGGGGATTTGGCCCCTGCCCTGAGGCCAGGGCCATTTAAAATGCTTTCACCAGAGCTGCTGACATCCAGAAGGGACTGCACGGACTGTGCACGCTGGCGGGGAGCCCGAGCTCAAGGCTGAGAGTAGGAAGGGAGGGGGATTGGGCCTGGGCCAGGGAAGAGTCAGTTTGCCCCCACCCAGTCCCAGGGTTGATGGGCTCCCTACCGGGTCTCACGGTCAGTGAGGCGGCACAGGTGGCCTGGCCCAGCTCGTTGGTGGCAGTGGCCATATAGCTCCCGGCGTCCGCTGCCCTGGCCTCCCTGAGCAGCAGGGTGTGCCGCTCACCCTCAGCCCGGAGGAGGAGGCGGCCCTCGCTGCGCAGCGCTGACCCATCCTTGTGCCAGGACACTGTGGGAAGGCACGGGGACCCAGCTTGCCACGGCCCACGGGCACCCACCGAGAATCTCTCACTCCTACCCCACACACCACACAGGAGCCCAAACCTTTCCTCTCAGCAACCCAGGGAATCCAGAAAAGTCCACCCTCATTTCAGGAAGCCCAGGTTGCCCTCCCCTCTCTCGGGGGTCCTGGGAAATGTCCCTGAACACACACAGAAGTCAGGGCAGCCCCATGGAGGGGATAATTTCCCTCCTTCCCACCCCTCCCTTGGAGGAGTCGGGGGGAACCTCCCCTTCCCTTCTCATACGCCCCCTCCCAACCTTGACCTCACCTTGGCCCAGCGCTGGAGCTCACCTTGGGGCAGGGGGTTGGCAGTGACGATACACTTAAGCAGCACATCTGCCCCTGGTGCCACCACCACATTCTGCAGGGGGATCTCAAACACGGGGGCCTCTAGGGGCTCTTCTCCAGCGGACACATAGGAGTCATCCGAAGACTCTGTGGGACACAGGAGTAACGGGGTAAGGGGCCATGATCCCTGCAGGGATGACAGCGGGAGAGGGAATCCTGGTGGCCTGCATCCTAGAAAGTCAAACCCAGACAGAGGGGCTTCTAGAAAGCAGGAACTGGGGGAGAACAGGTTCTGCCTCCTCAATGTCGGTAGGGAACAAAGGAAGTCAGAAGGAGCATTCTCAAACAGGTCGGGGCAGCCTTGACTCCATGGTAGTATGACTGTTCCTCAACTTCATCCACAGTTAGAGCGTTGGCTTCTGGAGGAAGACAGGACCGCACTGCATATGTCTTTAATACATCAGCCATCGTGTATGGCGTACCATGCCCTGTGCAAGGCACTTGGAGGGGCACAAGCTTTCAAACAGACAGCACAAACTAACAGCAACCTAAGACTTAAGCAGTAACAGTGGTGGCACAGGGCAACACGAGGTGAATTGTCAAATGTGTGAAGCCATCAGATTCACAAGAGTGAATGGTAGGCGGTCTGAGAGGCCTACGAAGATCAGATTTGATTTCATCCATTCACCAAATAGTGACCCTGTACTCCCGGCATACTGAGTACTGTACGGGTACCAAGAACACTAGAGGAAGGACCATGTGGTCCCTGCTTACAGGAAGCTCATACACACAGAGAGATGACAAACTCCACTGTCATGGGTCTCTCTGGGCATTCTCCAACTCTGACATTCCGTAAGCTAGATAAAGGATGATGTATGTAGCCAAAAAAGCAGTGAAAATCCCAATTCTGCTGTTTTCCGGCTACAAAACCTTAGGCAAATTAGATAGCCTCTCTGAGCCTCAGTTTTGTTATCTGTAAGATGGAGGGGATAAGACTCTGAAACTGACATATAGGCTGAAATGAAATAACATCTGTAAGGGCCTAGTTAACACAATGCTGGCACATGGTTGTGTGTTTGTAATAATGGTGGCCAGGAGGATGATGGACAGGGGCCTAATTATCTCTAAAGATTCTGAGGTGGTAATATTTAAATGCAAAATAATTTTGATGAAGAAAAATACAGAGTAGTAAGTGCAATGAAAGAGATCCTGGCAGGGTCTCCCAGGAGCAGCAGGTAGAGGCATCTATTCTGGAGGAGCAGTGGAAGTGGGTCAAGGACACCTTCCGCCGCCTCTCTCCAGGAGCAGGCCTCCAGCTGATGCGCAGGATGAGGGGTGGGGTGCAGAGTCATTCTCCTGTTGGTGATGTTGGTCACCACCCATGGGAAGGCTGGGAGACAACACACAGGCAGTCATTGTGTAGGGACCACAGTCAGCTCAGCCATGCAGGGTGTAAGCCTGGGTGAGGAGGCTAGAAGGGGAGGCTGGATGGCCACACATGGATCAGGGGATGGTGCCTGGGTGGGAGAGGCAGAGTAGAGTTATCTGGCGTAAAGCGTGTCTGTAACAGGAATTTGCAAATTATTTCAGACCATCTACCATCTCTCCCCAACAGAGGGATTGGGGGCATGAAGGGGAGCCTTAGGCTCCCACCAGTGCATCCCCCTCAGTAGTGGTTCTTGATCCAACAGCCTAGCGGGCCACTGGACCCAGGGGAGCTATGGCGGGCATCTAGGCACCAGTCTTAGCTCACAGCCTCACCCAGCCTCCATCACAACACTCACGCTCCGCCTCACCAGTGGCAGTCCCAGCACAAGGACTTTCACAGTCCTGCACTCAAAGTGGAGCCTGTGTCTGCGCCTTCTCTGGCAAACCCACCCTTGCAGCTGACTAGCAGCCCCAGGCGAAACCCCAGACCGAACCCCCCTCACCTCCCCCCGCTCCTGCTGAGCCGTCTTGCTCTCCACAAACGCCCCCCACCGACCTGGTCCAGGCACCTCGTCAGCCCTCCCTGAGGCCTTACCGAGCTCAGGGGAGGTAGGCCGGGCCCGGCGACCTTTGCCCTGGCTGCGGGCCCCTCGGCGGTCCCAGGGCCCCCAGGGACCGTCCTCCTCCGGCCCTCTGCGCAGCCTCTTCTCTGCCTCGGGCCCCGCCCTATTCTTCTCCAAGGTCTGGGGTACAGCAGCGCCCTCCAGGCCCGGCGTGGCCCAGGGCAGGAAGCGCACGGCCTGCGCCGGGGGCTCCCGCTTCCGACCAGGGGGTGCTTTCGTCCTGGCCTCGGGAGGATCGGCGGCGGGGGGCGACACAGGGCTCCTGCACTCCTGGATGGCTCTGCTCCGGGTCAGCGGGAATTGGTCCCGACGCCTAACCTCCTGCTGCGGGCCTTCCCCCGGCTCTGTCCTGCCTGCCGGCCCGCGGCTCCTGGGCCTCCCAGGCTCGTCCCCCGGCTTCCCCGCGCTGCTCGGAGGGGGCGGCTGGGCGGCGGGGGGGCTCACGGCCCGCGATGTCTTGGGGGTGGAGGGTCGAGAGAAGAGCGGGGGCTCGCCGGGCTCTCGAGGGGATGGGGCGCGCTGCAGCGTGGCGCGCAGCGACTCGTGCGAGCGCACCAGCTCCTCCCGCGACGTGGAGCGGCGGATGCGGCCCAGCTCCTGGGCGAAGCGCAGCTCGAGGTCGGAGGCCGGGCTGCGCTGCCGCGTGCGCTCGTCCAGCGAGGCCGCTTTCTGCTGGAACAGGCGGCGCCGCTCGGCCACGCTGCCCGGCGCCCGCAGTTCTTCCTGCGAGGCCCCGGGGGTGCCCCACGGGGCTCCACGCTCCGACTTGGGCTGCTCCAGAGAGCGGGCCTTGCGCAGGGGCACCCAGGGCCGCAGGGGCGCCGGTGGCGAGTCGCTGCGCTCCAGGCTGCGCCGTCGCTCCTCGAAGAACTGCAGCTTGTCCAGGATGCGGGAGCCGGCGCGCACCAGCCTAGGCGAGCGGCCCAACGCCGACAGGCGGCCCGAGGCCTCGCTCAGTGGCGTCTGGGGTCGGGATTCCGCAGTGCCCGCCAGGGAGGGCCCGGAAGACTTGGACTTCTTCCCTCGCTTCTCTTCGGTGGTGGTGTCCTCGGGCAGCACAGGCTCCTGAGTGCGGCGGTGGGGCGACGTGGGGGTGGCCGCGGGCTGGGCCTGGGGTCCCGGCGGGGACCGCTTCCCGACCCGAGGGGACGGTGGGGGGAGCAAAGCGGATTTGGAGGGAGGCGGCTGAGCAGGGCGGCGTGGGGCTTCGCTGGCCAGCTGAGGCTGAAGGTCGGGCTCCTCCCTGCGCAACCCGCTCTGAGGGACGCTGCTGCAGAACCAAGATGGAGAGGGGTAGAGGATTCAGAGGGCCTCCTCTCCTAGACCCTTAGCTTGTGACAGGAATTGGGTGGTGGGCATGCTGGGCAGGCTTGGGGGTGACATGGGCCAGATCCTCCTGTCCCCCACCCCCCACCCCCACGAGGAGCGCACAGCCAGAGCAGGTGCTGGGGAGAGGCCGGCGGCTCTGGAACCACAAGATTAGGCTAATGGCTGGGTCTTGGTACAGACTCAGCCCTCGGACTCGGGCCAGCCTCCTCCCCCCAGCCCTGGAAGCCGAGAAACAGCGGAAACAGAACTGAGCATGAGGGAGAGAAAAGAATGAGACTTAGGACCCAAAGGATGAAGTGGGGAGGGAAGACAAGAAGGTGGGGTGGGGAAGGGCGCTCTCAGGAATGCAGCCGCCCACTCATTCCAGCCCCCAGCTGGCCCCCACACCCCTGCCCATCATCAGCAGGGCACACCCCTTCCTAGTGGTCCCTGGAAGCCAAGCAATAGCCTCCTGGACCACGCACAAGCCTTTGGGGAGCAGTGTCCCATCCCTAGGATTCCCTAGCTGCTGTGTTAACCTGAGCCCATACCTGCCGCCACCACCAGCACTGATGGGACACAGCAGGTGGCGACGGAATGCCCAGGCTCCTACTCCCCTTGCTCAGTCTGCCCCCAGGAGAGGCCTTTGACTTGCGCTTCCCCTGGGAAAGCTATCTTGAGTCCTTGGAAATCCCCCCTGAGAAGCATAGAAGGCCCCCCACAGGGGTATACTCTGAAATAACTCAGCTCGGAAATAGCTACTAAGTGGGCCTGAATAGGGAGTGTGGGCGAAAAGGAGGAGGGAAGGAGCCAGTTACCCCAGAGTATCTCTCTCACTTAACAGAGCTTTGGTGCCCAAGAGAAGTGGGTCTCAGTTTTCCCCATCTGGACCCTTGCTGGGGCTGGGGCGGGTGAGGGGGCACATCACACATAAAGATTATAAAGATTAGCAAAAAAAAAGGGGGGGGAATTAGATGTATTATCATACCTGACACATTAGAGAGAGCTTAATAAAAATCTGTAAAATGGCTCATTGAATATTTCCTGAGTGCCAGGCTTGTACCAAGTGCTTAAAATGCATTGAATCATTTAATACAACAGCCCTGTGAGGTAAGGACTGTGATCACCCCCATTTACAGATGAAGAAACTGAGGCGTAAAAAAGGTTAAGTGCCTTACCACTTAACCTGGGAAATGGTTAAGCTGGGAAATGATTGGTGCTAGGATTGAAACCCAGGCAGTCAGAATCCTGAGCCCTTATTCCCTCCAAAGTGTCTGGGTTTCCAGGGGCACAGAAGGGAGGACAAGTAGTAGGGTGCCAGTCACAAGCAGTTCTAGGGGTCCCGAGTTAAGGATATTTGAGCCTACCTGAGTCAGCCACCCACATGACAGACCCGCCTCTGACTGGGGCTAAAGGGGACAGTGGCAATGCAGAGTGCCCTGAGAGACAGAAACCCCAGCCAGCCACCTGCAGGGAAGAAGTGTCTTCTTTGGGGGAAGGGCCGCAGAGTCCCCAGGGAAGGGCCTCTGGGAACTGGGTGAGGCCTGGAGAGAAATTGAGGACAGCAGAGGAGGCCTGTTGCTGGCAGCTCTGAGCTCCAGGCCAGTCTCTGTACCATAGACATCACTAAGGAAATGGGTTCCTCCGAAGTTGCCATAGCAACTCCAGGCTCTGGCTGGGGCCTGGTAAAGAAAGGCAGGAGGGAAAGGCAAGCCCAGGGCACAGGAGCACCGGGTAAGGCCGAGAAGATAAGCCAAGGGAGCCTTCCCCTGGCCATGGCCCAGCCCTGGCCCTCTCCCCTGCCCACCACTAGCCACTCTAATCACCCTCAAAGCAGCCTCCCCCACCAGGCCCCTTCTTTCTCCTGCACGATGGTGCCTGCCCCCACACCCATACCCATCACAAACCAGGCCCCTCTCAGCTCCCCAAATGCCCCCAGTACCTCTATCATCAGCCACTCCCCTCTTCCACTATAGCACTCCCTCATGTATCTGCGAGCCCCAGATCTCCAAAAATGGCTCCAGTGCCTCACTCCAACACCTCCGCTCCTCACACTCCCTCCCAGGACAACCTTGAATCCCACCCTCAGGAACTTAGGGGTTTCACATGAGAGAAATAATTGCAAGCCCCCTGTCACCATCACTCCCACCCTCTCCCTCCAGCCTGGCCCCATTTCCAGCCCTTCCCTTTCCCAGCCCCCTGCCGCCCCCAGCCCACGGCCTCCTGCTTTCACAGGCCCTTTGCCCCATCTGCC
This sequence comes from Colobus angolensis palliatus, assembly GCF_000951035.1. NCBI lineage: Eukaryota > Metazoa > Chordata > Mammalia > Primates > Cercopithecidae > Colobus > Colobus angolensis. Next base: position 1,222,346 of record NW_012123487.1, read on the forward strand.
CCTGGCCACCTCACTCTCTTCTCTCTCCTGCTTGCTGGCTTGTTCCCCTGCTCTCTCCTGCTCTCCCGGGAGCTGCCGTGTGGAAAGGTTCTGTTCCTCCCAGAAAAAGGCCCACATGGGAACAGGAATGTGCAGAGAGATGAAAAGGCAGCAGCTGCTGAGACAGCAGGCACGGAGGGGGCCCCGGGTGGGGGGAGGGATCCTGGGGACAACTGGAGCCTGAATGAGTGAGGCAGAAGAGGACCCCTGAGAAACTGGAGATCTTGGAGGAGACAAGGAAGGGACAGAGGGTCCAGGAGACCATGGAGATGGCATGGTGAGCCAGGACAGGTGGGAGCAGGGGGATGTGGGCGGTGATGGCTCAGGAGGAGGAGGGAGCAGTGTGGGAAGATGGAGTGGCAGCAGGGGGTGAAGAAGTGCACAGAGAGATGGATGGGGCAGGGTGATGGGTGGAGGCTAACGGAGCAGTGAGGGCAGCGCAGGACAGCATGGTGAGATGGGGCAGTTCAGGCCCAGGTAAGGCCGTTACTTACACGTGGATAGAGAGCGCCCGTCCTCTGTACAGGCTGAATGCGCTGCCGTACAGGTCACTGGCCACGGAAAGGCTATCCTCTGACCCCCAGCTTGCGCCCACCAGATTAGCTCGAGATGCCCGCACCAGCGGCTCCACCCCCAGGTGCCGTGGCCCGGCCCCGGTTGCCTGTGCTTGCCTTGGGCTGCCCGGGAGGCGGCGGGTGCCACCCCCACTGCCCGCTTCCTGCTCCAGGACCGTCTGCCCGCTGCCCCACCAGCTCACTTGCTCTTCCGAGGTGCCTGTCACGGAGGTCGGGGGTGTGTCCAGGGAGGTGCCCACCAGGGTGTCAGAGCCCCCTAGAGAAAGGAGCACCATGAGACTGAGGCACCCCTTGTGGGAAACCCGCCTGCCTGCTCTTTGTACACCCCAGGAGCTCACCCGTGGGGGTGCTGAAGGCCCCGTCATCCCGAAGCTCCAGGCGCTGGGTCCCCTGCACATCGCTGATGTCATCCTCAGCCGTCTCTGAGTCTGGAGAAGAAGGGGTCTGTGTGGGCAGGGCCCTCCTCCCTCTGCCTCCAACTCTTCCCTATTGCCTTCTGCCTCTCTGCCAACAGCAGGCTCCATCTTATCACTGGCAGGGCTGCCAGCACCTCCTCTCTTTTGCTCCCCATATCCCCTGCCCAGCCTGGGCTGCTCAGGATAACCCCTCCCATGACAGTGCCGTGGCTCCATCTCTGGGCCCCTGGTTACTCACGTTTACCTCTGTAGGGCCCTCCAAACTGCCACCCCCTCCCCATCTGCCAGTATCTTAATGGATTATCAGGGCCTCCTCCCTTCTCCCTCCTCCCCTTGTCAGTGAAAGCTTAAGTCCCTGTGCAGCCCCCAAAATCATCAGGTCCTAGGTTCCAAGGTGCTAAAGTCTGGGTTCAAGCACCCCAGGAGCAAAGAGGAGTCACCTCAGAGTCATACCGCCAGGGCACTCGACCAACCACAGGGCCAGCCTGTCCTCTACCCCAAACCAGCTGGAAGGCATCAGGTGCAGCTGAGGCAGGGTGAGGAGAGGCCGGGGCCGGGTGGGAAAGCGGGGGACGCTGGGGGCTAGAGCAGGAGCCAGTTTCCTACCGTAACTTTGCTTTCTGCAGGAGCGGAAAACTTCGCTTCCATAGGAGCAGCAGGAGAGAGACAGGGACAGACTGTTATCAGAGCGTTTGTGGGGCAGGGCATGGAGGGCAGTCAGGACAGAAGGGGCGTGAGGTACCCAGTCTCCAGAGGTGCCCTGTGGCAATGGGTGGGGAGGGAGATACCTGGGATGTACCCAGCACTGGGGACCCCCATACTTGGGCTGGTTATTCCAGCTGCCCCAGTGGTTCTGGTATCCTTGGTACTTACTGGTGCCGCCACTGGCCACACACACACACACACACACACACGCACACCTGCTTGTGTTCAGTCCAGCCGCAGACCTGGGCCTCCCATTAGGAGTCAGGCCCACCCTCTATTACAATATTTGCATTGTGCTTTGACCCCTCCTTGCAAACCAACCCCTTATCTGTCTGCATCATAATGTGACAGGCACCTTCCTCAAGGTCCCTCTCTTCTACTGTTGAATTGTCCTCAAAAATGCCCAGTGGTTAGGTTAGGAGCAAAGGTTCCTGGGAGTATTTTCAACTTTCCCAGATTCTATCAGGTTCTGTGCCTCAGTTTCCCTCTGGCTGCCATGACAAGCAGGAGCCACGTACTGGTTGCCAAAGCATGGCAATGAACTCCTTCCCACTAGGCCTCACATGGAGAACAGGGCACCCAGTGTGCTAGCGAGCCACCCTCCCTGCTGCCAGGTCCTCTCTCAGCTGTAGGGCACAGGGGGCCTGATCGGGTGGGTGGTAGATAAGTGTGGGGTGTGTGGGAGGGTCCCACATCTCATGGGCTGTCTTCAAGGGCCTTGATGCCTCACAGAGGGACAGGGACCAAGAGGAGGAGTAGGCATGGGCTAGAACAAGGACGCCCACGGTCCACGCACCATGGGTGAGTCGGCCAAAGGCCCGGCGGGAATGGCCGGTTTTCTGAAAGAGAAAAGCCAGAATGAGTAGTTGAGGGGGAGGCTGTTCTTAAGGTCCCTGTGCCTCCCATCCAGTACTGCAACATCAAGCAGAAACTCATTCCCTGGCCAGTGTGTGTGTGAGAGGGGAGGTGGGCAGAGACCCAGAGTGACCAGCTTCCCCGGTAGGGAATGGCTCCCCTGCCTTCTTCCAGGGTACCCAGCTGGACTCTTGGGAGGAGCGGGGGAGGAAGGAGAGAAGGGCAGGCTGCAGGTGGAAGCTGGAACATCCCACTGGACAGAGGCTCACAGCCTGGGACCAGGGCAACAGCCCCAGAGAAAGAGGATAGAAGACGAGGTAGTCAGGCTCAGTGAGGAGGAGAAGATGGAGATGCTGGGGGGCAGGGTGCTTGAGTGACTGGGAGATGAAGGAACGAGGGCACAGATTCCTGCTGGGGGAGGACAGATACCTGGGTAGGTGTGGGGGAGGGATGATGGGGGCAGAGGGCCAGAGCCTCACGAATGCAGGAGGCCCAGGTGCGCGGAGGACAGGGCAGGGCTTGGGGAATGTGTTGAGCTCAGCGCGGATCCGTGTGCGTTGCATTCAGGAGCTCCGGAAGATGGAAGGCTCCAGAGTGGGGGGCTGGGGCAAGCCGGGCGGGGGGCCGGGGCCCGGGGTTGAGGTTGGACAGAGGAGAGAGAAGAAGGGGTGGCAAAGAAGCAAGTGGGCGCCCCAAGCCGAACGCTGCAGCGGGGGTCTTCCCCGGTGGTCGCGGGGATTGCGGGCGATCGAGGAGCTGGGGGTCTGCCCTTCAGCGCGGGGAGGGGCCTGCGCGCCCAGGACGCAGACCCGGGAG
>NW_012123487.1:1226181-1232700 GCF_000951035.1 Colobus angolensis palliatus
CGCCCCTCCCTCGCCAGCCTGCACCCCACCTGGGGCCCCTTCCTTGTCCTGTCCTCCTGCTTACCCCGGGGCGGCCCTCACCTGCCTCCCCACACGACCACCAGTCACCTCCTGACGCCGAGAGCCGCGGACCCCCACCCTGTATCTGCCTCCTGAGCCCTAGGCACATGAGGAAACTGAGGCACAGAAAGGGGTGCAGTGGCCTCTAGCTCAGGCCACTTTCTGGCAGCCCAGCGCAGCCTCCTCCCACCCTCACCTCCTCCCACGGGGCCTCTCTGGAAGGTCAGCAGCATCTCTACTTGCTCATTCCACAAACATGCGCGCACACACACTGTGCCAGGCAGAACCGAACTCGCTGAAGGGCACAGCGCCGGGTGGGGGCGCCTAGGTCAAACGCAGGGCAAGGGTCCTGGCGGGTGTGGACTGCGTGTTAACATGGACTCAGACTGTGAAAACCCCCAGGGTTCTCAAGAAAGCCAGAGAGGGCTTTATCTTACCTTACCTCTCGACTGTCCCATGCGCGGCCCCCTATCCCCATACATTCATACACACAAGCAAAGGTGCACAGAGGTACCCCCATTATTCACAAAGTTGGCCAGTGTTCTCACTCACAGGGAAACACACTCACCAAATTTTTTGTGTGTTCCACCCGACCCCTGCCCTGTTCAGCACTATGCACACTTGGCATACACAAAATTCTATCCTCCCCGTGACCATTATAGCTATGTTTCTTCAGCAGTTACTAAGTGCCAGGCACTTTACAAATGTTACCTCATTTACAAAAACCCCATGAGCTTGAAACCCTTATGAATAATCCTATACCCATTTAATGGACAAGTGACTGAGTCTCAGAGAAGTCCTATCACTTAGACAAAGCCATACAGGTGCTGGGATTCCATGTGTCCTGGAGATGGGAATTATCATCCCAGTGAGCACAGGGAGTGCCAATCCTGGTTTCTGAGTCGTGACTACTGAGTAACTATTAACAGTTATTGCATGTTTGGTATGTACCAGGCATTGTGCTAAGCACTCTATGTGAATGAGCTCAGTTAATCCTCATGAAAAGAGAAAGACTGAGACATAGAGCGGTTACTTGCCCAAGGTCACAGTCAATAAATTGAGGGAGCCAGGATTCCAACGTAGGCAGATGCATGAGAATCACTTATGCCCAGGAGGTGGAAGTTGTAGTGAGCAGAGATCGCACCACTGCACTCCAACCTGGGTGACAGAGCAAGACTCTGCTTCTAAATAAATAAATAAATAAATAAATAAAATATAGGGACAGACTGATGAGTTTTATTCAGCCTGCACAATGTTTGGGCTGGGGCAATCATGTCTGATCTCAGCACACCTCCCTCATTATCAGTTTCTCCTTGACCCCTGCAATTATTTGAGTTTGTGGGCCCTTTATTTTATTTTAGATTTCTTTACTATTTTAGAGACTAGGTCTCACTCTGTTGTCCAAGCTAGAGTGCAGCGGTGCTATCATGGCTCACTGCAACCTTGATCTCCTGGGCTCAAGAGATTCCCTCCACCTCAGCCTCCTGAGTACCTGAGACTACAGCTGCATGCCATCATGCCCAGCTAATTTTTAAAAAATATTAAGTAGAGATGAAGTCTCATAATGTTACACAAGCTGGTCTCGAACGCCTGGGCTCAAGCTATTCTCCAGCCTCGGCCTCCCAAAATGCTGATATGATAGGCATGAGCCGCTGTACCTGGCTGCTTTTTTATTCTAAAGTTTAGGTCATGTTTTGTGCATTCTGGGTGCATACAGGTGTTCTTGTTTCCTAGAGCATCGAAGCAAATTACAAGTATAGACACATGCACAGGGACATGTGCTGAAAGGGCATATATGTGTGTCCACCTCGTTCCAGCCAAAGGACCCTGGACACCCATGGGCACTTTCCCTGTACACCCCTAAACACACCCACTCATAAATGGGGAGCTGAGTGAGGAGAGGGGGTAACTTGAGCCCCTGTTCCCCAGGAGAATCCGAGGGGCTGGCACATTCCGTGGCAAAAATAACCAATGGGCAGCGGGGGTGAGTGACGGGACAGCTGGGCCCAGGAGGGGCGGGCAGAATTCTGTGTTCCTCCTCTGGGTCGGCACTGCTCACTCTGAAGGGCTGGCCTGGAACGTATTCTACGGGTGGGCCTCCCCAGCTGGTCCCAGGTTGCCCCATTTTTCTCCCATAGCTGGGCAGCTGTGTCTCCCTGCCACTCACCCAAACCCAGGCTTCCAATTTCTGCACTGCCAGCATTTCCCTCTAACCAGAGAAAATTCCAATCTTCATCGTATGCCACAAGCTCCCACCCCATCTCCCTTTTGTCTCCTCTTTCCTGACTCAGTTCAGTTTCTCCCTTCTCCCCTCATTTACCACCCTGCTCTGTATTTCTGACATACTATGTAATTTACCTATTTACTATGTTTATTGCATATTGTCTGTCTCCCCTCACTAGAAAGTTATCCCCTGGAGGACATACATTTTGGTATCCCTCAACCCCCTGACTCGTGTATGGAAAGCACATAGTAGGCACTCAATAAATATGGGAGGGGGTGGCAGAGCTGCAGGTGGAGAGGGTAAGCAGTGATGGGAATGGGGACAGTAAATCTTCCTGCAACCGCTTCCATTCATCCAGGCTTCCCTCTTCTCTGTCCTAACCCAGACTCTTTCCCAAGAGGTCTTCAGCCAGAGGAGTGACCATCTCTCGTTCCACTCAGGATTCTCCCGGAGAGGGTCCCAGAACTCCTCTCTGCTCCCACTCTGGCCTCTCCTCCACTCGCTGGTCGGCACTTGGCCTACGTGGATGTTGACACTCCCCATACCCATTCCCATCTCCATACTACTTTCCACCTGGTTTCTCTAGCCAGACATTCTAATTTCCAGGTGAAAAAGAATAACTGCAGAATATTCCTCAACACAGGTTCTGGTACATTCCTCCACGCTTTCCTTGCTTAAACTGGCCCTCTCTCCCTATCTCTAAGCTCTCCCCTCCAAGCCTTCAAGTCCCCAGGATGGTTCATTGCCATGTATTGATCTCTGGCCCTTCTGATTAACACCAGAATCTTCCAGACCCTGGCTATGAAGCTCCAATTAACACACCATGTGAGCATCATCAGTTCACCTCTTCTTTCAAATGTGCCTTCTCCTGCTTCCCCTCTGCCCTTGACTGCAGGTCTGCCCTTCAGCCACACACGCACACCCACAGCTTTGAGGGTAGCACTTGTGCAGGTGGGAGCCTGATATTTTGAAAAAGAAGAATGCCTGCCTATCTTGGAGATTAGGCCAGAGATGAATTTGGGGATATTGACAGAGAAAGATGGTGACGATGACAAATCTTTGACAGTTTTCCCACACTTCTCTTTCTATGGACAGGCAGTATGGACCCAGACTCAGATACCTGACTTTCAGACCTGCCTCTGACACCTCACTAGCCATGGGATCTTGGGTAAATTTCCTCTTTGAACACCAGTTTCTCTATATGAATAATGGTCATAACAGTAACCTAGGATTTGGAAGATTAAATAATTAAATGAGACAGGGTACTTATGCATGTTAAGGATTCTACAAGTATCCTGCATTTCTGCCATCTTTACCCCCTTTGTTTCCTATTCTTTCCTCATTTCTACATCCCCCAAATATCAGCACCACCACCCCCATTTTCCCATCCTCCAAACTCTCCAGGCTGTAGCCCACTCGCCTTCTCATGACCCCAACCTCCCAGAGCCATGCCCAAATCCTTCCATCCTTGAGCTAACATATCTGGCTTCAGGAGTGCCAGGAACCTAGCATCACTCTGTCTTATTGAGCCAGCAATCCCAGCCAGGAAAGCGTGTCCTTCCCTCTGCAGCCAGGTCCTTGCTTGGCTTCCTCGAGTACCCTGAAGTCCTCCTGCTGTTGTTTCCAACCAAGAAAGTTTTCCATGAGTAAGTCTGAGCAATGCTGAGCTGCTTGCCTGGCTGCCCTGGAGCAGGAGCTACCACTGGGCAGGGACTGGTAGAGGTGGGCAACAGAAGGGATAGGAAGCCAGATTCACCCAGTCAGTCCCCAGCATCACCAGAGCAAAGCCCCTCCCTCCTCCAAAGCATGTGGGATAGGTGTAATAGTTATACACATGGTTCTTTGCAATGGGACACACTGAGGCCTCCACCTGTTCTGCTACTTTCTATCTGCACAATCAGGACATGTTCTCAAAGGTTATTTGCTGCAGTCCAATCCTCTTCCTATTCTCATATGAATGTCAAAGGGCCCCTGATCCGGCCCCACAGCACCCAGGGCCCTTTTCTCACCCCAAGCCGCTCAAGCCTGCTGTTCCACCAGAGCAGCCCAGCCTGCACACTGTCTGCCTGGCCTCTGTCTAGGTATGTCCAGCCAGGCTCAGCTCTGCTGACCACACCACCAAGACTGCAGAGGGGCTGAGCAAACAGCCCTGCTGGGGGCTCTTACACCTCATCACCGCTTCCCACTTTGAGGGACCCAAGTCAGGCCAGGAGGCACCCATCTTGAGAAATGCCAGGCCTGGGCCAATCATATGGCAGCTACTTTCCCAGCACTCTCCTTCCCTCTCTCGCTCTCTCCTCTCTCTCCAGAACTTCTTGAGGAGTACAAAACCCCCAGAGCCAGAACCAGGAGGACTGGGTTCTTAGCTCTGGGATGGCCATAACTAGCTATGTCTCTAACTAGACTAGTACGCCTTAGGCAGAGCTCCCTGATTTTTGGCCCACAGTGTCCTTGCCTGTGAAAGGATGTGTTTGGAGCTGCAGTTCTCTGTAGTCCTTTCCAACCTTAAATAACATTATAACCGTTACTCTCATTCTCAGCTCTTTCTTTCCCTTCGCTAATCTCTCCCCTAGTCATATTGTCATCAACTCATCTATCTTATCCTTTGATCTTTGTTCTATTTTCAGTCCCCTTTGCCCCTGGGGGGACCAGAGCTGAGATCCCCAAGGAGTCCCCGCCTTCCCCAGCCCCAAAGTCTGCTAGAATGTGCCCCATCCCCTGATCCCAGGCTCAGGAAGCCTGTACCTGTCCAGGTGCTAGGCCAGCCAGGAGAAGCCAGCCATGGTTCTCTCTGGCCCAGGCCTGGCCACAGAGACTCAAGGCAGGTGGGCAGAGCAGGGCTGGGGGAGACGAGATGCTGATGGAGAGAGGCCACCCCGGCTCCCTCTCCTGACTCAGTTGTGCCCTAGAGACTTCTTGCCCACCCGCTGCTGAGGGCTTTCCTCCCTGTGTCTCCTCCCCAGCTTCCAAGGATTTACCCCTGCACAACAGCAGCCAGGGGAGTGACATGTCCCTCTTAAAAACGCCCAGGGGAGTGAACCCCCAGCTCCTTGCCATCTCTCCCAGCTGTAGCCTACTTTCTCAGAATTCTGTTTCTTTTGGCTAGAGAAGAACCACTTGGCTTACTCAAGGGCTGAGGAAATCAAAAAGGAAGCCCCAAAACGGACCCAAGGCTAACTACCCTGGCCTGGCCTCCATGGTAGCCCCAGCTGGACCGTGAGCACTGGGCCCAGCCTCCTGCCCTCCCCTTCTGCCTCAGGCCCTCAGCCTTTTCTTCACATTGCACCTGAAAATCTATGGGCGGGGGTCAAGCACTGATCCAGAGCATGCCCCTTCCATGCTCTGGAAACATCCACCCTAGAAGCTCAGGTAGACATAGTCCACGAGCTTCCCATACCAGCTCCATGTGCCCATACCTCACCTGTTTGCACCACCACACAGAATCCAGAGCCCTCCACAGCGCCTAAGCAGGCACACGCCTGCATGTAGATTCTCAAGCACTCACCTCCATTCATGCCCATGGGTCCCTGGCCCTGGCTCCACCTCCTCCGACCCTGGACCGGGTTCACACGTGGCCACCCATAGGCCTCTTCCACCCTGCCTAGAGCTTACCACATCAACCCTGCCACGGCAATGGCCTGCAGGAAGCTCTGAGCCATCCCTTCAACAGTGCAGCCTGGACCAGAAGAGCTGTCCCCCTCCTTCGGACATGCACTCCCTTGTAAAGGGGCTGATCCGAGTGTCAATCTCACGTTTACATTATGGAGCTGAAGGACACCCTTTCCCCCAGGAGGCTTTTCTCTGCAGGAGGATGAGAACTTCTACCCCAGAATTACCTGAGAGGCTGGAGTGGGTCTCAGGCTTGGCTTACCAGCTGCCTGCTGCCCCTTGACCTCTGACCTTCCTGTGGGGAGCCTCTCTACCTTGACACCCCATTCCCTGCACTTGGCTCTTCATCTCACTTCTGCGCCCGGGCAGCCAAGAAGCCAGGGCACCTGGGAAGAAGGCGGAGGAACCAGTATCCAGTACCTTACCCACGTGGCCTGGGCAGCCCTTCTCTACCTCTGAGCACCCCGCCCCTGCCGGGCGCGGACCCCACCTGCCCATTACCTCCGACCTCCAGCACTGTGAGCACCGCCTCGCAGGAGGCCCGGCCCCGCTCGTTCTGGGCTGTGCAGCTGTACACGCCGGCGTCCTGCGCCCCGCAGCGCCGCAGCCACAGGCAGCTGGGCTCG
>NW_012123487.1:1232885-1249457 GCF_000951035.1 Colobus angolensis palliatus
TGCATGACCACCGAGAGCTGGGCTGGGGGGACGCCGGAACTGGGCGGCCACGGGGGCACCCGCGGGACGGTGCCCTAGGAGACGATTCTGGGGGGGCTGGGGGGTGCCCTCGTGCCCGCGTCCTCCCCTCGCGTGCCCCGGGCTTTCTGCATGACCACCGAGAGCTGGGCTGGGGGGACGCCGGAACTGGGCGGCCACGGGGGCACCCGCGGGACGGTGCCCTAGGAGACGATTCTGGGGGGCCGGCGGCCTGTCTTCCTGCTGCCCGCCTGCCTTCGGCCTGTGCTACCCAGAAGGTCACCGGGGCGGCCGGCGATTGCGCCTGGGGGCTATTTTTAGGCCCCCCGGCTCGGGTTGCGAGGGAGCCGTGGAGGGAGGGGGCAGCAGAGGAGGGACTTGACTTTACTCGGCTCCTTCTCTCCCTCCAGGAGCCCCCATTGCCGGCCCGGCTTAAGGGAGTCCCTGGGTATTTGTTCCAGGCTCTCTCCTCCGTAGTGTGCCTGGCCCCCCATGACCCACTGCAGGGAGTCAGGTTATCCCTGAGCTTAATCCCATTTCCCTTCCTCCCTCCTCTCAGACCCCTCATCCCTGCCGGACTCGGCTGGGAGAGGAGGAAGAAGAATGGTCCTGGTGAGATGCCTGAGAGGTGGATTGGGAGGCAGGCCCAAGTAGAAGTGAGCAGACAGCTCCGAAAAGTGACCATGGCTTCCCCCAGCGCCTCCATTACAGCTGGCGAACAGTAAGACCAGGAGCCTGGGAGTCAGGTGGATTGGGGCCCCCAGCGCGCCCTGCCCTTACTTGCTGGGTGACACTAAACCTCTCTCAACCTCCAAGTCCTCATCTGTAAGAATGGGTGGTGGAATAGGGTTGCAATAGGCAGAAAAGAGTGGGCAGGACATTCCAGGCAGAGGGAACGGCATGAACAAAATGAGCCTGATGAAAACAAAGGCGTTCTGGGAATTAGAGAGGTTTGGAGGGATTGAACCGCAGTGGGTGGGGTGAGTGGAAGAAGGGAGGTGGGGCCTGGAGAAGGCTTTGGTTGCTAAGGCTTTGGTTTCTCTACCCTGAAAGCAGGGGGCGCCACTACACAGCTTTAAGCGGCAGAAAAAAAAACGGTGGGAGCTGTGTCTTAGGAGGATCCTCTTGGCCGCCACAAAGTGGAGGATGCATAGAAATGAGGGCCAGTTCAAGTAAAGGCGAGATTCCCAGCCTCTTTGCCCCACACTGGTTCAGTAGCTGAGCTGGGAGGAATCTGCACATATAACAAATGACTCAACTGATTCTGTTGTGTCTAAGTGTTGCACGTTGAGAAACATCAAGAGTCCAGATGAGACCTTTATGATAGAACAGTTCTGTATCTTGGTTGGGCACAGTGGCTCACGCCTGTAATCCCAGCACTTTGGGAGGCCGAGGTGGGTGGATCACTTGAACTCAGGAGTTCAAGACCAGCCTGGCCAACATGGTGAAACCTGTCTCTACTGAAAATACAAAAAATTAGCAGGGTGTAGTGGCTCATGCCTGCAGTCCCAGCTACTCAGGAGGCTGAGGCAGGAGAATCACTTGAACCTGGGAGGTGGAGGTTGCAGTGAGCCTAGATGGCACCACTGCACTGCAGCCTGGGCAACAGAGTGAGACTCTGTCTCAAAACAACAAACAAACAACAACAATAAAAAAAAAAAACAAGCAAAAACAGAATAGTTCTGTATCTTGACAGTGGTAGTGGTGGTGGTCATGTGGATCTACACAAGTGATAAAATTGCATAGAGCTGAATGTGCATTTGCATTTGTACACAACACTAAGAGTGCATGTAACACTGGTAAAACTTGCAGAAGGTAGGTGGATTATACCAACCCCCCTTTCCTGGTTGTGATGCTGTACTATAGTCACACAAGATGTTGCCCTAGGAGAAAACCAAGTGAAGGTAAAGCAGGATCTCTCTGCATTATTTCTTATAATTGCGTGTGAATCTACAGTTATCACAAGGTAAAAATTAAGAAGTCAAAGTAGGAGACCCAGGCCTGACCTTTAGCCCCGAGGGATGAAGCCCAGGAAGGGCGGAGAGGAGACGTGAGTATTCAGAGGCAGAGAATATTACTCTTACCCTTGCCTCCTCTTCCCCATCCTCATTCTGGGATACTGAAGTCAAAGAGAAAGAGAGAGAGCGCGTGAGAGAGTGTGTAAAAGGTATAGGAGGAACCATTTAAACACTGAATTACATCCATAGAGATTAAGAATCTTGAGGAATAATTTTTTTTGTTGTAGTTTGCATACATTAAAGCTTTTTTTTTTTTTTGAGACAGAGTTTCACTCTTGTTTCCCAGGCTGGCATGCAATGGTGCGATCTCAGCTCACTACAACCTCCGCCTCCTGGGTTCAAGCAATTCTGCTGCCTCAGTTTCCCGAGTAGCTGGGATTACAGGCATGCGCCATCACACCTGGCTAATTTTGTATTTTTAGTAGAGATGAGGTTTCTCCTTTTTGGTCAGGCTGGTCTTAAACTCCCGACCTCAGGTGATCCACCTGCCTCAGCCTCCCAAAGTACTGGGATTACAGGTGTGAGCCACCACGCCTGGCCTAAAGCTTATTTTTCTGTGAAGTGCAGTTCTCTGGGCTTTGATAAATGCATAGAATCATGTATCTGCCACTCTAGGACCATACAGAGCAATTCCATCACCCCAAATATTAGCTCATGTATCCCCTTTGGAATCATAGACTCTACCATAGATCCCCTCCACCAACCCCTGGCAACCACTGATGATGAATCAAATTCTAAAGTGTAAATTGAATTCTATCTAGAAAGTGAAAATATGGGGGAAGTCATTGCAAAGAGATGGTACATCAAGAGAAAAGGAATAGAGACTATTTTGAAAAACAACCCAAAGCCACCCAACACTCTGCCTCTAAATGTGTGTGGAATGCACTGTAAATGTTGGCTGGTTAGTTGGTTGAATAAATGAACCACGTGGGCTGGGCACAGTGGCTCACGCTTGTAATCCTAGCTCTTCGGGAGGTAGAGGCAGGTGGATCACGAGGTCAGGAGATCAAGATCATCCTGGCTAACACAGTGAAACCCCGCCTCTACTAAAAATGCAAAAAATTAGCCAGGTGTAGTGGCTCATGCCTGTAGTCCCAGCTACTCAGAAGGCTGAGGCAGAGAATTGCTTGAAACCGGGAGGCGGAGATTGCAGTGAACCGAGATCACACCACTGCACTTCAGCCTGGGTTACAGAGCGAGCGAGACTCTGTCTCAAAACAAACAAACAGACAAACAAACAAACAAAAACAATAAATGAACCATGGGATCTCAAGCAAGTTACCTAGCATCTCTAAGCCTCAGTTTCCTCATCTATAGAATGGAGGTAGCACAACTCAGGGTTTTAATTATTTATTTGTCCATAACTTTTTTTATTTATTCTTCCACAAATATTTTTAAGTTCCTAATATGTACTGGCACTGTGCTAGGGACTAGGAATATAGCAGTGAACAGAAGAAGATTTCTGCTCCCGTGCTTTTACTTGAGAAGAGAGACGAACAACAAATACAAAGAAATAGGCTGGGTATGGTGGCTCACACCTGTAATCCCACCACTTTGGGAGGCCGAGGCAGGCAGATCACATGAGGTCAGGAGTTCGAGACCAGCCTGGGCAACTTGGTGAAACCTCATCTCTACTAAAAATACAAAAATTAGCCAGGCCTGGTGGCACACGCCTGTAATCCCAGCTACTCGGGAGGCTGAAGCAGGAGAATTGCCTGAACCTGGGTGGCGGAGGTTGCAGTGAGCCGAGATGGCACCACTGCACTCCAACCTGGGCAACAGAGTGAGACTCCATCTCAATAAGAAAGAAAGAAAGATAGAAAGAAAGAGAGAGAGAGAGAGAGAAAGGAAGGGAAGGGAAGGGAGGGGAAAGGAAAGGAAAGGACCTATAAAGACTGTTACAAGGAGGTAAATACTGTGGACAAAGCTTAAGGCAAATGTCAAGTGTGGTGAGAGATTGCACTTTCAAATAGGGTGTGGCTGGAGTTGGCCCTGCTGGGAACATTTGAGCCAATCTTGAGTAAGAAAGCAGATGATGCAAATGTCTGGGGAGGGCTGCTTCTGCCAGAGGTGGAAATATGCCTGGTGGGCTCCAAGAAGAAGGCCAGAGAGGCTGGAGGGAGCAAAGGGTGGAGGGAAATGGGTCAAACAGGCGGCAGGTGCCAGATGGCTTAGAATTTTGCAGGCCATGGCGCTTTTGTTCCTGGTGAAATGAGAAGTCATCTTAGGGTTTTGAGCAGAATTACATGATCTGACTTACGCTGTAGTGATGGCATTAAATTATTATATTAAATATTCAAATGAATATTAACTATTTAAAAGAGTCTGGCACACAGCCTGGAACATGACTTGTCTTCTGCCTTCCTAGATCCGTAACTGGGGCATTCGTTGATTTGTGTGCAGGAGTCTGTGGGTCTGGTTAGGGAGGGCACAGGTCCATGCGAGTCACTGGTGCCCTCTTCTAGGAGGAGCCCACACTAGCTGTGACAGCTGGAAGCCGTCAGGCTCTGGCCAGGTCAGGCACTTGGGACAGCTGGCTGCAAGTCACTCGTCTGTCTCTCAATGTGGGCCCCACAGTGCCCTGTAGCCTGGCGCCTGGCTGGGTGTGTGTGCTGCCAGTCTGCCCTGCCTTGCGATCACAAGCCTCTGGTGTCATGGAAAGAGAGCTGAGCTCCAGAGACCAAGGAGCCTGGGGCCCAATCCTCCTTTGCTACAGACTGCTGTGTGACCTTGGCAGGTCACCCTACCTCTCTGGAGGTACCACCGGGCACTTCTTAAGCCATAATGATGTACCACATGCCTGGCACATGGGAAAAATCTCAGTAAATGTTCATTGAATCAGTGAATAAAGTGGGGGTCATCAGCCCCTCCTGGTGAATATTTAATTTAGAGAAAAGTAAGCAAAAGTGCGCAGTAGGTATTCATTCATTAAGTATTTAAATATTTAATGAGTATCTACTATTTTTCTGGGCATTGTTCTGGGCACTTGGGATACAGTAGTGAATAAAATGGATAAAAACTCTACCCTTAGGTAGCTGACATTTTAGGTGTTAAATCAAAGGTTATTGATGTATTTGCAGATGTGCCTTGGGGGAGCTTGTGGTGAGAGGAAGGAGGGAGGGGGTGAATGAGTAGAATAGGACAGGGGCCTCAAAGGACAAGGGGGGAAAGGTACCTGGAGTGGACGGACAGACAGGAAAGTATCTGCTGAGCCATCAGTCCTGGCATACGGTGTCTGTCTCCACAATCCCTTCCGTGCCATCCTGTCCACTGGGGTCAGAACTGGTCTGGGCCTGGTCCCTTGCGTCCGGTGGGAAGCCAGTCAGCATTCTATGAGCCCTGTTACTTCTTGATGTTCAGAGTCTTGAAGGGTAAAACGCCAGAGGCCAAGGAGCAGGAAGAGGCTTTGCTGTGGAGGTGATGGGGTATGTGTGGGTATGTTTTGGGGAGGGACACACTGAAGAGCTGGTTGTCTATATACGGCCACACAGGACGCAAATCTTTATTTTATTTTAATTTTTTTTATTTTTAAGAGACAAGGCCTCACTCTGTTGTGCAGGCTGGAGTACAGTGGCGCAATCATACCTCACCACAACCTCAAACTCCCAGGCTCTAATGATCCAGCTGCCTCAGCCTCTCAAGTAGCTGGGACTACAGGTGCACACCTGTAGCAACCCCTGCTTGCTTTGTTGTTGTTTTGGGGGTTTGTTGTTGTTGTTGTTGTTTGAGACAGAGTCTCGCTCTGTTACCCAAGCTGGAGTACAAACTACACCTCCCGGGTTCATGCCATTCTCCTGCCTTAGCCGCCCAAGTAGCTGGGACTACAGGCGCCTGCCACCATGCCCAGCTAATTTTTTTTTTTTTTTTTTTTTTTTTTTTTTTTTTTTGTATTTTTAGTAGAGACAGGGTTTCACTGTGTTAGCCAGGCGGGTCTTGAACTCCTGACCTTGTGATCCACCCGCCTCGGCCTCCCAGAGTGCTGGGATTACAGGCGTGAGCCACCGCGCCCCGCCCCTGTTGTTGGGTTTTTGTTTTGTTTTGTTTTGTTTTGTAAAGACCAGGTCTTGCCATTTCCCAGACTGGTCTCAAACTCCTGGGCTCAAGTGATCCTCCCACCCTGGCCTCCCAAAATGCTGGGATTATAGAAGCCACTGCAGCCGGCTGAAACCCAAATCTTTTTTGGTTTGTATTTGCCCATTCCCTGGGTACTTTTGGTCACTGCTCAGCTCTTAAGAAGAGAGGCAAAGATTAGAACCAGAATTTCTAGCTCCAGATAGGCTGTGCTCAAAGAATCCTTCCCCCGCACTGGGGGAAAGAGGGTGGCTCTGGGCCTTCTTTCTTCTCTGGGGACGAGTGGGCAGCAGTCACAGGAGACAGGTGTGCTGAGGAGGAAGAGCTTTATTTCAGAACTGTCCCCAGTTGGAAGGGGCCACGAAAGAAGCGGTGAGTTCTCTGGCTCTGTAGACATTCAGGCAGATTTTAAGGAATGCTCATGAAGGATGTGGGGCAGGGTCAAAAAGGGGGTTTCTGCACCACAAGGATAATTGCCTGGGAGCTTTCTGAGGTCTGACTCTGAGAGCCTGAGATTTCTACATTCCTTCCACCTTAGTGACTAGTCTGTACCTAAGCATTTGGTGAGGTGGAGGGCAGGAGGGGAACTGCCTCCAAAACCTCCCCTGACCCATGTGTCCCTTTATCCTTTGTGGGACAGATAGGTGCACATAACTCATTCAGGGAAAAGAAGGATTCCAGAAACTACTCACAGATATACACGCCCCCTCTAATCCACCTGGGCCCAGCCCTGTCCAGGTGTTTCCAACACAGAGAAGCTGGCTCAGACTCCAGGGGCCCCAAGAGGCTCAAGGATAAGAAGCCCCTTACCCATCGCTCCTCCTCCATCCCAGTTCAAAGACATTGGAAATGAGACATTCAATTTTATTTCCTGTGAAGGTCATTGTGGAGTTTCTCTACAGGTTGATTGGGGTAGTTCTGGGGCCTGTAGGGTTCACCCTATTTGAGGACTAGGGGGAAGGAAATGACCATGAGTCACCAGTGGCAGAGGGAGGGGACCCGGGGCTACACCCCAGCTTCTCCCAGGGCAAAGCTGAAGAATACAACAGCGAAGGGGCCTTCTTAGAGCGAGGGGTGACTTGTGAGCCAGGGCCACGTTAAAGAAGGAGAAGAAAGAGACACCAGAAAGGCTTTTGGAAGTTTCTGGAAAAGTCAGTTTGGAAGGTCAGATTAAGGACCTTAAGACTAAAACCTCCTGAGGTTTATTTCACATACAAACTGTCTGAGCTTATTATCTTTGTGATCTCTACCCTCCTCCTGACTCCTTTAAAGGATAATCCCTGAAATCTCAGAGGAGAAACTTGAAGGCTGAGGCCTACATGGATCCATCATTTCCTACATCTTTGATCCCCAGAATATATTTTTTAGAAGAAGTAAAAGAGAGACAGACTTCACTCTGCCCCCTACCCCACCTTTTAGCTATCCAAGTGCTCCAAACCCTATATACTGTGTCACTAAGGTTTCCCCACACATTCAAAATGCCTCCTTTAACTTATGTATGTCTCATGTATGTGAGTCTTGTTCTAAACACGCTATTTTGTTCATTAATATTTGTATATTTCCTCTTCATTAACTGTTAATTATCATATCCTTCTAATAAATTTTGATGTTTTATTCTATGATTTCCTAATTTTTTTCCTTTTTCTTTTTTTGAGACAGAGTCTCACTCTGTCACCCAGGCTGGAGTGCAGTGGCACAGTCACAGCTCACTGAAGCCTTGACCTCCTGGGCTCGAGCTATCCTCCCACCACAACCTCCCAAGTAGCTAGAACTATAGGCTCATACCACCATGCCAGGCTAATTTTTTATTTTTTGTAGAGTCAGGGTCTTCTTACATTGCCCAAGCTGGTCTCAAACTCCTGGGCTCAAGAGATCCTCCCGCCTCGGCCTCCCAAAGTGCTGGGGTTACAGGTGGAGCCACTGTGCCCAGCCTCCTAATTTTTTTCATATGTCCTACACTCCCCTCCCATCTTCTCCAATTCTCTTAAAATTTTTATTTGGTATTTTAATTGAGATTGCATGGCATTGAAATTATAGATGAATGGAGAACGAATTGACCTCTTCAGAGTATTGAACATTCTTATTGAAGTACAGAACAGATCTTTCCGTTTTTCCAAACATTATTTTTCCTGAATTGGCTCCTGTGTATAAAAATGGTATTGGAAAGAATTAATAGAAAGAGGCCATTGGTGCACATCTTAATCCTAACACTTTGGGAGGCTGAGGTGGTAGGAGGAGCAGTTGAACCCAGAAATTCAAGACCAGCCTCGGCAACACAGAAAGACCTTGTCTCTACAAAAAATAAAAAGTTAGCCAGTCATGGTGGCGTGAACCTGTGGTCCCAGCTACTTGGGAGGCTGAGGTGGGAGGATCACTTGAGCTCAGGAAGTCCAGGCTGCAGTGAGCCGTGATCATACTGCTGCACTCCAGCCTGGGTGACACAGGAAGACCCTGTCTCAAGAAGAAAAAGAGAGAGAGAGAAAAAAAGGGGCTGTTGACATCTTTGGAGAAGGGACTGGAGGAGCCCTACTTCAGAGCCAGTCAGTGGGGAGCAGCTACATCCTTCAAAAAGAATAGCAGGTGGTGTCCGCCCAGCCTGGCTGACCTGAAGGTGCAGTAGGGAGCACAAGGTGGGGCAGTCCTGGAATTGGGGCCTAATGAGAGGTATTTGTGGTTCCCCAACAAAAGCCCCTGTCCAGCCCTGCCTGCCCCATACGCTGCATACAGACAGCAAGGCCAGGAGGCTCTGGGAACAGAAGTGGGTGCGAGGCCCTGGGGAAAGTCTGGCTGGGCAGGAGGTCAGTACAGTCCATCTGAGGGTGACAGGTGGCATCACAGGGCCCCAGGGGCCCCACAGGAGACCTGGCAGTCAAGACAGCAGGGGCCAGCTTGGCTTGTGTGCGAATCTCTTTATTGTTTCTCTTCAGAGCCCCTGTAGCAGGGAAGGGGAGGGTGCGGGGAGGTGGGCGCCCCTCCCACCAGCCTGAGACCGCTCTCTGCCTCTCTCCTCTCCTCTCTTCTCCAGCATCTCACCCACTTTCTCTCCTTCTCAATATCCTGCTCCCACCTCCAGCACCTTCGGGGATTCCCTCTTGTAGCCCCTGCTTTCTAAGTCCACCCTGGGCTGGGGAAAGGACAATAAGAGACCACAGGGACAATTTCAAGCCCCCCAGTCTCCATAGGGGCTAGTCCCCCTGGCTACCTGCCTGGCTTTCTCTCTCCTGGGCTGGGAGCTGGGGAGGTCTGCAGGGCTCAGTCCTGGCCCTGCAGTATCCCAATACCCTGCTCTGGGGCTATCTCCAGAGCCAGAGGCTAGTGCCTGAGGTCACAGAGGTGGGAGGGACAGGGCCACTGCTCCAGCCTGGGCTCCATCCAGCACAAGAGCCAGGCTCACTCACTGCCAACAGCCAAGGCTCATGGTTGGGGCCCGCAGAGGTGGCCAGGGCATGCCCTGTGACCAGGCAGGGATGGGATATGTCCCTGTTGGGGACCACGAGGGATGGCCAGTGAGGAGGGGTCAGAGGCTGTGATGGGAGGACTGAGGCTGGGTGTGGTGTCCTGGGATGGAAGAAGGCTGGCTTCAGGGAGCAGTGAGTACAGGGGTGAGGACGGTCTCTGATGGCAGAGGGTCTCTGTCTTCAGAGCACTTCATGCTGCTGCTGTGTGGCCTCACTGACGACCTGGGGAAGAAGAGAAGCCCAGTCCAACCATGTGCTAGCCAGAGAATAGAGCCTCAGCCCTGAGCCATCCCCACCCCAAGGCCGCAGGATCTCTCTTGTCCCACTAGCCAGGGACCTAAACCAGCACAACTGGGTGGAAGACAGTCTCCCCAGACACATCCATAGCCCCCACCAAGGGTAAGGAGCCCGGACAAACCGACAACCTCCCCATCCCGTGTCTCGATGGTCTTGATCATCACCGTCTTCTTGGTATGAACCTCAGAACCCCTTTGCTCAGGGCTGGTTTCTGTAATAGGGTCCATCGCACACTCAGCCTGACCAAGTCCAGGCTGGGCTGTACCAGGGGCTGGGAGTCCATCTGGGGCCACACTGGGCAGAGCCCTAGCAGACCCCAACCCCCCTCAAGACAGGCTTGTTACTTCTTCAAGACTTTAATACCTGTCCTTCAGCCTAGCACCCAGCAGGTTGTTCTTCAGTCCCCAGGGCCAGTCCCATAATTTAGAGGGTCTCAGGAGCCAACAGATTTGCTCCATGTGCAGGACGGTGCAGGAAGGTAGGGGACCCCTGAGGCCCAGGCTGCACAGCATCGACATTCCCCATACCTCCTAGTTCCTCTCCACCCCCGGGCCCCAGGAGAGCCCTGCACACATTTGTATCCTGGGACTCCCCTTCTTCAAGACTGAACCCCAAAGCCCAGCCTCAAGACACTCTTTAGAGGACCTTACAGTACCCATCTCCCTTTAAGATTTCAGGGCCGGGTGGGGTGGCTCATATCTGTAATCCCAGCAGTTTGGGAGGCCGAGGCAGGTGGATCATGAGGTCAGGAGTTCGAGACCACCCTGACCAACATGGTAAAACCACGTCTCTACTAAAAAAACAAAAATTAGCCAGGCATGATGGCACGTGCCTGTAATCCCAGCTACTCAGGAAGCTGAGGCAGGAGAATTGCTTGAACCAGGGAGGTGGAGGTTGCAGTGAGCCGAGATTGCGCCACTGCACTCCAGCCCGGGCGACAGAGCGAGACTCCGTCTCAAAAAAAAAAAAAAGTTTCAAATGGGCAACCTGATGTCTTAATCAAAGTGAGCTGGAGCAGGAATCAGTCACTGACTCATTGTGCTGGTGGTCAGTCACTTGCCATTCTGTGCCTCAGTTTCCTCACTGAGGACGCAGAGTGAAGTGGTGCCAACCATACTTGCCCTATCATGGCCACAAAGCTATTGATTTGGAAAGCACTGTGCAATGTGATTGGGGTTTTTTTGTACTATGAAGTTTTAAATGCAAGACTCACATTTGGTGTCCGTATAAACAACTAACTGAAAAGAGAGGCTCTGAGTTGTGTAGGAAAGGTCAAATGGAGGTCCTTGGTATTATGAGTTTGGTGTTCACGAATTTCCTTAGCTAGCAACTAGCCTGTGATGAACGTTGTGACTCGGTGGAGCACAGCGTGTATTTTTTCCTGATGGAAATGTACATCGAAGATAGAAAAGGCTTGATCTAGGAAAGGAGAAGCTGCCAAGGACTCCGACTTGCTTTCCTAATGCATCATTATTGTGTGTTTCTCTGCTCTCTGGGGTTGGAAAGCCACCCGATCTGTATATTACTAATGTCAGAATGGCAGAATGCCCTAAGAGCTCGTGCTTTTCATTGTTTGGCTTTGCTAAGATTTGGCTTTTCTTTTCCAACGTGCATCCAACATCTTGCTCCAGCAAACTGGAGGTGTTCAACAAGCAACCAAGGCGGTGCTTGGCAATGTGCCAAACAGACAATGGGCCGTGGGTGCCTTAGAAGGCAGGTGGTATGAGATCCTCCTGAAGCCAGGTCCCCAAGGACACTCCTGCTACTTTCAGAGTTTGGGATTCAGAACAGAGGCTGCTTCCTGATGCCCAGTACTCCAAGAAGGTGCAGGGGACATGGTAAATACAATACAATATAATCACATAAAAAGCTCTCTCTGTCATAAGGTGCCTCATCCACCTCTACCTAAACTCCCCCACCTACCTGCAGGGGCCCCCTTTTTCTTCCCCAGACTCCAGATCTGTCCTCCCTGGCCCCAGGGTCCCATCCTCCCTCCTGGCTGGCCTCAGGCAGTGCCCATGCTGGACTCCTGGCCCCTGCAACTCCAGCCTCCGCCTGCCAGCAGACACTCACCTCGGAAGTTGAGGGCAGAGAAGGTTTGGATGGGGAGATTGATCCTAAAACGGAAGAGACCAAGCCTCCTAAGAGTTAAGAAACCTCCCATCGTTCCCTGAGACTGCCCATCAAGGCTCACCCTGGTCCTTTCTAAACCCCACCCTCAGCTGTCCCAGTCCCATGGACCCCAGCACTCCCGCCACCCATACTGCTCAAGGAATGGGGTCAAAGGTCAGCTAGAGCTGTCCCAGGAATAGTCTCTTCTGGAAGGATCATTCATTTCAACTGTGACCTGCTGGCATGACACCAGGATGTGCAACCCCACTGCGCCCTCCAGAGCACCAGGATTTCCTTCTTGCTTGTGGCACTGAAGGTCATATCAGCAGCAGCTGTGGGTGATATCCATTGCTCATGCCTACCCTCCAGCCAGGCCAGTCTGAGAGCTTACTATTTAGGCCTAATGCTGGGAAAACGTAACATGCCTTTAGCTACCTTCAAAGGCCATCACATGAAGATGTCATTTTACTAAATCTGAAGTTTCTCTTTATGTGTATACCTATATCTAAACATGTCTTCTGTTTTTTAAAAATTTCAGATATTATTTTTATGAGTATCAGGGGGTACCAGTTTTTGGAGTAATTGATCTGTTTTAAATTGAGGTTAAATTTACATACAGTGAAATGCAGAGATCTTTAATGTACAATTCAATGAGTTTTGATCAATGTCCACGTCTGTGTAACTACCAGTCCAAATCAAGATATAGAACATTTCTAGGCCAGGCGCAGTGGCTCATGCCTGTAATCCCAGCACTTTGGGAGGTCAAGGCAGGCGAATTACTTGAGGTCAGGAGTTAGAGACCAGCCTGACCAACATGGTGAAACCTCATCTTTACTAAAAATACAAAAAGTCAGTTGAGCATGGTGGCACACGCCTGTAATCCCAGCTACTAGGGAGGCTGAGACAGGAGAATCACTTGAGCCTGGGAGGCAGAGGTTGCAGTGAGCCAAGATCACGCCACTTGCACTCCAGCCTGTGCAACAGAGTAAGACTCTGTCTCAAAAAGAAAAAAAAAAAAGATTAGAACATTTCTGTTATCCCACAAGGTTCCTTGGTGTCCCTTTCCAGTTGTATATTGTTTTCTGTCTAGAGGTGGGTTGCTCTGAGCATGAAGTCTGTGTCTTTTCCTCCGAGCATGTGCGTGTGCTTACGTGTGTGCATGCGTGTGTACACTCATGCCTTTTGTATGCATCCCTTTACCTTCTCTTAGCCTATCCCTGTGCAAGGCTTCTCTCCCTCCCTCTCTCTATCTGCCTCTATCTGCTCCCTCTGTTTCCCTCCTCATCTCTCCCCATTCTGCTTTCATCTCTCCCTTGATTGGCAGTAATATTTTATTATTGGTTGCTGAATATGGTTTTTTGCTACTGGTTCTTAATTCTGAAGGTGGATAAGGGAATACTTATATTTCTCTTTTTATAAATGCTGTTAATTAAATTGCTTTTTACCCAGGTGGCCTTGGTTAATTCTCTGCAATTAATACAGCAGTGGCCTCTTGTATAAAATTGTTTCCAGGCCGGGTGCAGTGGTTCACACCTGTAATCCCAGCACTTTGGGAGGCTGAGGCGGGCGGATCACCTGAGGTCAGTAGTTCAAGACCAGCCTGGCCAACATGGTGAAACCCCATCTCTACTAAAAATTCAAAAATTAGCCAGGCATGGTGATAGGTGCCTATAATCCCAGCTACTCAGGAGGCTTAGGCAGGAGACTCGCTTGAACCCGGGAGGTGGAGGTTGCAGTGAGCCGAGATGGTGCCACTGTACTCCAGGCTGGGCAACAAGAGCGAAACTCCGTCTCAAAAAAAAAAAAAAAAAATTGTTTCCATGTCTTGTTGAGGTAGCCTCCTGGGGACAGGAATGGGCCAACCAGCACCACCCACTTCCCCGCTCCGGCTCCTGCCTGGCCCCTCACCGGCTCTCCTCTCCCTCCAGCAGCTTCCGGTAGGTGGCGATCTCCACATCCAGGGCCATCTTCACATTGAGCAGGTCCTGGTACTCCCGCAGGTGGCGGGCCATCTCATCCTTGAGGTGCCGGATTTCCTCCTCCAGGCGCGCAATGTTGTCCTGGTAGCCACTGGCCTCACTGGCAAATCGGTCCTCCAGTTCCCGCATCTGCCTCATCAGGGAATCGTTCTGCAGGAGAGGGGGAACCCAGGTCAAGGAAAGGAAGAGGACACTGGGAGCCCAAAATGAGGAAAGACACAGCTTTGGGGCTGGCAGGCAACTCCAGATGGTCAGGTCCAGGACATGTTGAACCCTGAACTCAAATGAAATCTGTATGTGGACACTCAGAATAAAATAGATAAAAAGGAACGTCTGTATTCAGCCTCACAGTCCGCACACAGGCAGATGCCCCAGGAACCCCTGATTCTTTAGCATCCAACTGGAATCCACTTGTCTAGTTTTATCCCTATTGTAGATTTAAGTAGATGAAGGCCCAGAGAGGATCTATGATGGGCTCAAGGTCACAAAGTGAGGGTGTGAACTGCAGACAGGAAGGGGCAGGGCCTGGCCAGGTGGGTAGGGACTCACAGTGCCCTTGAGGGCATCAATCTCGCAGGTGTAGGACTGGATCTGGTGTCGGTATTCCATCATCTCCTGCTTGGCCTGGCGCAGGGCATCGTTGTTCTTGTTGGCTGCCTGGGTCAGGTCTGACACCTAAGGGCAGAGAAAGGAGTCCAAAAATGAGGAGGATGCAGGGCACAGGTAGGGATGAGCAAGGGAGCATGGAGCCTCTGGGCTCTCCTCCCATGGATAATGCCACAGGCAGCACATCCAAGCTGGGACTCAGGGGGACGGAGATGCCAGTCCCTGGGTGAGGCCACCCACCTTCGACTTGTACCACTCCTCAGCTTCAGAAATGTTCTTAGCCGCGATAGTCTCATACTGAGCCCGGATGTCCCTGAGGGCGGCAGTGAGGTCTGGCTTAGACATGTCCATCTCCACCTGGACCTGCTGTTCCTGAAGCTGAGCCTGCAACTCACGGATCTCCTGTAGGGCATGGCTGGGCTTCAGTCCCCTCTCAGGGCCCACACAGCACCCTCATACCCCTATTCCCAGCCAGAGCCTCACCCCAGCCCCACTTTCTGGCTGCTTTCCCCATGGCCCAGTGACCCCAGGAAGAGGGGCCAAGGCATACCTCTTCGTGCACTTTCTTAAGGAACGCAATCTCCTCGTTGAGAGATTCGATTCTGCGCTCCAGGTCAATGCGAGCTAGAGTAGCTGCATCCACGTCCTGGGAGAGGCCAAGTAAGAAGGACATAGTCACCACCACCCAGGTAGGGTAGAGCAAGGCCAGAGGCCATGCGAGGGGAAAAGAAGGGCACTCACCGCTCGGAAGGCAGCCAAATTGTTCTCTGCTTCTTCTTTCAACTGAATCTCCTCCTGCAGCCTGGGTGGGACAGACAGAAAGACAGACAGTTGTGGGCGATAAAGCTGGCAGTGGAAACGACTGGCTGGGGGCTGACCAGGGAGTAGGTACGGGACAGAGCAGGAGAGCCTGGCTGCTGGGTAGAGACAGGAGAGAAAGGGAGTGGAGAGGCCCCACCCATCCAGGGAGGGCACAGGAAGTGGCCCAATCTCTGCCCAGGAGCCACACCCTTGAAGTCCATGTCCCCACCAGACTGTGTGACCTCCCTGGGGTTAGAAACTGTGTCTATTTTATCCGCCTCTGTTTCTGGTTCCCAGCTCCAGCCTGGCCAATATAACTGCTCAATTAATATTTATGACTTTGGTGGCAGGAGGGTGACTCTGCTCACTTGGCCTGTCAGAAGTGGGACCAACAGATATGCTATACTTGCTGCTCTTTTCGTTTCAGGAGCCTGGTGAGGCCAAAGTCAGGTCCTCCCAAGCTGTCTGAGAGCTGTGGCCCCCACTTACTTTTTCTCCAGCCTGTCTATTCACCTTGTAAAAACACACAGTCTCAGCAAGGCCCCAGGGTCAAGCTCCCCACTCCACCCTTCCTCCCCAAGGCCTCATCACAGCTGAGCTGAGAGCTGTTGCTTTGACTCTGGGCCCTTGCCCTGCTTTCCCTGTCTCCTTTCAGCCTCCCTTCTCCCTCTGGCTACACTGCCCTCTGGGCCTCCTGCAGCCCTTCCTCTGCCCATCAACTACCTGACCCCATAAACATCGCCCCAGCATCTTAAAATGCTTTTTAAGGGGGCTGCCCAAATGGCACCGGGTCCCCTAAATTCTCCCATATCCACCCCCGATCTATGTCCCCAAGAAAACTCCTATGCAAGATGGGATCGCAGGGGGAGAGACCTGGAGGTCACGGCCCCTTGAAACACATGGGTGGAGGGCCCTTTCCCAGCATGGGGCAGGAGAGGGTCCCGGACCCCGGGAGAAGGCATGTGCTGACAGCGGGACCCCAGCCCCCAGGCCTAGCCTCTTGTGCCCTGCCCGCGGAAAGGGGAGTCTGGGGCGCCGGGCCCTCACTTGGCCTTGAGCCGCTGCAGGTCGTCGAGCAGGTTGTCGCGCTCGACGTCGACGCGGGCGCGCTGGTTAGTGAGCACCTCCACCTGACGCCGCAGCTCGCGCAGCTCCTCCTCGTAGAGCTCGGCCACTCGCGTCGGCTCGCGGCCCTTGAGCCGGTTCACCTCG
>NW_012123487.1:1249961-1270037 GCF_000951035.1 Colobus angolensis palliatus
CGGGCGCACGGAGGAGGCGGCGGGCAGGCGGCCGGCCGAAGAGTGGATGCGGCGAGGGGAGACAGGGGCCCCAGCCGTCTGCACTATTTGTATCCCTCCTGACATCAGCCCCCGCCGCCCCTCCCCTGACAGCTGCAGGATCCCGCTGTCCTGCCAGGAAAGGGCGGCCCCTGGCCGTGGGGGCGGGGAGGCCAGCTCCCCCGCAAGAGGCCTGCGCCCCTGAGTCAGCCAGTGGGGGTCCTGTGACAGGCAGGCCTGCCAATCCTTCGCCAGGGCAGCAAGCATGCCTGCAGTCCCCAGGGGGGCCTCTTTCAGCCCTGGTTATCTCCTCGTCCTGGTCGGGGAGGGGGTCAGGGGAGACCGCAGAAGAGAGGCTTCCCTTTAGTTTGAGGGCCTCCTTTTTGGTCAAGGAGAGACTTTGAGACAATCATTTCTTAAAGGGTCAAGGCCTGCTCCCAGGAAAGGCCCCAAACCACCTTGTTCCTAAACATTCTCTTGAAGTTGAAGAGGTTTGGGAGGTCTCAGGCAAAGACCAGCCTGGCTGGAGGGTGGGGGTCTCTAGGCAGGCAGGGAGGGCTGGGAGATGCCTGGCAGGCGGAGGGATCCTGGCCAAAGCCTGCCTGCCATGTATGTCTGCAGGCGAGCTGGCCCTGAGCCTCAGTTTCCCTCTGGACTAGTGCAGGCCCTCTTCCTCCCCCGTACTGTGGATGGCGGGGGGCCTTAAGTTTGTAAACAGTAGGGTGATTTCCAGAAAGGGTCTGATGAGCTTTCAGTTTCCAATTGCTATGTCCACTCCCACCCCCCCGCACAGACTTTGTCTGGCTCCTGCCCCCTGGGTCCCCCGCCCCCTCCCTGATTCAGACCCCTACTCACACCACCCACGCCCACACACACCAGGGGTTTGTGTTTTGTCAGAAGCTGCATGTCAACCCAACCATCTCCCTGGCAGCAACAGCTGCCAACCCCAAATACCAGAGTGAGTATTTATAGAGGAGAACGCATCGGCTGGGAAACAAGGCACAGGAGAGGAGCTGTGGGGGGCAGGGGGTACCTGAGGAGGCATGGGTGGGCGTCAGATAATCAAGGAAGGCTAGGGTGACAGTCCCAACCACTTCCCACCCCCTATAATGCTCCAGGACCCCCCCGCCCACAAAAATGGAGCCCCACAGAGGGCCTGCCCAACCTCCAAAGCCCCCTCCTTAGTACAGGGCACTTGCTGACCCCTGAGGACATCCACCATTCTCCATGGGCACTGGCTGTGTCTCTACACCTCCACCTGGCACTCCAGGCCCCTCTTGGACCTGACCCTTTTGGAATGCAAACCCTGGAAATAGAGCACTCTATTAGGAGCCAGTCACTGGTCCTACCCCAGCCCTGCCATCACCAGCTGGAGGGGTTACTAGTAGGCATGTCCTTGTCTGAGCCACAGCTCAGGCACGTCCTTTCTGAGCCCCAGCTTGTCAGATATAAAGTGAGAATGGTTAGCCTTGCCGTGCTACCCTATAAATGTTTTAAGAGGCTCAGGCCCTACTGATGCATGTAGCAACAATAATACCTTACATGTACTGATCACCTAGAGTGGGCCAAGCTGCTGAGCACTTCACACCCATGACCCCCAATTCTCCAACCCTAGGAGGTAGGGACTAGCATCATTCCCATTTTATAGCTCAGGAAGCTGAGGCGGTCTGACCCCATAGCCTGTGCTTTGGCCCCAGGATGGGCGTGAATGTGCCAGGTAAATTGTAAAGGAGGCTTTGTTACTGAACTCTTTTCAAAGCCCTTTCCCATTAAGTGTCTAATTTTCATCCAAGTGACAAGCTTCTGAAATAGATGGGGGAGTTCCAGATATTCTTATCCAGCCCTCGAGTCAGTGCAAGCTGTTGTGTTCTCGTTATTTTTGTGTCTCATCTCCCAGACTGTATGCTTCTGGAGGATTTTGGAGACCATGTGGATCCTTAACACACTCAGGCAACACCATCTTTCTCATTGTCATTCAAAGTAGCCTGCAAGCTTTCTTTTTCCATTTCCTTATTTTGATGACATGCTGTGCCTCCTCCCCATCCCTCCACCCCTAAAGACCCTGATTCCAGCCAGTCTTATTACTGCATCCCCCTGACTTCAGTGACTGGGTCAAGGAATGGGCCTGGGAATGAGCAGGGCCAATCAGAGACCTTCCCTGGAATTTATAGATGGAACTGGGATTCTTCAACTGGAACCTCTGGAAGCCATGTTTCCTGCCCCCTGGGGGAGTAGGAAGAAAAAGGTCAATATGCAAGAAGCAGAGAATGTTGGAGAGGAGGAGTGGGCCAGCCCCCTGGTTCCTGCAGTGCTTCCCTCAACTTTGTGAGTTGAGCTCCCACACTGTCCTTCCTGGCCTTGGGCCAACAAACTTTCTGGTTTTTTTTGTTTGTTTGTTTTTTGTTTTCATTTAAGGCACTTGGTATTGCTTTGATCACTTACAGCCCCAAGAACCAGATTAATCTTCTGAAGGGGACTCTACATCCATTTCTGTGATGCTACTGGGACAACCTTTCTGGAGCTCTTCTCTATAAATGATCTCTAGACCACATAAGGAAATTGGCCTTTGGACCAGCCCAAGGCCTCAGTTCCTTGGTGAAATGAGGCAGAAAACAAATAAATCATGCCATCTATTGTCTAGTCAAAATCAACAACCACCAGACTTGGCCCCAAACCGCTTGGGACTGTTTTCAAAATTCAGTTCCACCCCTGAGGATTTGCTGCCATGGAGGGTTGCAAATCAACACCCCGAGGCTCGGAAGGCAGGTGAAAGAGGAGCACTCCAAAACATTCTGTGAGCTGGGCAGCACCACTGGAGGGAGAGTTCAGCCTCCTGAGAGGACCACTCAGGATGGGACACACTAAAAATACCAACAATTTATTTGCATGGGTAGTGTACATGGTACAAAATTCAAGATGTACAAAAAGACATAAAATGAAAAGTAAGTCTTCTTCCCACTTTGATGCCCAGCCACCCCAAACACCGATTCAGAGACAACCAGGTTTTGGTTGTTGTCAGTTCCTTTCAGAGACACTTGATGTACACACAATCACATTTGCTTATGTGCAGCCCCCACTTCTGAATCAATCTTTTTTCAATGACATAGAGCTTAGAGATGGTTCCATTTTAGTACATTGACAGCTAAGTCACTTTTACGTTGTGATAAAATATACATAAAATAAAATTCACCATTTGAGCCATTTTTTGAAGTGTATAGTTCAGTGGCATGAAGTACATTCACACTGTTGCACAACTATCCCCACCATCCATCTGCAGAACTTTTTCATTGTCCCAGGCTGAAACTCCATATGTATGAAAAATAACCCTCCACCTTCCCCTCCTCCCAGACCCTGGTAAACATCATTCTACTTTCCGTTTCTACGAATTTGACTCTAGGTACTTCATGCAAGTGGAATCATACCATATTTGTCCTTTTGTGACTGGCTTCCTTCCCTTAGCATAACATCTTCAAGGTTCATCCATGTTGTGACATGGGTCAGAATTTCCTTCCTTTTTAAGGCTAAATAATATTCCATTGTATGTATACACCACACTTTGTTTATCTGTTGATGAATATTTGGGTTGTTTCCAACTTTTGGTTATTGCAAATAATGTTGCTATGAACTTTGGTGTACAAATATCTGTTCAAATACTTACGTTCAATTCTTTTCTGTAGATACTCAGAAGTGGAACTGCTATATTATATGGTAATGCTATGTCTAAATTTTTGAGGAACTGCCATACTGTTTTCCACAGCAGCTGCACCGTTTTACATTGCTACCAGCAATGCATGTGGGTTCCAATTTCTCCACATCCTGGCTAACACTTGCTATTTTCTATTTGTTTGTTTGTTTTATAATATTAATAGTAGCCATCCTGATGGGTGTAAGGTGGTACCTCATTATGGTTTGTTTTTTTTTTTTTTTTTTTTTTAGAGACAGGGTCTCACTCTGTCACCCAGGCTGGAGTGCAATGGCATGATCATCACTCACTGCAGCCTCAAATTCCTGGACTCAAACGATCCTCCTGCCTCAGTCTCCCGAGTACCTGGGACTACAGGTGCAAGCCACCATATGTAGCTAATTTTTTTTACTTTTCTGTAGAGATGGGGTCTCCAAACCTATGTTGCCCAGGCTGGTCTCAAATTCCTGGGGTCAAGTGATCCTTCCACCTCGGCCTCTCAAAGTGCTGGGATTACAGGTGTAAGCCTCCACACCCAGCCTTATTTTTTTTTTTAAATTAGGGTCTCACTCTATTGCCCAGGCTGGAGTGCAATGGCATGATCATATCTCACTGAGGACTTAAACTCCTGGTCTCAAGCAATCTTCCTGCATCAGTCTCCCAAAGTGCTAGGATTATGGAAGCAAGCCACCATACCTGGCTGCTCATTGTGGTTTTGATTTGCATTTCCCTAGTGATCAGTGATGCTGACCATCTTTTCATGTGGTTATTGGCCATCCGTATATCTTCTTTGGCAAAATGTCTATTCAAATCCTTTGCCCATTTTTGAATTGGGTTGTTTGGGAATTTTTTGTTGTTGAGTTGCAGGAGTTCTTTATATACTCTGGATGTTAATCCCTTATCAGATATATGATTTGCAAATATTTTCTCCCATTCTGTGGTTTGCCTTTTCATTCTGCTGCTAATGTCCTTTGATGCACAAAAGTTTGTAATTTTGATCAAGTCCTATTTATCTATTTTTTCTTTTATTGCCTGTGCTTTTGGTGTCATATTCAAGAAATCATTGCCAAATTCAATGTCATGAAGCTTTTCCTCTTTGTTTTCTTCTAATAATTTTGTATTTTAGCTCTTATGTTTGGGTATCTTGTCTGTTTGTTGTTGTTGTTGTTGTTGTTGAAACAGGGTCTTGCTCTGTTACCCAGGCTAGAGTACAGTGGTGCCATCATAGCTCACTACAACCTCAAACTCCTGGGATCAAGCGATCCTTCCACCTCGGTCTCCCAAAGTGCGGAGATTACAGGCATGAGCCAATGCATGCCTGGCTGTTTTATCCATTTTGAGTTAATTTCTATGTATGGTATAAGGTAAGAGTCCAGCTTTGTTGTTTTGCATGTGGATATCCAGTTTCTCAGCACCAGGAAAGACTCTCCTTTCCCCCAATGAATGGTCTGGGCACCTGGGATGAAAATAATTTAACCACATGTGTGAGGGTTTATTTCTGGGCTCTCTATTGTATTCTATTGGTCCGTATGTCTGTCTTTATGCTGGTACCACACACTGTTTTGATAACTGTACCTTTGTAGTAAATTTTGAGCTCAGAAAATGTGACTTCTCCATCTTTGTTCTTTTTCAAAAATTTGTGGCTATTTGAGGTCTCTTGAAATTCCTTATGAATTTTAGGATGGATTTTTCTATTTCTGCAAAAATGTTGGTGGGATTTTGATAGGGATTATACTGAATCTATAGATCACTTTGGGTAGTAATGGTATTCTTAACAATATTAAGTGTTCCAGTTCACGAACATGGGATGTCTTTCCTTTGATTTTTGCCTTCTTTGATTTATTTCAGCAATATTTTATAATTTTCAGTGTACAAGTCTTGTGCCTCATTAGTTATGTTTATTGCTAAGTATTTTATTGTTTTTGATGCTATTGTAAGTGCAGTTGTTTTAATTTATCATTGAGATGATCATGTGGGGTTTTTCTTCATTCTGTCAACATGAAGTATGACACTGATTGACTTTTATATGTTGAACTATCCTTGCATTCCAGGAATAGATCCCACCTGATTATAGTGTGTAGTCCTTTAAATTTGCTGCTGAATTTGGTTTGCTAGTATTTTGTTGTGATTTTTACATCAATATGTACAAGGGATATTGGTCTGTAGTTTTCTTGTAGTGTCTTTGTCTGGCTGGCTTTGGTATGAGGATAATGCTGGCCTAATAGAATGAGCTAGAAAGTATTCCTTTCTCTTCTAATTTTTGGAAGAGTTTGAGGACTGGTGTTAGGTTTGTTTGTTTGTTTGTTTGTTTTGAGACAGTGTCTCACTCTGTCACCCAGGCTGAAGTGCAGTGATGTGATCATGGCTTACTGTAGTCTCAACCTCCGGGGTTCAAGCAATTCTCTTACCCTCCCACCTCAGCCTCCCTAGTAGCTGGGACCACAGGTGTGTGCCACCATGCCTGGCAAACTTTTTAATTTTTTTGTAGACAGGGAGTCTCCCTATGTTTCCCCAGGCTGATCTCAAACTCTTGGGTTCAAGTGATCTTCCCACCTTGGCTTTTCAAACTGTTGGGAATGCAGGTATGAGCCACCACGCCCAGCCAGGTGTTAGTTCTTTAAATGTTTGTTAGAACTCACCAGTTAAGCCATCTGGTCCTGCACTTTTCTTTGTTATGGGGTTTTGAGTCATTTTTCTTAACATCTTTATTTGTATTTCACTGCATAGACTTGGTATAATTTATTTGGCCGGTTCCTTATTGATAGACATTTATGTTGTTTCCAGTCTTTTGCTATTATAAGCAATGCTGCTGTGAACATCTTCAGGACACCTTTGAACATAAATTTTGGTATTTTTTTTTTTGAGACAGGGTTTTGCTCTTGTTGCCGAGGCTGGAGTGCAATGCGTGATCTCGGCTTACCGCAACCTCCGCTTCCCAGGTTCGAGCGATTCTCTTGCCTCAGCCTCCTGAGTAGCTGGGAATACAGGCATGCACCATCAGGCCTAGCTAATTTTGTATTTTTAGTAGAGATGGGGTTTCTCCATGTTGGTCAGGCTGGTCTCGAACTCCCGATCTCAGGTGATCCACCCACCTCAGGCTCCCAAAGTGCTGGGATTATAGGCGTGAGCCACCACGCCTGGCCACTTTTTTTAAAAAAAATAATGTCACATTATTTAGTGGTCAGGCCTCTTCCTTAATTGATATTGGAAATGGAAAGGTCCACCAGGACAAACGATTTCATTCAGCATTTACCAGAAAAGGGGACAATTTCTAAATTTGTGTATGTGGGATGGTGCCTTGCACAGTGGGTACTGACAATAACTTTTGTTAAATGAATTAAGGAAAGAAGTTAGTTCTGCTCTCTGTTTGAAATGTTTCCAGATTATTCAAACCTCAGAGTTTTAGAAGCTTACAGTTGGACCTCAGCAGGTCATGAGGCTGACCAGTCTCATGCTCCCACTTCTCGCTGAAGTCCAAAGTCTTCTTTACTGTGGCTCCAGCAAGCACTTGATCAGCTTGAATCCTTGCAGTCCCTGGAAACTTACTGTCTCTGGGCCTCACATTCCATTCCTGAAGAGTCCCTGAGTACCTAACATGTCTCTACCGCAGTTCTGCTGTTAGAAAACCTTTCCTTTGCCAGGTGCAGTGGCTCATACCTGTAAACCTGACACTTTGGGAGGCCGAGGAGGGCAGATCACCTGAGGTCAGGAGTTTGAGACCAGCTTGGCCAACATGGCAAAACCCCGTCTCTACTGAAAATACAAAAATTAGCCAGATGTAGTGGCATGGGCCTGTAATCCCAGCTACTCAAGAGACTGAGGCAGGAGAATCGCTTGATCCTGGGGGCATGGAGGTTGCATTGAGCCGAGATCATACCACTTCACTCCATCCTGGGTGAAACAGCGAAACTCCATCTCAAAATAAAAAAAAAAAAAAAGAAGGAAAAGAAAAGAAAGAAAGAAAACATTTCCTTATACTCAAAGCCAGATGATATGTCTCTACTATGCCACATATTCTAACCTGGGAGCCAAGCAGAGCAAGAACCCCCCTTTCACGGATCTGCCCTGCACATATTTGGGGGCAGTGCTCGTGCCTTTTGTAACACTGCCTGTTTCGTCACTCTCAGCTTCTCTCCTTTCCCTGACCGATTGAACCAGCAAGACCCAAACTTGTCATGGCCTCTAAGGGCCCCACAGGACTGGCCCTGCCCTACCTTGTCAACTGCAGCTCACTCACCTCTCCTTCAGACTCCCCTTGCTTCAGCCTCCTTTCTGTTGGGTGAGGCTGCCTAGCTCTCTCCAGCCTCCAGACCTGGGCCTTTGCTGTTCCCTGCTGTCCCCAGAGCATGATATCTAGAGGGCATCAGGATGCTCCGGCAGATCTCTGAACCTCACAGAGGGTTCTCTGGAAGATGAGGGCCGTGGGTCTACCTAGGAGCCCCCAGATTCCATGCATGGCATGGATGGAGAGCAGGTGGCTAGTACGGGTGGATAGCTGAGGTGGCTTGGCTGGCATAGGGCATTTGGATTAGAAAAAACTGAAATAACTCAAAAAGGAGAGAACTGGCCCTTTACCCTGTCTGGGAGAGCATCACTTGCTCTGGGCTCTGGGATTCCAGGTGTGAGGCACTGTTAATTCCTCCTGCAGTGCACACTCCCTCCATGGACTAATACCCACCCACAGGGGCGCCCTCCGCTCCTTGTTCCAGGGCCCCTCTCCTCCTCTCTTTTTTTCCCAGCTGAGGACCTTGTGCTTCCACCCTGAGCTAGGTTGGGCTAGGAGGCAGCCATTGCATGAGAGAGCCTTGGGGACAGCATGGCAAGGATGAACTCTGGGGGCCTAGGCCCTCATCAACTGTAGCACTAGGTCATTGGCAGGGGGGTGAGGGGGCTGTGGTGGCAGGAGGCACAAGCATAGGGGTCGGGGGTAGAGTGGTCAATTGGAGGCGAAGATATGGGTGGACATCCTGGGGGTTTACCAGCTAACTTGGTTTACCAAGTCCCTGGCCTCAGCCCTGTTGTGATCCCAATGTGAGAGAGGGGCCAGGTCACCTCTGGGGTCCCCTCAACTTCTGACAACCTGAGACTCTGGGTCCCAGCAGGGGGTGAGAACAATGAGTGGTCTCAGCTGAGTTTTTCTCTTGGGATTCACTGTCTGATGTCCCCCGGCCTCCCTGCCCAGAGCCCCTGCCTCCAGCAGCCCTCTCCCATGCATCCCCATCCCCTCCATTCACCTTCCCCCAGCTGGAGCAGCTGCTTGACCTCCACAGGCTGCTGAGGAGTCGGAGTGACTGTAAAAGGGAAGGAATGTCCAGAGGCGGCTGTTGCTGCCTGATATCACCCGGGGGGAGGCTGGAGAGTTGGGGGCCCAGCCGGGATGGCGTCAGGATTCTCCCTGAAACTCATCCCTCTCCTGGTGCGCTGCCTCCTCCCCAGGCTCAGCCAGCAATCCACCCCCCTCCTATCGGCCATGCTCCACATCTTATTGGCTTAAGACATTCGGGACGTATCCTCCCTCTCCTAACTTTTTCCACCTCCAGCCCCCAGACCCTCTCCTGGGCCCCTTCCTTCACTGGCACCCCCACCTCAATTCTCATCAACCCCTCCTTCATCATCCTCATCACCCCCACACCCCGACGTTGCTCCTTCTCCAAGGAGGGCCCCACAGCCCCGACTCCTGCCCCCTCCTGCCCCACGCTCCTTTTACAGACACAGAGTGCTGTGGACTTTCTGCCAAAGTAGGACAAGTCTGGGGCTAATCTCACCTCCTCCCCAGCCCCCAACTTCTCCCACCAAATAGGACAGCTTAGCCCAGGAAGGAGGATAGGAGGAGAAGCAGGCTGGGCCTCAAGGTGGAAGAGCTCATGAGATGATAGAGATGAAAGGGCTTTGTGGACTCTCAGTACCCTGTAAATTTCAGGTGTTATTCGCCCAGTAAGAGATGACAGGGAGGAGAGGATGGGACAGAAGGGTGAACGGAAGGGAAGGGGGCTTTGGTAGCATTAAGAAAGGTCCCAGGACAGCACAGTGGCTCATGCCTGTAATCCCAGCACTTTGGGAGGTTGAGGCAGAAACATTGCTTGAGCCCAAGCGTTCAAGATCAGCCTGGGCAACAAAGTGAGACCTCCTTGTCTCTACAAACTTTTTTTAAAACAATTAACCAGGTATATGGTGGTGCATACCTGCAGTCTACTGCACAAGGGAGGCTGAGGCAGGAGGATTGCCTGAACCCAGAAGGTCGAGGCTGCAGCGAGCTATGACTGAGCCACTGCTCTCCAGCCTGAGTGACAGAGAAAGATCCTGTCTCTAAAAGAAAAAAAAAAGAAAACGCCCCAGGGAAGGCTTCCTGATGCATTGGGAGCACATGGCTGAACTGGGGGCCTGTCCTGGACCAGCTCTGAGACAAGCTGTGTGACATTGGACTGGTCACCTCCCCTTTCTGGGTCTTGGTTTATCCTTGCTTAAAGTGAAATATCCTTGGACATACCTCCCTACTCTGGCCCCAAAGAGAGGGTGAGAGATCTGTTTCTTTTTTCTTTTTTTTTTCTTTTTTTCCTGAGACAAAGTTTCACTCTTGTTGCCCAGGCTGGAATTCAATGATGCAATCTCCGCTCACTGCAACCTCCGCCTCCCAGGTTCAAGCAATTCTCTTGCCTCAGCCTCCCGAGTAGCTGGGATTATAGGTGCCCCCCACCACGCCTGGCTAATTTTTATATTTTAGTAGAGACAGGCTTTCACCATGTTGGGCAGGCTGGTCTGGAACTCCTGACCTCAAGTGATCCACCTGCCTCGACCTCCCAAAGTGCTGGGATTACAGGCATGAGCCACTGCACCTGGGCTCCTTCTTTCTTTCTTATATTTCAACCTAGATGAAGAAAAGGGGTTGCACCCCTTCCTTGGAATTCTCTGTTGGGATCTCGGTGCCATCACTCCATTCTCTCTTCTTCCTGATTCATCCCCATTCCTTTCATCTTGCCTCATAGGCTTTTTTGGTTCAGCCCCTCCAGTTTGGTCAGATCCCTGCCCTCCTGGGCCCCTTCCAGGTTTCCTACATCCCTCTGAGGCTGTGAGGCTTTAAACAGGGCCTGAGCAAGCTGGCAATGACCTCACAGGGCCACTATGCACAGCTGCTATTTATAGCCTTATAGGATCATCCTCCTCTTCCTCCAACCAGCTGAGTCACAGTCAGCTTGGGGTCCACTCAGACCCCAGGACCTTCTCTGCCACTCCAAACCCCAGTCCACCATGGCACCCTGAACTGTTCTTGCCGCTGTGCGGGATGCTTTATTCTCTGAACCACCCGAGTACACAATGAAGATGAGTGTTGGGTTCTACACAATACCCTTTTATGGGCCCTCAGTGTTGTATGTTCTTGTAGCCCAGCCCTTCATCCTTCTGTCTTCTCACACCTGCCAGATAGGCAGCCCATGACCTCAATTCCACTGGACTCTACAGAGGTGTGGGCAAGGGGAGGAATTTGAGAAGCATCTGATAGGCCATGGCCGGAGTTCAGATCCTGGATCTCTCCCACTCCTGGGTTAGTTTCCTCACGTCTCTGAGCCTGTTTCCTAATCTGTGAATGGTAATTACAGCATCGAGTTGTTGGGAAGATTCAATGAGAAACTTATCTGCAAAGCACTCAGCACAGAGCCCAGCACACTTCGAGTGCTCAGTAAATGCCCGCCGTCACGAGTGTTTTTTGTATCCCCTTTTGACCAATAAGGAAACTGGTTCAGTGGGGGCCAAGGACTTGCTCAAGTCCTTGCTTCAGGTCAGCAGGTCAAGGCCAAGATTCAGACCCAGGACTGCCTGACTCCAAAGCACTAGCTCTTCCTATGGGCTGTGGTGCCTCTGACAATAACACAGCTACCCCTCACTGAGCATCTACTGTATACCAGGCACAGTATTATGGATAGATGCCATATAGAATCACCATCTCTCTAATCCTCACGACACTGAAGAAACTCTTATCCCCATTTTAGAGCTGTGGATACTAGCCTCAGAGAGGTTAGGTAAGTTTTCTAAGGTTGCACAGCAAGTAAAAAACAAAGCCTGGATGAACCCTAGTCAGTCTCCTAGAAGTCCTGCTTATTTCTCTGTGTGGTCTCCAAGGCCTTACCACATACTGATTCGGCAGACACAGCCCTAGGTTCATCCCCTTTTAACTAGGCCCCACCAGGGACTCTCCAGGAAAAAGTCCCTTGTCCAGTATTGGACAAGTCCCTCCTAACATTCTGCTCTGCTCCTCTCTCCAAAACCCTTGCCCTCCAGAGAGGGTCTGGGCATGGAGGGGGAGGTTGTCAGGGAGTCAGGCCCCATTGACAGAGGAGTCCGAACTTTAGCCCACAGGAAAGGCGGGTGGGGAGGACACTGGAAATTTCCCATCTGAGGGATAAAGAATCTAGTGGGGGCCCCTCTGCCCTATGCCACTCACAGGCTAGTCAGGCACGGGGCTCCCCACAGGCTACAGAGGCTCCCCTCAGTCCACCTTGGCCCCAGACTGCCCCCAACCGGCCTGGGAACAGCCTTGGGTAGCAGCATCCACACCTCTGTCCTGGAGAGGCTGCCAGGAGGACTGAGACCAAAGTCCAGGCTTGATCTGCCGCCTCAAGTTTCCGAAAAGATTCCGGGGTCCACTGCCAGCCCCCGGGGACTCCCACTGCCCCAGCTCGTGAGTGCCAGATGCTCCCAGAGCGCATCAGGAATGTCCCAGATACACTTCCCTTCCCAATTAAAGATGCCCAGAGTTACAATTTGCTGAAAACAGAGTGCTGGCCTTCTTTCTCCCCACCCACAGCAGTCAGAACGGTATACCCCAACCATCCCAAAGGGCCCTCCTAATGCCCCCACCTCATCTAGCCTCAAAGAGATGGGGCAGGTGCTCCCTCTGCCCTCTCCCAGGTGCCCCAGCCACCCTGGGTACCAGAATAGACCACTGACAGCCTGCCCTTGGAGCTGGGAGGGGCCACAGCCGGTGCTGCCACTCAGGCTGGGGCAGGGATCGGGCAGAGAGGAGTGGGCAGGATGGTGCTGGGACTGAGAGGGTGCTGGAGGGCTCCAGGCTGCTTCCAGCAGATCCTCTGTGCTGTGCAGTGAGCCCCCACCAATACCCTACAAGCAATAGTGCCCCCTACTCCCCAGCCAGAACAGGGCTTGGAGCTCCAGGCACCAGCTCAGAATGGGGCTGAATCTATGCTCCAACTTCTCCCAACCTCTCCTCTTCTCCTCTGGGACTCCACGCCAGCCCCAGCCCCATCTAAGTGAGGAGGCCCTTATTTGGTGACCCCACATTCTAGCTTTTTGGTGTTGAGAGGGCTTCCGGCCTGGACTAGGATCCCTGCCCCCACCCCTAGGTCCCAGGCTGCTTCTCCTGGCCTTCCAGCTGCTGGTCCTGTGCAGTTCCCTTCTTGGACACCTCTCCCAGGCCCAGGCCCGATTTAGCTCCTTTAATCTTCCCAGTAACCCAATCCGGCCATTTCCTGAGCACGCACTGCACTTCCCAAATGGCCCTTCCCTGGAGAGTGGCCGGGGCAGGGTGGCCTCAGCTCTTCCCTGGACTGAAGCACCACCTACCTTCCTGCCCCAACATTCTACTCCTCTCTTTTTCCCCACCCCAGGGCCTCTGGCTCTGCAAGCCTCTGTTCTGCTGTCCCAGCCTCTAAGTAGCCTAGGCCCAAGGCCCGAGCCCCCATCTCCAAGCCCAGCCCAAGTCCTCACCTGGTACTTTCCTGCTTCCCGGCTTTGGTTGCTCGCGCTTTTCCTCTGCTTGCAACACCCTCACCTTCACAGGGCATTTCTGTTTCTTTTTTTTTCTCCCGAGATGGAGTCTTGTTCTATCGCCCAGGCTGGAGTGCAGGGGCGCAATCTCAGCTCACTGCAACCTCTGTCTCCCAGGTTCAAGCAATTCTCCTGCCTCAGGCTCCCTGGTAGTAGGGATTACAGGCACCTGCCACCCACACCCAGCTAATTTTTATATTTTTGTAGAAACAGAGTTTTGCCATGCTGGCCAGGCTGGTCTCAAACTCCTGACCTCGGATGATCGGCCTGCCTCTGCCCCCCAAAGTGCTAGGATCACAGGCATGAGTCACTGCGCCCGGCCTGCTCATGCTTTTCCTCTGCCTGGAACACCCTCACCTCCACAGGGCATTTCTTCCGGTGCAATGCTTACCATCTCCCTCTCATGGCCATCTCCAGCCTCATTTCCCAAGTTCTTCTCAGAGCACAGAGTAGCTTGGAGCCCAGACTGGAACCAAACTACCAGAGACCCTGATCCCAGCTCTTCCTTGTTGTGTGGCCTTGGGCAAGTTGCCTTCCTCCTTGTGTCTCCATTTCCTCCTCTGTAAATGAGGGTGATAACGTATTTCTCAGAGGGCGCCTATGAAGATTCATTGAGTTCCTTGATGTAAAGTGCTTTGAATAGTTCTGGAGACATAGTAAGTGATATTTAAATGTTAAATGAAAATTATCTTTCCCTGCCTTGTATTACTATGACTTTATTTCCTCCAAGTTAAGACATCATGAATTGTGAGACACTTCATTTATGTAATAACATCATGTCAAGGGAAAAAAGAAACATTACCATGTAATGTACAAATTATAAGTCATCTTCCTATTTCAGAATGTGTAAGTTGTTCAGGAACAATAATATTTGTGTGATGTGTGCGTCTTCCTGCTTATAAGAGAGTCCTCATTTCAGCCTTGTGTGCACTTATTACTTATGGTCAGTGCCCAAGGGCTTGAGTTCAAGTCCTTACTCCCAAATTTTATTTAGCTAAGCAACCTTGGGTAAGTACTTTCACTTCTTTAAGCCTTGATTTTTTTTCCTAGGTAGCCTAAGCAACTCACAACAGTTGTAGTGAATATTAAGCAAGTTCATATATACACGCACATATATATATATAAAGTGTTTAGCGCCATATTGGATATTCAACACAAAAGCGCTATCATTATGGTGTTGATTTTGAAACGTTTGTTGGATTGAATCACACATCTCCAAAGACCTGTGACGCCGAGACGATCTGGTATCTCATGGTCCAAGTGCCCTCCAGTGGCCATAAGGGGAAGCTGCAGGCTTCCGATGAACTTGGGGGAGCCCTTCCTTAGCCAGCCCGGGAAATAATTCAGCCACGCCCACCCATAGTCAGGCTTATCCAGTTTTCCTGGAATTCTTCACGTTATATTTCCTTTTACAAAGACCTTAAAGGGCTTCTAAAAAGTAGGATAAGAGACTAAAAGGCAGAGCTTTAGCCCAGGAAGGCTGCAGCCTGGCCATACACTATCCTCAAAGCCTGTAGGCCCAGGGCCCCAGGCAGGCGGGCAGGCAGGATGGTGAAATGCCATGCCGAGCATCACTTCTGCTCTGACCCAGACACTGTGGATCTGTATTATGAGAGAATTCGCTTGCCCACAAAATCTAGCAGAAAACAGCATTAGCCCATTCTAAGAATCTGCATCCGTGCTTTGACATATTTGTCATTTGTTTACTCATGCACTCCTTTCTTCCATTGTTCCTTCATCCATCAATATTTATTGAATACCAAGCTTGGCAGCCTCACGTCCTAGGTGCTGGGGGTTAAAAAGATCAATTTAACACAGACACAAACACGGCCACCAAGAGTTGTTCATAATGTCCCAGACACCACACGCAGAGTTAATCCTTGTATTCGAGTGTTTACAGCTTCTCTGTGTGGCTGAGGGGGCGGAGGGGGGGGCACAGGCAGAGAAGTGAACATCAGATCCAGGCTGCCTGATTTCCCCCGACGAAACGTATCCATAATGGGAGCTTTGTCTGGCTAGGTCAGGGAACTGACTTCTTCCTCCTGGGCCACACTGCTACTCTGAGAAATCCTCCCTGATCTCAAACACTGATCAAACTCCCAACTGCATCTGTATCAGAATCCCTGGTCTCTCCTTCCCCACCATTGCCCTTTACCCAGGGCCCAGAGCTGGGAGTCAGGGAGGAGAGGTGTGTTTTTAACCCACCTTGCAATGGATGGCCTGGCCAAGGCTGTTACTTACCGTGACTTAGCAGCCACATGCAGCGTATTGCCATCTCTGGCTCACTCCCCCTTGCCAAGGACTGAAATGAAGGAGCCTCACTCTAGAGCATTGCCAGGGGTGTGCGGGGGGGCAGGGGGGATGTCTGCAAGTGCCCAGGGTCTATCTTTCTGGAAGACGGCAGGAGGGAGAGGAAGACCTGGTGAGTGTCTATTACTGATTGTCCCTGGGACCCTGGTGGCCTCCCGGAACTGCCACCTCCCTCCTTCCCTTCATGATCAGACTTTTCAAATGTCCTCCCCACACCCATCTTCAGTTTCCCCTTGCAGGCTCCTCATTGTCCCATTTCCTCAGAATTCTTGCAGCTGCAGTCACACAGGCTATTGGTCCCCTGCTGGATCCTCTACTCCTAGACCAATGCTGTCTCATAGAAATACAATGGAAGCCACGTATGTCATGTTGAATGTTCTAGTGGCTGCAATTAAAATGTAACAAAAACAGGCCGGGGCATGGTGGCTCACGCCTATAACCCCAGCACTTTGGGAGGCCGAGGCGGGTGGATCATTTGAGGTCAGGAGTTCGAGACGAGCCTGGCCAACATGAAGAAACCTTATCTCTACTA
Source organism: Colobus angolensis palliatus (assembly GCF_000951035.1). Taxonomy (NCBI): domain Eukaryota; kingdom Metazoa; phylum Chordata; class Mammalia; order Primates; family Cercopithecidae; genus Colobus; species Colobus angolensis. The sequence goes on from NW_012123487.1 coordinate 1,266,281, forward strand.
GAAATGCAAAAATTAGCCAGGAGTGGTGGCAGGCGCCTATAATCCCAGCTACTTGGGAGGCTGAGGCAGGAGAATCGCTTGAACCCAGGAGGGGAAGGTTGCAGTGAGCCAAGATGGTGCCACTGCACTCCAGCCTGGGTGACAGAGCGAGACTTTGTATCCAAAAAAAAAAGTAATAAAAACAGGTGAAATTAATGTTACTAATATAGCAATGATAGTATATTTAACAACGTATCCAAAATACTATCATTTTAACCTGGAAGCAATATCTTAAAATGGAGATATTTCATACATTTTGTACATAATCCAATGTGTACATTGTTTTACAGGTATAGCGCTTCTCAGTGTGAGAGGTACTTGAAGGTGTAGCCACATGTCAAGGGCTCAATAGCTCTGTGTAGCTGGTGGCTGCTGTACTAGCCAGTGCAGTTCTAGAGCCTTCACCCTCTACTTGGCATCCACACTTTCGCTGAGTCCAGTAATTATCCCATTCCCATGTGGCCTGTCTCCCGTGGGAGATTCGAAATCCATCCTCCCCCAGGGGCAGAGTCCTCATTTTACTCATCCCTCTGTCTCCCAGGGCACCATGAAACTGTGCGCCACACCCAGGAGGCCCTCAAAGCATGTTTGTTGATGGGAGTGAGCGTTGGGGATTGATTTTTGTGGTTCAGTTATGGCTGTAAATGGTGTTTTATAGATTGCTTCTATAGAAGCACCCTGCTGCAATATTAGCAGAAACAAGCAGCAGTGGTTGTCAGCATAGGCAGAGGCCTCAGGGCAGACGGGGCTCCCTGAATCAAGCGGGGGAAATCCTGCTAGACAAGATACCATTTCTCTGGTTTAAGAGCCTGTCATTGCCACAGCGTGCTCCTCCAAGCAACCTCATCTCTGTTAGAGCTCAGAGATAGCCCCTGTCAGAGCGCATTACACAAAGGATGTGTCTCCAGCAGCCCGCCACCAGGTTGACTGCTCCTCAGGGCAGAAATAGAAGTTATTCAGGTCGACAAGAGCCTGGCCCACAACAGATGCACAAGGCATGCATTTCGAATGAATAAATGAATGGATGACTGGAGCCCGTGAAGCCTCTCATTCATGTCTTCATGCCCCAGAAAGTCTTTATTGAGCACTTACTACATCAGACACTGTGCTGATACTGGGACACAGCAGGGAACAAGGAAACAGGGTGGGCCGTGTCCTCCTGGAGCTCACATTCTGATGGGAGAGACAGACAATAAAAAAGTAAACACGTATTAGTGAAATAATGAGAGCATTGGCTGGCAGGAAGCAAACAAAGGGGCCAAAATGGAGAATGAGGGAGGAGTTCTTCAAGGAAATAAGAAAGTCTCTATCCTTAGTCTCCCAGAATACAAGACACCCCGCCCCCAGGTCAGGTGCCAACATTTAGACATTGGCCACCATACGTCAGCCTGAGGCTTGGGGTTCCCTGAGGATGTTACTGCTTCAAATTGCACTGATGATGTCATAATGGGCTCTAGGGATGATGGAGAGCCCTGGAAGTTGGGGCCCAAGGCAGGGGGATGATCTGGCAACAAAGGCACCTGGTTTAGGCCTGTCCACTCAGACCCAGTCTCCGGCCTTGGGAGGAGGTGAATAGGTCACCATGGCTCGGAGCCTCTCCACCACGTTTGTCCCCAACAGCTGGCTCAATGGCTATCACAAGGTAACCGGGGCCTGTCTAGTTCTGTGGTCAGCGGGAGTGTCCCAGCCAGTGCAGACACATGTTCCTGGGCACCGGCCTTCCGTGAGCCACGCACTGGCCTAGGCATTATGGGGATAAAGAGATGAATAAGATAGGGTCCCCTGCTCTCAATCTGCTAACAAACTAGACCTCCAGCAAGTGGGTTAACAGAATAATACTCATCATCATCTTGGCTAACTTTGGAGGATTTAATCTTTCCAAACAACCCTGTCTGGTGCCCTATTGGCTCCACATTGCCCAACAACTGAGTTCAAGGGCAACCCACCCATTGGCACAAGTGTTTTTTGAGAATTTAGATGAGTATTTCTCAGGGTGATCTAAAGATGGTAGAATTACTTGCAGCACCTGTTAAAAGTGGAGATCTCTGGGCCTCAGCCCAAATCTTCCCAATCAGGATCTTCAGGTATGGGGCTCATGAATCTGCATTTTAAAAAGCTCTCAGGGGATTCGCACCCTAAACACTGCCTTAGAGTTTAAACACCTGCCAGTTTCCAAGCCCCATGTCTGGTGGACCAGAGTGGGTCGGCTTCTGTTTGAGATGTGTGTTGGCCTTTGATATTTTTATTACTGATGAAAAGCCATGATTCATGAGCTGCTGGTGGCCAGCTGTCAGTTTGGAAAGGAGTCAGAGGCCACTGAGAACAGAATTTTCTATCTTTTCAACCCATCTATAAAATGCCTACCTGAGCAGACACTGTTTAAAAGCCATTAAAATAGCAGACACAGAATCACCCAGTCCCTGGAACTTTATAGACATATTTACTCAAACTCAAGTGCTTGCAAAGAGTAAATAAACGGGAAGCAAAATGAGTAAGCATCCCTAGAAACACGAACCGAAAGTAAACAGCCCTGTTCACTAAAATAAACAGGACAAATCCAGCGAGGATTAAATGACCTCTAGTCGGGTTGAGAGCCAGAAATGCCCCATCTTGGCTCCCAGAGGAAGGCGAGGGCCTGTGCCTGCCACCTGGAGGGGGTGCGTCAGAAGCTGTATTCCTTGGGGGCTCAGAGCTGGGCCTGCAAGGGCAGACATTACCCTCAGGTGGTAGGAGTGCACCCCAGGCCCCCTGGCATCCTGCTACAGGGCCTGAAAACCCTCATGTTTAAAGATTAAGAAGTGTGTCCTAAAAGTCTTCTGAAAAAGTCCACGTTTTCTAGAGGCATATTACCCCAAGTTACTTTTTTTTTTTTTTTTGAGATGGAATCTTGCTCTGTCGCCCAGGCTGGTGTGCAGTGGTGCAATCTCGGCTCACCGCAACCTCCACCTCCTGGGTTCAAACGATTCTCCTGCCTCATCCTCCCAAGTAGCTAGGATTACAGCCACGCACCACCACACCCAGCTCATTTTCGTATTTTTAGTAGAGACAGGGTTTCACCATGTTGGCCAGACTGGCCTCAAACCCCTGACCTCAGGTGATCCTCCCACCTCGGCCTCCCAGAGTGCTGGGATTATAGGCATGAGCCACCGTACCCAGCCCCAAGTTACTATTATTTGCCATTTATTCGCTAATTTAGTAAACATTCATTGAGATCCTACTACATGTCAGGCCAGGCACTAAAGATATCAAGAAGTGGTTCAAAGACCTATGCTTAAGTTGCTCACAGTTTAAAATGAGAGATAATACTGGCTCACAAGTACTGTCCACTTAACTATTTGAAGAACTCAGTGATGAGCACCCTACATGCATTATCCCATTTACTCCCCATAACATTACAAGGTTATGACTATCTTCCTCTCGTTTACAGATGAGGAAGCTAAGGCTGTAAGTCTGTGGTGTGATGGTAGATGTTTAACAGCTAGCTCTCTGGGCCAGGTGTGATGGCCCACAACTGTAATCCTAACACTTTGGGCGGTCAAGATGGGAGGACTGCTTGAGTTCTGGTGTTTGCCACCAGCGTGGGCAACATGGTGAAACTCCATCTAAAATTAAAAATTAAAAAAAAAGGCCGGGCACGGTGGCTCAAGCCTGTAATCCCAGCACTTTGGGAGGCCGAGACGGGCGGATCACGAGGTCAGGAGATCGAGACCATCCTGGC